>NW_025999811.1:365000-727500 GCF_019419815.1 Pyrus x bretschneideri
TCCAACCCAACATCCATGCGCAGATATAATTGTGCCCAGCTACACCAACACAAATCCAGACTCATATGATATTATGCAAACTTAAACCAATTCTAAGCTAAGTTACTGAGCGAGTAAAATTAGTGCTAAACAGGGTTTAACTAATTAATTACCACGAAATAGAGGATAACCAAAGCAAAGGTCCACCTGCAGGCCGGCCAATTTAATTAGTTAAAACCAGATTAGAAAGATTAGTTAATTAAATGGAAGGGGAATGTATAACTTACTGGGTGTAGAAAACGAGCGTGAAAAGACCAAATTGGGAGGTCATGTCGAAGAGCAGTTTGGCCATTACCACAAAGGCGAAAGCTCGATAGAAGAGAAGCCAGAGAGGATCGAGGGTTCTCCAGCAAGTGCCCCACAACTCCACCGATTTCAGTGGCGGCTCCGGCTTTCCTTTCCATGCGAATTTGAGAGCTACGGTGGCCGGAGCTGCTATAATCAGAGCGCAAACCAGGACTTGCCATTGAAGCCAGTACCCGAGGACGGGTCCTTCTACTTCATTCCACATCTCTCAACACTCTCGATCAAATGACGAAATCAGATGAGATTCTTTCAGGATTCTGGTTTGTGGGTAGGTGGTTGAAATGGAAGACAAACACTCGTAATTTTTTCGTTAGTGATTCAACATATATCATTATATCAATAAATAAACAAATTATTTTTAAAATTATTAATTTTTTAATACAAATATCTGACCAAGTACACTGTTGTCACATGCATGCGTTTTGTTTTCCAGTCTTGTAAGTTTGTAACTGTACCTTGTATTTGGAGACCAAACGAGAAGGATAATGAATTTCTTCTCTTTCAAGATAACGCTTTATCACAATGTGGAACAATCTGTTAATATTTATATTTTTTTAATATATTGATTTATTTACATTAAATAGAGAATGAGTTCGGTTAAATCACACAATAAGTAGCCTAATTTGGTATTAAATTCGTCATCAACTAGATTCGAACCTAAGACCTCTCACTTTTAAGTGAAGAGGAATACCACCAAACCGTAATACTGAGTGGCATATTAAGATTTGTACTTAAAATTGAAAATTTTATCAATTCTATATTAATTATTAGTACGAGAGCCACATATATTAGGCTAAAGTGGAACTCTGTTAATTGTTAGCACGTGGTGCTTACCTATTTTATCTTTTTAGTCTCACATATGAGCTACCAATTAACAGAGAGTTGACGAAATTTTATTTTCAATTTTGGGCCTAAATCCTAACAGCCTTCACCACGGGATTTAAATCCTAATTTTTTACCATGGGATTTAAATCCTAATTTTTTACCAGAAGAGCTATTTTCCAATTACTTTATCATCACATAGACTATTAATCAAATTAAGCCTAATATTATGTACAAACTACAAATTCGATCCTTGCCGATTTTTTTTTACTAAGGATTTGTCTTACTGATTTCCTTCCTTTTTACCATTTAATAATTGAACGCATTAATGTTATCTGTTTGTCAAAAAACAAAAACAAAGAAACTTGTTTTTTATTTAATTTTCGATTTTCATTATTATGAGCTCTTTCTTGTAGGAATACAATCAAATCATATTTTATCGGAAAAAATAATAATTGGGTAAAAGGGGAAGGCAGTACACGCGTATTTGTTTGGACCAGACGTACAGTCTTGAATCTAAAAAGTCGATGAAGTTGTTAGTTGGCGATACTCTTTAAGTTGTGTTTATTACTTGGTCAAACTAAAGCAGCTGCCAATACATCCAACGTGTAATGCAACTATCCAAGTGTGGAAAAGCTCATTAGTTGAAAACTAAAAATGATTAACCATAAATCATATGCCCATGTATTTTTTATGTTGCCCAAGTAAAAATATTCTTTTGGTCACTCACTGATAGAAGAATGAAAGGTAGATAACAAGTGGATGTGCATTTAATGTTTTAATTTTATATTTTGATATTCATTCTAAACTATATATTTTTTGTCACGAAGTGAATAAGAAAACGGGACTTGTGGCCCAATTCGTTTGTTGCAAACCCATACATTGGTCAACAACCCGACCTATGTCATTGGAATCTCACGTGTGTTGAGATTCCAAATTTCTTATACGCAAAACAAGGAGAAAAATTTAGAACATGATTCAAGAAAACCAAAAGTCCGAAACATGTAATTTGGGAGGTGTAGTCAAACTAGGATTTGATAGGATTTTAAAAGATTTTAAAATTCTAGTGTAGTCAATTAAAAATTTTTAAAGGATTTTAAAATCCATTCAAATCTAGGTGTAGTCAATTAAAGGATTTTAAAATCCTTTAAAATCTAGGTGTAGTCAATTAAAAGATTTTAAAGGATTTTAAAATCCATCCAAATCCAAGTGTATTCAAAACATTAAGATTTCGGAGGATTTCAATAAGTTGTGGATTTTATGGGATTTAAGAGCCAAAAGTATATCTAACGAAGACTAAAAAGAATCCAACCTCACCCCCTAGGATTTCAAATCCTTCCACCACAATCCACCGCAATCCATTCAAATTCTTTAAAAATCCATATGAATTTCGTAAGAGTTCTTAATCCTTTTATCCTATCAAATCTATCACTTTTAAAATCCTTTAAAATCTTAGTTTGACTACACCCCCTTAATTTAGGGCCACTTTGTATCCGGTCCTTAGTTGGTAGAGATCTTTAATTGAAATCTTGTTGTTATTTATTTTTTGATCAAAGTCCCTGAAATTGTCCACATCAGCATTTTACTGTTAATATATTTCCATGTCATCTTTCTTTTTATTTTACTAAAATAGTTAGGTTATTGCATTTTTTTTTTTTATCCCCACTGTGTTTTTATTTCATGACACTTACGCTTCCAACGCCTCTTTTGCTTGCTGAACTGAATTCACGGATCGTTCCACCAAATAGTCACTCTATTTTCTTCAATTTCTGATTTTCGTAACTGCAAATTCCATTATAATCTCACACCCATTTTCCAATTCATCATTATTATCTTTGATATGGATCCTCAAATTCAATTTTCGGCAAGATTTGAGTCAAAATCATATTTTTTTTCCTCGAGCATTCGAAGGAGCGCAATTTTTTGCAGGGGGACTTGCAGACCCAACAACCCTCACGAGCCAAAATTCGAGGTATTGTTCCATTTTTTGAAATTACACCCATACTGATTGATGTTATAATCTTTGTACCATATTTACGAGAACGTAGTATCGTTAACCATTGATTTTGTATATATTAATGATTATTTTACGATTTTTTTGGTCACGTATTGGGGAACTTCAATGATTTCAGCATGTACCTTATGGTTTTGTAGTGTTTTTCTGGTGTACACCAAGTGTTTGTCGAAATGTTTGAATGAGAATTTTTGAATGAGAATGTTTGTATAAGGGTTACATTATCAGTGTTGGGAGTTTGAATTATTTTTACTAACATTGACAAGCAGGGGCACAAACAAGGTGGCATGGGGTAGAATTCAATTGCATTAGAGTTGCAGCTAGCATTGTATGCAGGGGTACATTCTCAATGTTGGGAGTATGAATTTTTTTTTACTAACATTGACAAGCAGGGGGCTACAAATTAGGTGGCATGGGGTACAATTCAATTGCATTAGAGTTGCAGCTAGCATTGTATGCAGGGGTACATTCTCAACGTTGGGAGTATAAATTCTTTATACTAACATTAACAAGCAGGGGGTACAAACTAGGTGGCATGGGGTACAATTCAATATTTATAGAGTTGTAGCTAGCATTGTATGAGGGGTACATTCTCAATGATGGGAGTATGAATTATTTTTACTAACATTGACAAGCATTGTATGAGGGGTACATTCTCAATGTTGGAAGTATGAATTATTTGTACTAACATTCACAAGCAGGGGTACAAACTAGGTGGTATGGGGTACAATTCAATTGCATTAGAGTTGCAGCTAGCATTATATGCAGGGTACATTCTCAATGTTGGGAGTATAAATTCTTTGTACTAACATTAACAAGCAGGGTACAAACTAGGTGGTATGAGGTACCATTTATTATTTATAGAGTTGAAGCATTGTAAGCAGGGTGCATTCTGAACGATGGGATTATGATTTCATTTTACTAATATTCAAAAGTGTGTGTATGCCCTTTCATCAACTTGAAAATTTTGATAAACGATGAGATTTTGAATTAATTTAGGTATATTCTCAACATCTTGAAAACTTTTTTAAACTTGTTAATGTTAGTAATGGTGTCAGTGCATGGCCTATATTGATGATGTAGTTTGCACCTACACTCACGAAGATGGTTCGGGTACATTTGTGTTGTCTGTGGGTCTGATTTGGTACATTGTTACTATATTGTTCCCTTACTAATATGTTACATAAATACATGTGGAAGTTGGACACAATATTGTGATGAAGATTTGGGCAAGAATTTATATGTTTTTGTTTTGGATAGGTATTCGAGCCTTCTTCATTTTGCTAAGTTGTACCCGAAAATGGAAGGATTTATTCAAGGTGGGCATGAAGAAGAGATTAAAAAAACCACCATTTTGGAACTTGTTTAAGGCATATCGTGATGGTCATGTTACATTTGAGTTTTGCAAAAAACTTGACATGGATGTTGCTAAAATAGTAAAGCAGTACAATAAAGATATGAAGTTCTTTGTGTTTGGGGACATTTACGCGAGGTTAACACCAAGTGATATAGCTGCAATTCTTGGCTTGCCTAACATGGGTTCCATACTTAAGCACACCGGTATGAAATGTGTGAGAGTGAAACACACTGCATTTATGGAAAGGTATTTTTTGCATTCAAAAGGATCGGGTTACAAAAACTGACGTTGAGGGCGCACTTATTAAATCAGTTACGGGAGATACAGAAGAAACTAAAAAGGATTTTGTAACATTGGTATGCCTATAAAATCAGTTGAGGGTGCACTTATTAAAGTGACGTTGAGGGCGCACTTATTAAAGTGACGTTGAGGGCGCACTAATTAAATCAGTTACCTTGCCTTCTGGTGTTGCATATTTCCTTCAATAGTCACTGCCATTGCTGTGAATATTTCCTTCAATTATAAATGTTTGTGAAGTATTGGTATTTCGGCTGACACGATCATTGTCACGGCACGACTTTTGGTTGATAACTAAATCAACACAATAATATTTCTCGTTGACAACCGACATAGACAACATCCGCACGTCCATATCAGATTGCAATAGACAAGTAGAATATCCAGGTAAAGCATATGTAAGGTCGAATAAACCATGAGTCAAATTACTAAGCCTTGAGAAAACCTCATTGTACACTTTAGAGAATGTAGAGTGGCAAAAAATTGGGATAGATATAGTGGTACCCTGATGAGTGCACCTTCCCACTATGGCACCTTCCATCTGAAAAGATAAAAGAAAGTGGAGACAACATTAACCCAAAGCATTCTAGCTTGACATGAAAAGTGCAATAAATTTCCTTAAACAAGAAATCTGAATTAAGCCATGTCCCCCCGCCACCCCAAAAAAAAGGTATATGTCAAACAGAAAAATTGGCAAAAATTCTCGGCCTTAGCTGGTCCTCCCTTGACTTATCTGCTCTGTTTTTCTGTTGTACCCCTTCCTATACTTCTACAACTCCAGTAGTTTCCAACACATGAACCATTGTTAAAAAATGTATACAATGCAATTGAAACCCATGCACACCACAATAGAGAAAAAGACTTATTCAAGAAATAAACAATTTCTATGCATACAAAAGTTTCGTATACGAAATTCCCTTTCAAACATTTCGACAAACACTTGATATGCACCAGAAAAACACTGCAAAACCACAAGATACATGCTGAACTCATTGAGGTTCCCCAATACATGCCAAAAAAAATTGAAAAATAATCATTTTACATATGCAAAACCAATTGTGAAAACGATACTACACTACTTGTAAATATGGGTACGAAAATTATAACACCAAGAATCCACCTTTGCGGACAAATCAGTATAAATGAACTGTGGGTGCAAATTCAAAAAATGAAAGGGAAAAAAAAAAACAAAAAAAAACCTCGAATTTTAGCTCGGAATTGTCGTTGATTCTTCAAGTTACTCTACAAAAAACTGCGCTCGCTCAAAAGCTCGCGGATAAAGTATGACTTCGATTCAAATCTTGGCCAAACTTGAATTTGAAACATCATATCAAAGATAATAATGATGGATTTGAAAATTTTAGTGAGATTATTGTGGAATTTTGCAGTTATGAAAATCAAAAAAGGAAAAAATCAAGTGAGCGGGATTACTTGGTGGAATGGATGCGTCAATTCAGTTTGGTAAGCATAGGAGGAGTTTGAGGTATAACAGTCGTGGAATAAAAACGCAGTCCCGGATAAAAAAATGCAATAATTAACTATTTCAATAAAAATAAAAATAAAAATAAAAAGCTGACATGGAAATATACTGAAAATAAAATGCTGATGTGTACAAACTTCAAGGACCTTGATCAAAAGTAAAAAATAACAAGGTTTTAATCAAAGAAGATCAATAATTAAGGACCGGAGCCTAATTTCTCCTTTAATTTAAACAGCAAAAGTATTGGGTGTAAGCTTCACCTTCAGTGTGAGAGAATAACAGGAAGAAGCTTCACTGTGATTGATCCAAGTTGCAACTACTAAACAATAACAGTCTATATACACAAGAAAAACCATGAAGATGATAAACCACTCCCAAGTTCCAACTGTATGTTTCTCTTTTAAATAAAACACTAGATTAGGCGAAATTTACTCTTCCAAAGTTCCGAGAAAGACGATGTAGGACACAGAACATACGCCCTTTCTGGAGGCGGAAGAGGACTTACACTCTGTCGAAGCCCACTGCCCGTTCCCCCATAAGGAGGAATAGCAGCTAATCTCTACTAGTATGGCGTCGCAAAAGCGTGGGGAAACCATTTGGGCAGAAGTGAATACTTTGCCTTCATAATCAGTGCAAAAATCCCATAGCAAGGGATGTGAACCGCGGCCCCACAAAAATACCTGTCAAATTAAAAGCTTTCATCACATTTTTCTTCTTATTACAACTTGAACTGAAAGGAAGAACGGAGAATAGATAAGCTAGTGTACCATAATGGAGCCCATGGCGTATCGAGCTCAAGGAATGGATACGGCCACCTGGGAAGATACTCAAAACAATGTTACTAGCTCTTTAACCGCAAGTAAATGATCATATTTGTGCAAGAGAGAAAAGACTTCAATTAATTACACGTACCATGGGAAACCTAATGCATGAATGATCCACTGGAAGGCAATGTAGATGCAGCTCCAGAGGACAAAATAAGAAATGCGGAACCATGGAAACGGCTGAAAAACAAGACGGAAATGACATCAGTAAACAGATGACGAGAAAGAAATGACAAAACCGGTGTACAAGGGCTTCCACACTGCCATAACAAAATACTTACAAGGCTGTTAAGAGTGGTATCCAGAAGAAGGAATGCTGCATTTAGCGTATGCATGCAACACATCAACTGCCAAGCAAATGTACAAGTCAGTCACTCATCAATCTATTCAGGTACGATAGGAAGAATGGAATAAGATAGCAGCATTATTGTTCATAGATCAGAACATAGCTATGCAAAAAGAATCTAGATTTAAAGAATGCACTAGAATTGGACATAGTACAAAAAGCAGACTCTCACCGTATTGAGGCCAAGGTGAGCATTTGATAAAAATGGAACGATGACACACCAAAAGACTATATCTGTAAGGACAATAGCACCTGCACAAGTCTGTTACTAAAACATATCAGCTTCTGAGCATACTGCATACCTCAAACAAAATTCGTTCATCAAAATGTTTCGAAAAGCAAGCTAATATTCCCTACCATCAGACACAATGGATATTACTATTCGACACAATTGTATATTTCTAGTAGCCCCAATTTGACATTAGTTAGTTAATGCATGAGTGTGTATATATATATATATATAACCTGGCTCACCAACAAAGTACAAAATCTGGTTCTTGATTAACTAACCTGGAATGCAATTTGCATAAGATAACCCCAATATCCTGTTCGTTTCTGAATTTCCTCTAGAGCATACTGGCTTTGCAATTTGATGGTACCGTTATTTGCGTTTTGCCCATAGGTATTCACAGTTCCATTAGTCTCTTCCACTTCACTTCTCAAAGCTTCCGTCCTTGTCACATTTCCAGTGGAGGGCTTGTTTAAGGATAACCAACAACCGTACCCAGACACTAGAGTTCCCAGCTATATAGAGAAATTACCAGAAGGTAAAGGCAAAGCAGGACTGATTTGAAATAGATATCCTTCTGCTAATTCATTAGTTTAAACATCCAAACCCCAAATTGGCTCTATACATTGTTCATGTTTGTTTCTCTATGTGGAAGTCTCCACCACAGAGTGTATAGAGCATTTAAGATATGGACAGGACAACTAACAAAACAAGCCAATAAAAGGGAAAACATGTGCCTTATTTTGAAGGAGAACGTATGATGTTGGATAGCATGACATACCGCAAAATAGATCATAACCAGTGTAAACGTCCACCTGCAGATTACCAAGATCAAAAAACTGTTAAGGAGATCGTTGGCATGCCATCAACACACAAAAGGTCACGTATTGTAATCAACTGAAAGTGACATAGATATGGAGGATAACAAGTGCTTCAATCTAGTTTCAACGCAAACAGTACCCGTCCTAGTTAAAAATCCATTACTCTCTTGCACATGATGTGCACAATTTTAGGCGAGCTCGTTGTATCATCCTCTTACACCCTGAACCAAATTGATCAATGGTCTCGCCCTTTTCATCAAATCACTACTACTATTCTACTTGTAAACCAAATTCGTTATTACGGGTGGAAACTAATGTACTTTCCTAATGTGGGTTTGCACAAATTAAAGCAACAAAAGCGTCATTACAATCAGCAGAATCAGGAAAATATGTAAATGGCATGTGATTGATCATGTTCATAAAATTGAATTGTTACTCAAACTTCACTACCCTAATTGATTATCCACAGAAGCGGTGGATTGCCCCGGTGGTTACCAAGTTTATCCACAAGTTACATAAAACAACGCATCAAGTTATGAAACAAAATCTTACTCGGTGTAGTAAATGAAAATGGAAGGATTCCATTCGACAAGATCCCAAGCCAAGAACCCAGCCAAAGCCAGAAACGAGACGAACCGAGAGGCGAAGAGCCAGCCGGGGTGGATCCCTTTCCAGCAGCTAGTCCAGAGCTGGGAAGTGCTGACGTGACCCTTCGGCAGGGCGCTGACAAACACATGGCTTTCGGGGCGGGTCACCAGAAGGCTGTCGTACATGGTGCTGTCTTCGAACCTCTCCGAAGCCCCTTCCTTCCGCCAAATCACCCACAACGCGGCCACAAAAGAAACCCCTACAATGGCGAAGCAGACGAAGTCGTACCAGTAAACTTGCAGCGCCATTGTCGGAGTTGAAAACATTCAGTGAGAACCCAGAATCAGTTGTTCCGAATTGGGAAGTGAAATCGTGATGAGATGGACGACCATTTGTGGGGGTTCTGGAAGGTGTTTATTTGCGTTGGGTTTGTCGTTTGTTGGCGACGACTCGCAGTTATGACCGTCTGGTTTTGCTAATTGCTGACTGGTGAGTCATGACGACTACATTTGGACTGGTTTTGCTAATTGCTAATTGTTGCCTGGTTTAATAATATTTTTCTTCACTTATAAGTGTAAATAAGAGGTCTTATGTTGATGCTCATCAAAACAAAATTTGAACCATATTATTGCTAATTTATTGTAAAGTTTAGTTCGTTTTCGTGCTCTTAATGTAGATAATCTCGTTTGTTTAAAAATAAAAACAAAAAATAAAAAACTCCTATTTGATACTTAAGAGAGGCAAAGCTCCAAGAACGATAGGGTTTTTATCTATACCACAAAATATAGGAGCCAATTAAAAAAGTACGTCCTTTTAGATAGTGACAATTCCAAACAAATGATTTAAGTCAATGTTATGTACCCGTTAGCAATATCTACCAAAAAACAAAAGAAGAAAAAGCTTTCATGGATAAGGAAAATAAAAAAACTAATAAAAAAGGATTTGAAAATTTTGAGTTTCAACGATAAAGATAAAATAAAGAATAAAGTGAATAGTATCATAATTGATTTTTTAGTGTAAAAATATGGATTTTCATTAAAGTAAACAGTTCTAAGAGCTTTTCGTTAAAGTTCGCTAGGAAAATAGCTGGTCTTTTCAATCCTCCTATTCTCTAACTTTCAATCTAACTTTCAATCTCAGCCGTTTGAAAAAAAAAAAAAAAAAAAAAAAAAAGAGGACGAAAATAGGAGACGAGAGAATCCAAGTCCGAAATTATTATCATTGTGACGGTTGAAAAATTTATCGGCGTATCTAGCTAGTATTATTCCCAGAAAGAATCGTTGGCTTTTGCATTATGAATGTTTGCAAGTGTTGGACTGATGAGAATTGAATCAAGTCCAGCAGAAATTTAAATGCACGTCTTGGCTTGCCCACGTCAAGTTTGTGCCTCTGGGCTCTGGCAAGGATCACACCAAAACTGAAAGTTTTCTTTAGTTTTCTATTTTTCTTTTAAATGAATGGGTAAAAATCTGTTGACGAATTATTGGAAACTTAATTAAAATATATAAGAAATGAATTGTTTTCTGCTCACATGTTTTCTTCTCTTGTTTTTCAAAAGAGAATCAATGAAAAAGGATAATTAGGAGCGCATAAGAAGAAAATAATGTGTATAAACCGTCTTTATATTGAATGATTTCACTATCACTTACACTGAGTCCGTTTTGTATTAATCCCACAGCTATTAGCATGTGCAAGTGGTTAAGATAAAGTTATGAGAATCACATATATCCTACATCCTCATTTATGAACCACGTCTAACTAATAGAGTTTAGTTAACCCATAGGAAGGATTTGAACATCAAGTGTCATAAAGTATGAGAAATTTTTCAGTATGCTGGAATACTACTCCGTACATCAAGTGTCATAATATATTTCAGTGTGTTGAGAACGTTGGTCCGTAAAACAGTGAAAAATCATCATTAATAGAAGTTAAAACTATTGAACTTGATAAATGATGTCCATATATTAACTATCTAACGATAACTTAGAGACTTGGACTCGTTTTCACTTTGTAAAAATTCTTAAATAAATAAAGCTTAAATTAGAGGGATAGGGGTATAATAATTGAAGATAACATTGCAGTTGCAGATTACAAGGAAAATGCACATGCCATTTACTCGTAACAAAGTTTGACTCTTTAAACAGAGACTACTCTGTTTAATTCAGAAAATTAGACAGATCAAAATGCCAACCCTACATTAAAAGAGTTGGCTCTTTTGGCGACAACAAACCGTAGTTTTAGTTGGCCGAAAAACTGTGATCAACCACCGTGAATCCACCGTCGACAACCAAGTTGTGTCCACTGACATACGCCGATTCGTCGGAGGCAAGAAACAGAGCCGCCTCCGCCACATGCCTAGCCTTCAACGCAATGCCCTTCAAATTTCCTATGGCAGAGCTATTGGCCTCAACCTCATCTGGCTCCAAATTGTACGCTTTGCACGCAAGCGAGGTTGCGACTCCGAATGGCGAAATGCTGTTAACTCGAATCCCGTGAGCTCCGAGCTCACTACAAGCTCCTCTGACCAAACCCAACAGAGCATGTTTCGAAGTGGTGTAAGCGTGCGGAGCCGTGCCTCCGAGAGAGGCTGCAACACTCGTGGTACATATGATTGAACCACGCACGGCACGTGCCACCATGGCGCGCGCGGCGTGCTTGATGGTTGCAGCAACACCGCGAACGTTCGTGGCCATTGTGTTGTCAAAGCCTTGAATGTCAAGGTCTAAAATGCCAGTCATCGGACCCATGACACCTGCATTGCTGAACAAAATGTCAAGGCCGCCGTATTTTTGCAACGTGAAGTTGACCGTGTTTTCGACTTGGTTTTCGTCTCTGACGTCGCAGCGGCAGTAGCTAACTCTGTCTGAGCCGATTGAGGCAACAAGTTGATGAGCTAATTCGTCTTGGATATCAGCAACAACAACAAAGGCTCCATTGGCTGCAAATAATCTGACTGCGTCCTCACCAATCCCAGCTGCCCCACCAGTTATCAGGGCCACCTTGCCCTCCAACCTATAAATTTGAATCTTAAGATTAAGCAAAAGAAATAGAAGGTTGAGAAAAGAAGATATGGCAAATATCATTCATACCTTGGCTTAGACATTGATTGATGAGTGTGCTCAAACTTGCAAATAAGGCTCTTTGGATCTGCATCTGCTGTTTATAATGCTCCCGTGGTCTCATACATGGAACCGGATCCCTTTCTGAGCATAGGGCGGGGATCCTCCTGACCGAGCCATCTGGACCTTTGAAATTTAATCCAACTAGCTATAATAATTATAACTTTAATGGACTCCCTGTTTGTAACAGTTGGATCAAATTTCAAAGGTCCAGATAACCCAATCAAAAGGATCTCCACCCTATGCTCAGGTGGGGATCCGGTTCCCTCATACACAACCATATATATATTTGGTAGGCCGCACAGCTCAAGGCAGAGACATGTGGAAATGTAATTATATCTATAGCCTATAGGCACTTAAAAAGTCTTGGATCTCCTGTTTATAATGCTCCCATGGTCTCATATACAACCATATATAGTAAGCGTCTTGGATATGCACAGCTCAAGGCATAATTATTAAATGTGTACCTCATGCGCATGTGTTCAAAATTTAGAGGCTGTATTTTTTTTCTTTCCACTTTTTAAGTAATAGAGCTTACTTTGTCAAATTAATCCTACTTTAACTGTGATGAAGTGGAGCTTTCACATCATTTTTACCTTTTTCATATCTCGTTTAATTCTGACCATTAAATTGAATAAAAACAAGAGAATTGTTATTAACACTTCAGAAATCTCATTCTACACTCTAAACTTTTTATATTATAAAAGAAAAATATATTTGTGAGGAGTGTATAATAAAATTTTTAGAATGTCAATAACACTTTCCAAAAATATTGAGACATAAATGAAGGCTTTTTACATATCTCTTGTTATTTGCGATGGAACCCATTCACCTCACTTCTTTGGTGTTTACGAGTTACCAAAAAAAAAAAAAAAAAAAAGAAATGTGTTGGTCATTTTTCTATGCAAATAGTTACTTTTGAAATAGTCCATGAAGTTAGCCCAAGTAAAAACCGAGGGCAGGATAATGAGTACGAATTCCATCAGATTATGTTCTGTTAATATGATACTCCAAAGCTAGACTCCAAGGCCGGACCGGCCTCTCGTTCTTGGTCTCCACATCTCGATTGTCGTCTAGGACTGGCTTGGATATGATAACTTGCTAGATTCAATTGAAGTAGAACGAAGAATTGAATGTCTACTTGCATTTTTTATCCAAGTGAAGGTAGAATATGAATTAGCCGTGTATAAAACTATCCTCAATCCTAAGGAGAGATTAGCTTTCTTGCAAGTTGTGGCTAATCCACCTTACATCTTCAGTTAAGCCAAAAATTACAAATAGGCATCCACTTTTATTATTAACATTCCTTGGGGGGAAGGGGATAGTATCAAATAACATGAAAGAATGCACATCTATAGCATCCAAATTCTGGCAGGCTTCCCTTCATCTCAAATTTAATGGGAATTAAAACACCACAAAATGAAAACTGCTGGTTTTCGAATTCAATCCATATCCAAAAAGGTTGCAGATCCACACACCCCAAACCATCACACCACTTGGTAATTCTCCGTCACCAACTGCGTTCTTTGAGAAAACTTGGGAGCGGCTCCACCTTGCAGAGGTATAATGTTCAAAACCTGTGCAAAAAGGATTCAATGTCACCATCTTCAATTAAATTCTTTCATAATCCACTACCGTAAAGGCTGCCAAAAGCAAGTCAGACTGCAGGTGACGGTAAGGGCATAATATCAGGTTCAAAGCAATCCAAGGCCCTAAGTGTTAGTGGTGTGTGAGGCTGTGAATTCTTGGCAGTGTGATGAAAGTTAGAGCATTATATAATACTTCACCGAGTCTAGAAGTAAAACATCCACAAAGGAATCAAGTAGTTATACTCATCGCACGGGTTTTTAAGTCCATAAAAAATGAGGTAAGTATAAGACAATGGAATCAACTAAGTATTTGCACTTATAGCATGGGCTCTTAAATCCACCAAAATGAGAAAAATATAATAGCACAAGGATCTTCATCAAGAAAAGGGATATTCAAAGTCCAGCAGTTGTACCTTCAGGTCACTGAATGTCTCGGTGGCAGCGAAGCGAACAGAAATGGGGAAAAATACAGATGGGTCTGCTGGGGGAACAACAAACTCCATTGATCCACTGCCAAGTATTTAAGAAGGATAACGATTCCATTAACATTAGTTCACAAAGAATATGTAACGACCAAAAAGAATCAGTCCAGCATTTACAGACCTGCGGTTTGAGTTATCTACAAGAAGTATGGACCACTCCAACGTTGAATTCCTTGCATCGTATCTGCAATGCAATTGTGATATCAAATTTAAGCAATATAAATTCCACCGGAGCATAGAATGTTCAAATCGTTCTGCTCCAGGAGGAATACTATCCTGTCACATGGAAGCAGGGGCATTTGGCATTGTTTCCGGGTCAATTCCATTTTGGTATCTGTTCCCAAAATCTATACAAAAGGATTACGTACGTGAAAAAATACAAACGTCCATGAAATCACAAGCATATACATGTGCTTAATCTGATGTAGCAATCAGAAAAGAACCCCTCTACATTCACACTTAACATTCACAGTGGATACTTTTGTACAGGTAAGATAATAACCGCATTTCAGTTATGTATAGCTGTAATTCTAGGTCCCAAGAGCGGAGTAGGCAAGAAAAATAAGATGAATTTTCTTACCTCCATTCCCCTTCAATCTGGTTTACACGTGGAGCCTCTCTTGCAGCAGGAAGAGGTACAGAGATAACAACATTTCTCAGATCAAACATCTCTGAAGCCTCGTACTCAATGTTGACATAAGTTTCATTCCCAGAAACGGTGGGCCAACAGTTGACTGCAACAAAGATGGATTGATATATAATGATCAGGACACACGAGATGAATCATACACCAGGATGATGAAACAAGTGAACTCACTTGTCAGGGGCACCATTGACTCATCTGAAGTCTGCATTCTCCATCTCAAAAGACCAACACCTCCTGCATCACCAGTTTGACCAGTGGGAAAAGGCCTAGAAGTATCCTTTAGGCCTAGAATGTTATTATTGGAGAATAGCTCTTTGTTCATGTTAGGGTGTGTTTTGAAAAGGATGCCAGGATTTCCACCAGTTTCAATCTGAAAAATACGACAAAATACATTTCAACGACACAAAACATTGGACCTACTTCTAAAAACTTATTAAGCACAGCCATAAACAGAACACCACTAAAGATTTACCACAAATCAGAATGAGTTTCAAAAGACAACATTCTAAAAAGGCGTATCTCTATAAGTCTCCAATGGCAAGGATATCTGTGAGGTTTCCATCAGATTCATAGGAAACCTAGCATTCAAATAAGGCACTTGCCAGATGTGTCACTTAAACACATGACACATTACTATGAGTGCTGAAACGTTATGACCTAGATTGTGCGATTGCACCCATAGTAATATATGAGGCATAGTGATGAAATACCTGGACTTGGATATATGCATCTTCCTGGTTAAGAATTTGCAGAGATAATGTCCCCTGAACATCAAAGTTGCTCAATCCACCATCACGTTTAAGTGTTACGTTAAGTTTCTCTTCAACATTCAAAGTGACAGGATCAGTTAGAGGCGGGGCAGCTGATTTAGATTGGCCTACTTTTGGCTGTACATCTTCAAGAATCACCTCTCCCTCTGCTTTCAAGGACTCTAAAAATTGGTTGGTCCTTTGAGATTTTCCCAGCTGCATACCCAAACCCTTTGGAGGAGCAGTAGCAGATGAAGGTGGACGACCTGAGGATGAAAGATAATGCAGCAGAATAATCAGAAAAAGCTACAGAGAACTGTAGCCTTCAACTCCTAATCCTTCTAGGGAAAAGCTAAAGTCCAAATTAACAAGGAAATTGAAATCCTATTTGGAAAGGGAAATCGTAAAACAGAAAACCAAATAGGAAAAAGGAAAACTAACTTCAATCCTATTGCTAGTGGGATGAATAAATCGTAATCAAGTTGGTCTGGTTGTCCTACATCAGAAGTGTACATGGTGAAATTATACAAATGAGAAAAACAGGATGCATAAGGTACAATGGTGGCCAATAGCAACCTTGCACATTATGTGCTTATAATGTTTTCTTAAACAGAACAAGACGAGCTTTACCAATTGTAGCATTTTAATTATCATCAGGGAACTAGTTCATAAAGTTAATGCATATCATAATCAAACAGGAACCAGATCACATACTACACACCACCATCACCACTATCATTGATTTCAGAATGTATTGCACAATTAAGGCATACAAACAAACACAAACCTTTAGTCTTTGTGGAAAATGAGTCGATATCAGTGCTCAATCCAAAACCAGAACCACTTCCAAAGCCACTTCCACTACTGGATATGCTCATCTCACTAAATGCACTATCAATTTTTCCAGATCCCATTGACTGTAAAGACATAAATCCGCCTTTATCAGCTCTGCCCCTGTCAATCTGTAGAACATATCACAATATTATCAAACAGGAGGCTTACAAGACTAGATAACTATGCAAAGCACTAAACTAGTAAGGGAACCATGTACATGACCCTAAACAAATACCTTGCTTTTGTCAATCTCGCTAGCCTTCCGTTTCATAACATCCTTGGTCTCGTTTATCTTGCTCTGCATCACAAGCTTGTGCAGTTTCTCTTCATGACTCTCCATTTCACAGTACTGCTTCACCTGTGCAACAGTCACATTTTCCTTGTGCCCAAGAGAGATTACTTCATCAAAAGCAAAAATCAGCTCAAAAGCTGTCCTGCATATACCCTCTTCATCTAGGGACATAGCGTATTCAGGTGCCTAAAAACAATTAAGGAATCAATTCAGCAGTTCTTTCCAACATTTAACACAAATATCCAGAATAGGAAAAGGCATAGCTCAAAAACGACTTATGGCCCAATTTTACCAGGACCATGGTATATTCTGGAAACACAATACACTCCTATGTCCAGTACAGGTTACATCCCTGTAAATTTTTGCCAATGGGATTGCCATGCACATTGTACTTGTTACTTGGGTTGCTTGGGCATAACTTGAAGGAACATCCATGCATGCATAAAAGCATAAGCACTATACAAGCACATAGATGGGTAAAAGATATCGTACATACTTTGGCCCAAGTTCAAGCTTTATAATTTGGACATGTTCACTCCTTTTTCATCACACGTATCATGGCATGTTTAGAGACCAGTTTTGAAGAACAAGATCTCCAAGTACCATGTGTTGGGATATGAGATATAGATCACCGTTCCCACATGTAGTTGGAGAATATGTTAAAATGAAGGCATCAGCAAATGAATCAAAACAAAAAATGGATCTAGATCGATGCAAACATGTTTTAACATTCACGATTATGGAAACAAATTAATAATTCTACAAAACCAGTAATGATTCATGGATCCAAGAAGGTAAGTCACCAAAGGAAGATGAAAATAATCATATGCCAAAGAAAAAAGGATACAAGTTTAGAGAGTAGCCGCAGAGTCTCCAAATCTTCCAATATGTTGCTCTGCTTGTTTGTAACAAGTACCAAGAACAAAGCTTCTATAGGCTGGTAAACATAGCGGACATTTTCTGTCTCAACATAAGTATGTTGTTTGCCAGTGCCTACCAACTTAGGGAAAGCCGCAAGAAGACCCTCAATTCTTATACGAGACATATCCACAAATTGTCTAGAAACAAGCACTGCACAATAAAAGACAAAAATCAATTAAAGACTAACTGTAACAACTCCAATGATATCACCATTTTAACAATTTATTTACTAGCAAGTCAGATTAAAGAGAAAGCAAGTGAACGGATCACTGACAGCTCCTGATATAGTTAAAAATTAAGTAGGCTTTACTGTGTAGCTAAAGTATAAGAATGCAAATGTTATAACAACTCAGCCAAAAGCAAAAGAAATGGATCACTGGCAGCTCCTGCTACAGATTGAAACTATATCCGTGAAAACGTCTTCTAAACATTAAGCAGGATCTACTGACTACATAATCAAGTAATATGAATGCACATGTTATAACAGCTCAGCCAAAAGTACAACCATTTTAAAACAGAAGATAAAAGCCTGAATACCCATCATTCCTGCAACATCCCAACCTAGCTCCTCTAAGGAGAGATCCAAAGAAACCCGTTGTCTCAATCCATAACCAAGATGGTACTAAAGCCTAGTGAATCACAATGAAACAAAAAGACCACTGCTAACGTCTGGTTTAATTTACAGCACTTGGAGACACAACTTAGACCACTTTATGGGTGCATCAAATCCCCAATTCAATCAGTGTCATTCTTAGATTTAATCAATCCACATTTGTTAGAGTTCCTCATGTGAACTAGGAATAGACAAAAAAAAAGGGCAAGAATTGTTCTTTTGAAGCACCAGCCATTCACAGGAGAATTAAAAAAAACTGTACAGAACTCACCTTTCCCAGACTTGCTTATAATGGAAGCGGCAAGCACAACCTGAATTACAAATAGAGGGGGGAAATGAGAAGATAAATTCCAAGAAAGCAAAAATTTATTAGGCCAACACTCTTAAGTTGTTTATACATTTTAATGATGCAATGTATTACAAAATTAGTCCCAGAAATTAAACTCATATATAAGTTTCAGCATCTTCAGTTGTATTTCCAGAATTGATTTTCACGTTGAGTGGGTCAAATGTATGCACAATACTAATATCAATTACCAAAGATGTACTATCATTATCACACTAAGATCATCACTCTAAAAAATTAATTGGAAAACTGAGAAGAAAAGGTGAATATATTACCATCTTGATTAACTAGGCGGTTATCAACAGCCACCAACTCAAAGGCAGCAAAAAAGATTGCAGGGCACACCTTAAATATGAAAATCTCATGAATGTCAGAAAATTAAGAAATAAAATAATCACAAGCAACCAAAATTAACCACAAGTATGAAACAGTACGAAACAAAGTATCGTGATCTCCCACAATTTTTGAACATGTGCATGAGTGCAAACAGAACTCAGCACCAAATAAGACACTAATTATGTGAACATTCGGAATCAGTAGCTCAACTATACGAATCAAAGGCTCGAATCCCAACTAGGTTGCATGGGATCTAGTCCCTGCAGCATCGAATTATTTATAAACAACAGAATTGAGAAGCAATTTTCCCACAACAAACTGAACTTTTCCAAAATCCAACTAGTCTAAAGCTTTGTTAATCCGATCCAACAAATTAGACCTCCACACATTTCGCAACGTTTCACAGCTCCTAAACCTTGACGAAGCGAGACCATCAGATGGCATAGCAAAATTAAGGAAGTCTTGAAAGAAAATTCACAATTGAAATTGTATCTCAGCAAATCACGCAATGTAAAAGATGCAAGAAAAAATCAAAGTAAAAGATCAACCTAAGATCTACACCCTAATCACCATAATCTCAAGCGACGCAGTAGAAACCCTAAACTTCCCACAGCGATTGCTCGCCGATAAAACGCAAGAAAAATGAAGAGATGGAAAGCATTTGAAAACCATAGATCTGGAGTGCAAAGCAATTAATGTAAACAAAATACACCAAAATACAAAATCAAGGTAGTGAGATCTAACCTCTCACCGGCGGAGAAGAAGAAGACGGGGAGGAGAAGGAGGAGGAGAAAGTGAGGAAGATGATTCTGCAATGCAGGCAGTAGCAGAGAAATATAAGTTCGAATCCCGGCCAATCAGATTAAACATCGTGGCAAATGGCAACAAACGTTTTAATTTACTTTGGATTTAAGTTTTCTTTTGGGTCAATAGAGCCCAAGCCCAAAAATGAAAAGCCCAAAGGCAACATCACTCTTATTTCTCCCTTATGCATGTATGTACACGCTATGCACATATTTTCTATTGTGACCATCTGATTGATGTGGACGGTGGATATCAATGGAGTTACATTTGAAATCGAAATACACCATGTCTGAAGCTATGTGATGACGTCCTGAGCTAAACACAGCATAATTAAATAAAAATAAAACATTGATAACGGTTTTAACTCGTAACAGAAATGCATCAAAACACAATGGCGGAGCCAGAGTTCTTTGTGAGAGAGGGCCCTTCACATATGCATTAAGGAAAAAATATTGAACTCATAACATAAGCAATTGAAGTAATCTTCACAAAACTGAAAGACTCATTAAATTTAATACAGAGAGAAGCAAACGAAGTGTATAACACAAATAAGTGGAAGGTAGAAAGCAGGGTAACCAATAAAAAAAATTGAAATTATAGGAAGAAAATATAAATAAATTTGGTTTGAATCGTGTGACAAAAAAAAGGATGGCAAAGGGGAGAGTTGCAAATAATAGTTGATTAGGTTATTTTAGAAATAATATTAAAGTCGATTTCAAAACCCAATACCTGAGTTTCACTAAATCACAAAGACAAAACAAACAAAATTTTTAAAAAAAATATAACGACATCGTTCGAGTCAACTTCTTAATGAGGATTCAACTTCTTTAGGAGTACAATTCATCTGCTTTCTTATTGACTCCGGTTCTACCATTCTAGGCTGAAGGCCAAAAATTTCTTACACTATAAAACCACTCTGGTTCCTTATTGACTCGGTCCATAAAACACACGATAATTACCAAATGGGATTTTATAGAATAAAACTATGAGCGTGGTTAGTTGAGATCGAACACTCACACCAAAATACAAAGACATAATTACTTTCCTTGGTCGATCATCCATTGAAAAACTCGACTAAGCACACAAGCGTGGAAATTCAAGAAAAGAGCAAGTTGCAACCAATAAGCGAGTAGTGTACCTTTCATTACTTTGGAAAAGTGAGTTGCAGATTTTGCTGGAATACAGAAGAAAAGATAATCGTATGTTTTAGTCAAAGCTTCCCGAGAAAATTCAAGAGGATTGACACCTCAACTTTGAGACCCATATGACACGTGTTAGCATTTCATGGCACTTATGACATGGCAAACCTACGTGTATTGGAACCTTTAGAATAACAACCCCACCCACATACATTTCTTTTATTTTCCCACAAGTACACATTTTTCCGACGTAATTCTAAAAGGGCAAGTAAATTCCATGCATGCAATTAACCGTGTATATTTTTGTAGCTTGTCCCCCTTGCAAACTTCAGCAAATTTTGCGGCAATTTAAAGTTGATTCGTAAATGAAAACGAAATAACAAATGAAAGCGAATTGACACAGACAAGTCAATATGAAGTAACACCAGCAATTTAATATTGATATGGAAATTAATATTCAACTGTGAGTTGTGAGAGAGTTATGAAGAGTTTGAGAGTCTCTATAGCATTTTGCTTAATCTTTATACAGGAATGCTAAAGAGACTCTCCATGAACTCTCCGCTACCTCTTGTTATTAGCAAAATTCTGGAATCAACATTGTAAAACATTGTGCAAAAAAAAATAAAGACGCGAAGAGTCCCACTTTAAAAAAGTTCATTTAGCATTTCTCATCAAATTGAAATTCTTCAACGTAATAGTTATGCAAAGAGAGATAAAAAAGGTTAATATTTTTGCAAGCAGCCCCTCGTATAGGTTACAAATGCGTGATGCTTCTAAACTATTCCTTAACCAATATATAGAGAACGAAAAAAAGTGAAGAGTTGTAATTGATTCTTCGCTTAAATTCTTTTAAACTTCACTTAGTTGGACCACGCAAACATTGTGTATGTGATGCTCTTCCATCATTTTTCAACTAATTTTTACCATTTTAAATTCTTTAGTATTTAATTGTCTATCTTCAAATTTTTATCATTTTAAATAGCAAAAATGCTAATGAGCTTTTCTCAATAAAAAAAAAATCAAGTATTTATGAATGCTTTATCACCTCATAATTTTAACATAATATTTTATAATATTAATATAAAAATTAAGATTAAATTATGACGTGACAGAGAATTCAACGAAGAACTTTACTTTATGAGAGTAGCCGTACCATTTGTCTTTAATTAGACCTTGTGTCTGTCATGCTTCTGGATTATTCTTTCTAGTAATTAACCACTTTGGTATAACCATCTTTGTTATATCTCTTAGTAACTAACCCCGCATGTGAATCTTAACCCAGCAAATATGGAAAATAAATAAATAGGCCTTCTGGCATCTTCTACTCAACGGTCCAGAGTCCCTCTCCAGAACTTTCCCAAAACAACCACTCACCGTAGGATCCATCCAGATGGACACGTGTATGGCATCAACCTCATAACCACATTTTACTGAATTTTCCACAAATTTCGCTCAAATTTCATTTCCTTGATTCTCACCCTTATTTTAACCCACCACCACCCCCAACACCGAACCACCAACAAGAAGACAGATTCACGACGACGTCCTAATCTCCGCGTTCCTCTCTCTCTCTCTCTCTCTCTCTCTCTCTCTGTGCATTCAGCTAGTTTTTGTCTTTATATTTCCAAGGGTCAAGGCCTTCCTCTGTAAAAACCCTGGTTCCCTTCTCCCTTGGACACGTAATTTCTCATGGCTCCCGAACTCGTCCCCACCAACGTCCCGAAATCGGGTTTCACCACTCCCGTCACCATGCCTAGTCGGGCGTACGTGACCTTCTTGGCCGGAAACGGCGACTACGTGAAGGGCGTCGTCGGGTTGGCCAAGGGTTTGAGGAAGGTAAAAACGGCGTACCCGTTGGTCGTTGCAGTCTTGCCCGACGTCCCGGAGGATCACCGTCGCATTCTTGAATCTCAGGGTTGCATAGTCCGTGAGATCGAACCCGTTTACCCGCCCGAGAACCAGACCCAGTTCGCCATGGCCTATTACGTCATCAACTACTCGAAGCTGCGCATTTGGGAGGTACGTTCTTCTCGCTTTGCTTACGTGGAGAAAATTTTGATTGTGATGGAAGACGACTGCTACATCACATCACGTATTTTTATATGATTAGCGAGAAATTTTATTTTTTAAATTATTAATTTTTAATACATAAATCTTATCATTTATACAGTGAAATAGGTGTATCATTTTATGTGTCGATTATATTGAAAAATCTTTTCCGTTACCTTTGTTACGCGTTCTTTTTGTTACACGTGGAATTTGGGTCTTACCCGTGGCAGTCTATGTTGGAAGTCAATAGAACCTTTATTTCTTGTTTTTCCTGGGGAAGCTGTTCGAATCAAACTTATTGTGGTAGAAGATTGTAAATTTTAATTGCTGAACTTTTTGATTAATTTGCAGTTTGTGGAGTACGAGAAAATGATATACTTGGATGGGGACATTGAGGTGTACGACAATATAGACCACCTCTTTGACTTGCCAGATGGACATTTCTACGCAGTCATGGACTGTTTCTGTGAGAAAACCTGGAGCCACACGCCGCAATACCAAATCGGGTACTGCCAGCAGTGCCCGGAGAAGGTCCAGTGGCCCACATCGGAGCTGGGCCCGCCTCCGTCGCTGTACTTCAACGCGGGCATGTTCGTGTTCGAACCCGGCCTCGAGACCTACCATGACCTGCTGAGAACTCTCAGAGTGACCCCTCCGACCCCGTTTGCAGAACAGGACTTCTTAAACATGTATTTCCGGAAAATATACAAGCCAATTCCTTTGGTATACAATTTGGTCCTCGCCATGCTTTGGCGTCACCCGGAGAATGTGGAGCTAGACAAAGTCAAAGTCGTCCATTATTGTGCAGCAGTAAGTATTACTTAAATTTTAATTAATAATTAACATATATAGACAGATCACATTTTCTTTAGGGTTTGATTAATATACGCTGATTGTTACAGGGATCGAAGCCGTGGAGGTATACAGGGAAGGAGGAGAACATGCAGAGGGAGGACATCAAGATGCTGGTGAAGAAATGGTGGGACATATACAACGACGAGTCGTTGGATTACAGGAAGGCGGCGGGAGGAGCAGGGGCAGGAGGAGTTGTGGCTCCAGAAGCAGCTTCAGGTGGTGAAGGGGTGAACATGCAGCCGTTCATTGACGCTCTGTCCGGAGCTGCGGTCCAGTACGTGACAGCGCCGTCAGCGGCCTAGGCGATTTAGAGCATTCATTCATCTACGGGGTAGACAAGAGAGAGTCGAAGTACTCAGATGAATGAAATTCCGATGCTTGTTGGAGTGCATCGGGGGAAGGGGGAACGAGTTAAGCTTTTGATTTTTTATTTGTATTTTCTTTTGGTTTGGTAGATGAACCTGCTTAAATGACAAGGTTTGACGTGTGTTGGTGGTGTAATATGTTGTATGAAAGAGAGAAAAAAACGCCATTTATGTAATCATCCTCTTATGGAGAGGGAGCAAATGGTGGATTGATGAAAAATATATGTTTATTAGTAGTACTAATCAATTTGTTCTGTTCTTGTCTGCACTTGGTGGCCATGGTAATTAACAGGCTTATTAAGAAATCAACACAATTGCCTTTTTTGTTATCTCATTTTAGTAGTGATTCAAACCAGGATAAATGTTGGAAGTATGGCAATGTAAGTAAGAGAAAATCAAACGCCTTTCGGGCTTTGTAGGCAACTAAGGTCGAACAATTTTGATGTGATTAGTAGCGAGCAATTGGTCGAGGACTCTAATATCATTTCTCTGTAGCAAAGCTCCGTTAAATCGTGTGTATTGGGTTTGTATATGTGTGCTACTTGCTTTTCTCTTGACTGCGGATATTCAGAGTGTTATGGTTTGAGGAGTCGGAAGTCATTCACCGGGGGCGGAGTCAAAAGTGGATCAGAATGCTGCCGGTACTACCTCGACAATTTTTTAATATGAGTTAAAATTTCGATTTTCAAAGGTTTTTCAAGGGATTAGGGTTCCAACCCGAGGGAGAGTGACGAAGTAGGCGAGAGAGTTAGTTCTCCTAGAGTTTGGTCTTTTTCATATGGTACTGGTGGTTGTTGACAAGCTTGAATTTTGCTTCCATCTATGTCGTTAGCCATTTTTATTAGGATGTTTTCTTTGTCAATTAACAAGGCCTTGAATTAATGGAGTGAATTGAAAAGTCAACACCATCATCATCGAGCAAACAAATATTAGAATCAGATCAAAAATCTAGAGAAGCAAAGTAGTGGTTGAAACGGTAACCAGACAATTGATGAGAGAGGGATTTGCAAGCGTGTTGTAGAGTTGGCGGTGTTGCAATGTTTTGTTTTTTTCAACATTTCTGAAAGGTCGTTTCTAACCCGAAATCTCAACTCGAACATTATAATTCTTGATTTACTACATGAAGACCGTAACTCTTAATAAGTTAGTGCAGGACATTTTTTTTCTTTTGTCTACGTTGAAATCCTCGTAAGATTCTTTATCGAGGATTATCCTCTTTTATTTGTGTATCATACTTTTTACTTATAAAAAACCTATTTATTCTCTTAATATCGATAAAGAGTGAATCTTCTTGAACAACTGTGCCAGGAACATCTTGCCAAATTCTTCAAATGCTTAAATTTGAAAGATTTAGTTTTTGTAAAAGGTAATATTAGGGATATCACAATTTTAAATCAAATTTTGTAAATTAAATGATGTGGTTGTTGATGATTGGATTATTAATTAAACATCGATTAATTTGCTTATTTCCTATTGATGACGTATCATTTGGTTTGTAAATTTGATCTCTTAGCATTATTTATTACGGACGGTAAATAGCTTAGCGCTGCATCTACCACCATTGCCATGACCATTGATGGCGTACGAGGCGTTTGGGAAACATTCTCAGCTATGTCAACTGGTATCGACATCGATAAGCAACGCATTCAAGTATATTATCCGCATCTCTTTCACCTAAGCCTCATGATCCACAAATTCAGGCATTTGAAATTTAATCTAACGGCTATAAACAGAGAGCATCATTAAAAGTTATAATAACTTTAGCCGTTGGATCAAATTTCAAGGGTCTGGATTTGTGGCTCATGAGGATTAGATGGAAGGAATCCTCTCATGATCCCTTTCCATTATAAAAGAATGTGTTATCCACACACTTACAGACCCTCATAATGCATCCCGGACCCGGGGCGTTATCCGATACGCGTGCCACCCAAATGATCTTATTACGAACGATATTACTGCTTAAGCTACACTGACTGAGAGAGGGATTATAGTATTGGATTATGACGAGGTTACGGTTCAATCACTCGAGCCGTTCTAATGCAAGGAAAGAATAAACATTTGGGCACAGCCCCTACATAAATTATCATAGTCAGGGATTTTGGATCCTGTTTATAACTTTAAATCAGAAGATAATTTAAGAGGGTAAACACCACTTCCCAAATGCATTCTGATAAACAGCTACGACATGAATTTTGAGTAAGCGAGAGATAACGAGGGGAGGATCATCCTCCACTTCCATAATCTCCGTCAAAGTAAATATAAACAAATCGATAACAGCTATTTCATTTCACAAAACAAAGCTATTATGTTAATACCGTTCGAAAAATTGAGAGAATTATTCTTAACTACATGTAAAAAAGGCACTGTTTGCAAAAGAAAACACAAATATGGTAAAAACAGGAACTTAAGAGCGGAGCAAATGCAGAACACCAGGACCCATAAATGTCAACTTGATAGTACAGAAGAATGGACGCTACACAGAATTCAAGTCAAACCATCTATGCCTGCAAAATGTAATATCAGAAAACCAAAGTCAGAAACGGAAACATAATGAACAATCGAGTTATTCAGAATGTATGAGAGCAAGAGTCCACCTTGTTTGCAATATTGTTTGAGAGCCAGTCAAGACCCTCGTACAGTCCTTCACCAGAAGTGGCGCATGTGCTCTGGATATACCTGCATGGGATAGTTTACACAGTTAGTTTCAAGGAGGGGCGTAGGTGCGAGTGAGTTTGTGAGAAATAGAAGCTACATTCGGTTTTACCAGTGGCGTTGACGGAGGGAGTGAAGGCCAAGCTTATCAGTTATTTCAGCAGCATTCATGGCATTTGGAAGATCTTGCTTGTTTGCAAATACAAGAAGCACAGCCTCCCTCAATTCATCCTGCCCAATACAATAATAAATGGTTAACAATCAAAATAAAAAAGATATGACTATATAGCAATAATAGTACACAAGTTTTCAATGTGCAATATTTCACCCCTCTCTTTATCATCAGCATAACAAGTTCCAAAGCTTATGCATACCTCATTCAACATTCTATGAAGCTCATCTCTGGCTTCCACCACACGGTCACGATCGTTGCTGTCAACCACAAAGATAAGTCCTTGTGTGTTTTGGAAGTAATGCCTCCACAAAGGTCGGATCTGGAAAGACAATACAAAGAATCGCAGATTCAACAAAGCGAAAAGCTGGCAGCTATAAAGACATTTTAACTGATAATGAGAAATGACGTTGACTATAGAATTAGTACAGTATGGGACTTGTAAGCCACATAATGGCATCATCGAAACAATCCTGATGAACAAGCTTTAGTTGGCCATTATTCTGAAAGAGAACAGTCACGGAGGACATGTACGTCCCAAAATTGATAAACAGAACAAAGGAAAAGCCATCCTCAAAAGAATAAGCGTGTCCTGAGCCTGACCCCATTGTTGTTTAAATGATGAGCTTATAGGATGGTAGGCAAATGGTGTGAGTTGAGTGGATTCATTGACTAGTCGATTGGAAAGAAAGGTTAGGATTAGGAGCTCTAACTAATATACATTAAACATTTGACCTCGATCCATGAAAACGGAGATCATAAACTTCATGTTGGACGCGGCACAAACTTGCTGAGTTGCTATAATTTTCCACAATCTAATTTTTGATCAGGCAAACTCAACTACGTAAATCAGATGCAGGAATGAACATTTACCAGTACCAAATTGCATAACCGAAAGAAGTAACAATTTCGAAAATAAGGAAGTTGAAAAAAGCGTCCATACCTTGTCCTGACCCCCGACATCCCACACAGTAAAGCTGATGTTCTTGTATTCCACAGTCTCCACATTGAATCCTAACCCGATAATTCACCATAAATCAGAGCAATTAATAACTAATACAATGTTAAAACGATGAGTAAAACCGAAATCGAGTGATGAATCCAGATCAAGGAGCAAATGGGTTATGCAAGTGATTGACATACCAATGGTGGGAATGGTGGTGACGATCTCGCCGAGCTTGAGCTTGTAGAGGATGGTGGTCTTACCAGCCGCATCGAGACCCACCATCAGAATACGCATCTCCTTCTTCGCAAACAGACGGCTGAACAGCTTCGTGAATGAAAGCCCCATTTTCGAACCTTCAAAATTTGATCAAAAATCCAACCCAAAATTTCAAATATTTATATATCAATCAGCATTCACATTCACAATGAGGGTCTAAATCTTATAAATTTCATCACAAATTCGGGCAAAAATCGAGATCGGAAAACGAAAAAGTCGGAAAATTCGAGATCGGATCAAATCGCGAAAATTCAAGCAAATGGGCACAAAATAAACGAAAAATAAAAAAGCAATTGCCGGTGTAGATCTGAGAAGAAGAAGAACAAGGAAGGGTAAAGTTGGAGTTACCTGAGGAAGATGGAGAAATTGATGAGAGAGAGAGAGAGAGAGCAGATCTGCTCTCTAAGAAGATGGGGAGGAGCTGTCCTTCGCAGCGACACGCACGCTATATTTCACGTTATATGTGGAAGGAAGGATCTATCTCTGCATTTATAGATGGGCCGGAAGGAAGGGCAGCGACCGCACCAAATTTTTATTTATATTTTTTTAACGTTTTAATTTTTGAAAATTTGATTAGAAGAAGGAATGCAATTTTCAAAGCAGTTGGTAGTTGTCGTTTGATTTGTTGTTAGCCTCCAAACAACGCTAGGCTTTATGATCTCCATGATTTATCAACGGGGAGGGAAGAAGGGTATCAATTATTATTATTAAATAGGGATGGATATATTTCGGTTTGAATTGATCGCATTTAATTTATTGTTGAAAGCGAATCAATTACAATAGAACTGTATGGTTCAATTTATTTTGAATGGTCTAATTTGATTTGGTTCGGTTATTTGGTTTAATTTTTCTTTTGCATTTTTTCAACTTTGTTAGTCCAACTACGACAATAAAATTTTGTAACTTTTTACATGTTTTTTTTTTGTGTAGCACATTGAAAACTTTGGTAGTCCACCAGCTGGTCCCTTTCACACCTCATTGAACATTGCAAGACTCATCTTCTCATTTTTGTGTATTTGTATAACATACATCACAGCTAATAATTTGAAGGATTCTTTCTTATTCCTCTCATCATCTCTCGCTCAATTCGTCTCCATATATGTGCATTGAGTGGCTAAGCTAAACCCCTTTAGCAGCTCAACCGCAATCTACCTTCCGACATTGTTGTTGATCGTCAGCAATTCCGGTTAGCCGAGCTGAAGCTTCTGATTCTTCATCTGCTGGTATTCTTGAGCAGATTCTTACCTTACTGTCCGGAGTTTATGAGCGGTTTGATTGGACTGATGAGCCAGATTGCACGGCTAAGTAAGCGTGTTGATTTTATAGTTATCAGGCTTGAGATATTCAGAAGAACGTTGGCATTCGGCCTCCTCTGGTCGTAGATTTGTGTTTGTTAACTTCCTTGCAGAAACCAATTTGCATAATAAATTGGCTCACAAGTAAAAGAAGCTACATAGACTGTATATCATACTTCTTCCAAAGATAAGAGAAGTTTCCGATATGCCTCTGAAAAAAAGATAGAAGCTACCTGACTAGTATTACACCTTATTTTACTCTACCATCACCGCATAGACTCCGAAAATAAAAGACAAAGCACTAATCTTCTAAGATCTAATGGTCAAGGGGGGAATATTGGATGGGGGGTCGATTAGAGTGGTACTCATGAAGTTCTGTCAAATGTCACTTAGTTGAGAACCGAAATGGGCCATGCAGCTCAAGCAGAGGAAGAGGACACATCAGACCGCCCTCCTGTCATCTTCTCCGCCTTCTCTCCACGCTCCCCTGAAAATGACATATACAAGACAAAAACTTTAGGCAAATTCTAGAGAGCAATCATCAATCCAAAGAGACACAAACAACTGGATAGATCATCTTAAACTTGAATCATTTGGCGAGTAAAATGTTACCAGTGCGAACTCGTATGACATCTGAAACTGGCACCACTGCAAAAGATACAAAAACTCATTAGAAAGTTTGATGAAACCTCACTGGAGAGGCCAGAAAATGATATGTTCCTTGAGTTTTAAGTTTTACATGTAACTAGCATAGTGATTGCAGAAAACGGAGTATAAAGATTTCTGGCAAATGATCAGTGTTGTCAAAAAATAGCTACTTGTCCTACCGACCTGACTTTAAAGTACTTCACTAAAACTTTTAGACGACTGTAGTATCTCACATCGCAAACCAGATATATACTGTAAACTAACAAATCTGATCCTCCCTAATTCTGGAGGGTTATGTGGATCTCTTAGAACATCTATAGGTGACAAAGTGGAAAGGTGCAAAGCCATCAACAATTCTGTATACCTTAAAAATTGTCTGAAAATAAGCTAACTTATATAGGTGTTATAGTTTGAATTTAGTTTACATAATGTTCAATGCAATTTAATAATTATATATGTTAAAGAAATCGATATTAACATGTTAAAGTAACAATTATTCATTCAAATTTTATTTTAACCTGATTACGTGCTTACTGTAGACTATATCTTTGTAGTTTCAAAATTAACAAGTTTAGAGACTTACCAAAAATCTTGCCATCGCCGATTTCTCCGGTCCTGGCTGCCTCAATTATTGTGTCAACCACAGCTTCAACCTAAGAAGTGATCAGAGCAGCATTCAATCGGTGATTTTCAAACCCTCATCCCTGAGCATCAATATCACAAACAGAACATATTATAGAACTAAAATTATCACTCACACTCTTCATACCTGGTCTTTGCTCACTACAATCTCCATTTTAATCTTAGCGACAAAATTGTCTTCAGAAAATTCAGAGCCTAACAAAGTAATAAAAAAAAAGAAGAAATTATGAAATGACAATAGAAGAAAAGAGTAGGATGATAAATAAGTTACAGTAGATATAGTGGCTGGGGAGTGTTCCAAAAAATCTGCTAGATTTAATTAAAACGAAGAGAAAATATCGATGCCAAAGCAAGAACATACCACCCTGCCTCTCTGTTGAACCACCTTGAGCACCAAAGCCTCGAACATCAGATACAGTAACACCACGAATTCCAATTTTCAGCAGAGCCTTCGGTTTCCACAAAGGATGGAAACAAAAAGATTAGTGCTTATGCTTTTATCTCAAGGAGCTCTAGAAAAATGACACAGGAAAACATTGAAGACACCAGAACCCAAAGTAGTACTTATGCTATTATCTCAAGGAGCTAACAACAATACTGTACATTAGTAAAAATGTGAAAACGTGCAACCAAAAAGAAAGGATAAAATCAGGTACAATTCTTACCAAATATAGACTATAACCCGATTTTCTTACAATAAATTCATTAAATACGAACCACAGGAAACATCTCAATTCTTCAATTTCTAGTGATCGCTTTGCTTCTACATTTCTTTTAGGAAGCAAACAACGTTACTTAGTGCACCACGGACAACTCCACTGGCATGGCATCCCAGGCCCCAATGGATGCCTCATGGATGTAATGAATTGAAAGGAGAGAAGTGGCAAAAAATTTCGAGAATAGCATGAGTATTATTACAAGACCAATGCTATCTTGCCTTGACTATGGTCAAGGCAATGCATACAGAGAGGAGTCAGAAACTTGCCCAGCAAGTTACTGATAAGTACTAAGTGAGGGCAGTTATCATTAAATTCCAGAACTGAATAGTGTAGTAGTACAATTAACAACTGCCAATTGATCTTTTGAAATGTCACTCTACTAGAATTTCATTAACCTTCAAGTTTTATCAGGTTTGAGCTCCAATCTAAATCCGTTATGACTGTGTTCGATATATGCAAATGGATTTGAGTGTGTAGACGGGATGGTGCTTCGATAACTACACAGACTTAGAAACACAGAGCTATTCTTCCTATTATCTAGTAAACAACATTTGAAACATCATTTTATTGCTTTCCTGATTTTGTTATACTAATGCAACGCCAATCAGATATGCAGTAAGCTGTGTTTAAGGTTCAACAGTTCTTACCGAAGAAACCTGCGAAACTCGCCAGGGCCTAGCTCGTCCCATAATCATAACAGAGATTAAGAAATAGTTAGATATAATCAAAACCCATAACCTCATATATTCCACACACAAAAATAATAGGAAAAAACACAGCAGACATGCAGAGCTATAAACAATCAACCTAAACAAAATTAACAACCAACAACGCAGACAAGAACAGAAGGGTGAATTATTTCCGCACCTCAGAATCGCTTCGACTTTGTAAAATTTGGAGTCTGGGACATAACCTACGAGCAACCGACAACAATACAGAGTCAGAAGCCATGCCAACATTTAAAATTTAAAATCTGAGATACCAAAACCATAATTTGAATGAAATCTGGATGAACATTCAAACCCATGACCTATTTTTCCAGAAAAATGGGAGAAAGACGAACCAGAAGAACTCTGTGCTCGTACGACGGGAAAAATGGATGCATTTCTTGCGTGCTTTAGAGCGACATTGGGCTGACGGAACCGAAATTCTGCGAGCTTGGTGCGGATCGAGCTCGAACCCAGAAGCGGAAGCTCGTTGAGGTGGCAATGGAAGGGGCTAAGCAGGCCTGCATTCCCAATTGTAGCCATGTTTGTCAACTGTTATGTAAAAAGCAGACCAAAAGCTTCAGCGACGGTGAACCCAGTTTGGGTACCAAGTCTACCCACGACCGAGGCAGTGAATGGGCGTTTGTTGCGTCGGACTATCTCGGATTGGATTAGCTTCAAGATTAAGCTGGACTGGCTTAAATTAGACTAAACTGGACTAACTCAGTGAAGCGTTTGGTGCAGTATTGAACTAAGAAGCTGGATAATAATAATTATAATATTATATTATTTAATATATAAATTATTAATGTTTTATTATGATCTTATCTTTTCCTACAATTTCCATCCCACTCTTTTTCTCTTCTCTCATTTTCCCACCCTCTCCCTCTTTTTTTCCTCTTAGACCTCTCAATTCATGTCTCTTTCTCATTCCTGGTCAAACTCCTTATTGATTTCAATCTCTATTTCTCTGTCCTCCCTCCCTCTCTAGCTATGCGTTGTTCGAACGGAACCTCACGGCTTCAATTTTCCTGACGAGTTGCAGGTTTCCCAATGTGTTTTTCGGCCAACCCTCGTTAAATCGGATGAAGTTAACACCGCCAGAAAATCCATCACCATCCCTGTACCGAGATCTTAGCTTTGAATGCTCGAATCTGTCATGGATTTGAAGAAGCCCAAATAGGTCGAGACTTCTAGGCCATTTTCCGGCACATTCGACCACATTTTAGCCTCGATTCAGGTCAAATCGTAATCTTGTCACTCCCAGCTTCAATTTGGTATATTTTAAATGAAAGTTGGTTGTAAAATGGATCTGAAAGAGAGTCAGAAAGTTAATTATTGATCTAGGTGACTGGAGATGACGATGAGTCTATCAGGAGTGGTCATTGAGCATGACGAGGACGAGAAAGAGAGGATAGTCTTAGCTAGTCTCATGGTTATTGGGGGGTCTCGCTAAGACCCCTTAGTGAAGGGTTTTGTCCATGCTAGTCCCCTTTAGTCTCATTAATGTTAGTCCCAGCATGGAACAAACACAGTATTAAACTAATAACTAGTCCAGTCCAGTCCAGTCCAACTTAGTGAGGGTAAACAAACGCCTCTTAAAGCTTTAAAAACAACGCGTGAAAGATTCTTCATGCAATTGCAGCTTGGGCTTGGACTCTTGGAGTTGGAATATCATAAGGGCTCACTGTCGCCTCAAATGCCCATCAAAGCCCAACTGGATCCAGTAGTATTGGAATATATGTGCCGAACGGTTGGTGGAAGACTTTCAATCTCCAGAGCAATGGCTGCAGGTGGAGGTGAAGGGATGGAAGAGTATGTGTACAGAATCAGCACTGCTGCGGAGTGGGGAGAGTTGCAGAGCTCTGGCTCTGTTTTTGGTGGAGAGCTGGACAAGAAATCCGGGTTCATTCATCTTAGCAACCTCAATCAGGTCACTGTCTCTCTGTCTCTTCACACACACACACACACACACACACACACACACACATATATATATATATATATCAGACCCAGTTGCCAGTTTGATTATATTTACCCTTTGCATCGATTAAACCTTAGACATAGTCCAACTGAAAGAAATTCTGGGTGGCAAATGGGTTGCCCTGGTGGATAGAGCTCAACCCAGTGCGTTCCGGGTTCAAACTCTCCACCTCCCTTTTAGTCTAAGTTAGATTAGAATTATCGCTTGTAGTAAAAGTAAAACAAAATTATGGGTGATGAATTGCGTTTAATTTATTTATTGATGCCATAAAATGGTTCAATTTTTTCAGGTAAAGTCGACATTGCAGAATTTTTTCGTGAATACCAAAGTGGATCTTTACTTGCTTCAAATTGACACCAATAAGGTACATAGATATGAACATCCATTTTGGTTATACTCTAACTTCGATTTCTATGGTTCGTTTGGATGAGGGACTTTAAAGTTCCACGCAACTTACGTTAAATTTGGTAGGCATGCACTACAAAAGTTGGATTGGGGGACTTCCAAATAACACGTTGAAAGTCGTTCGTCTAGTGTCTTTGTAGTTTATTTGTGGTGTTTTGGTAGTAGCTTTGTAGTGCTTGAGTAGTTCATTGGTAGTCTTCTTGTAGTACCTTTTTAATAATCGTGTCTAAAGTTCCATATAACTTTAAAATCCCTCGTCCGAATGCACTACTGAAATCAAAATAAGCTATAGCTATTCCTATATACGGAGACCTAATATTGCAACTGCACCTGCCCCATGGTTCTGCCTATTTTTGGAATGATAAGTTAAAAATGGATACCACTATTCTGCGGATTAAAAGAAAGGAAGCTTAGGAAGGTAATATGCACTACTGAATGAAGGGAATCGAAAGAAGCATGGATTTCAGATACTAACTTCGTCAGAGTTGCTTGGAGGCGTTGTTCATTAGAACAGACTTCTTATACTATGTTTGGTTTACGTAGAGGAACAAGACATGGTAAAATTACCCTGAAACATTTTGAAACAAATATCATTAGGGCCAGAAGGTAGCTGATGATGAATCTATAAGATATTTCGTCCTGCACTTACGCCTTGGAATGATCTCTCAGTCTCAGTCTTGCTCATGAGCTTCTTGGACTAGCTGGGTGGGATTCCTGGCGACTTTTGTTAACCAAATAGATGGCAGTACTTGAATCTACCTTCCGAAAATCCATGTTTTGCTAGCTCAGGGCACATGTAACTTCCCTAAAGTATACAAAGACTTAATGAATAGAAAGTTCGAAACCTAGACTGCATGAGAAACCCCTCAATCTTTCCCCATCCTACGGTCCTACTGTTCTGTGACCTCCACCACCTGCATTTTCTTGGTTTCCTATTGAAAAGCCATGGGTTTTGAGCCTTTCTTTCCATTTGTTTATATAAGTACCAACATGAAGATCACACTCAAATTTCGTTGGCATTGTTTTCTTTTTTGTCTTCATACCTTGTAGTCCTAGTATTTAGATGAATTTTCTCTGTTTGTGTTGTTTTAGCTAGGTGAAGGGTTAGTATATGAAGTTGTTGATGGTTCCAATAGCTTCCCTCATTTCTATGGTCCATCTCGAAGTTTCATACCTCTTCCCCTTGATGCTGTTACAAAAGCAGAGAAGCTGCATCTGTCGGGTGGCCAATTCAGTTGCAGTATGCTGGAACGAGTCGCTTAAGCTTTGGTTTGGTATTCTTTCATCTCAGCTTTACGTTGTGTGGAATAGGAGATATTAACAGCTCCCAACTCTCAACTGCTGCAGTTGTTATGTCCTTAAAGTATTTTGTGTTCTTTATGAAAGATATAGCATTTTCGATTTTCTTCTCTTTGTGCAATTTTCTTCAGATTTATATAATTTTGCAAGATTTTGTTTGATTTTCTGCGAGTTGTTCATACAAGCTTTTATTGTATTTTCTTCTACTTCGTGGTTTTTGAATGTGCTTGTCGTTTTGTGTACTTCAGGTGCATAAACAATTTTGTGTTTATTGAGTAGGTTCAATATTTACAGTTTGTCAAAATAGAACTAGATTATTGTTGAAAATTTTACTTTTGCAGAACTAATTTACCATTTAACCCACCTGGCATTAAATTTTTTGAATTATTCTTACACGCATTTGATCTACTTAATTCAACTATTATGTCACTCGACACTGTTACTTTCATTAACAAGTCACACAAGTTTTTGTCATCGACTACACTTTCAATAGTTATTAGTTAAGGATCAATAATTATGATATCTAATCCATCTTATTTGTCATCACACAACTTTTTACGGTATGCACTGATAAGAATACACTATTATCTTGAAGATCACCTTTTTTTTATTTTTTATTTTTATTTACTTCGTCAAACTAAATTACTTTCATTAAATATAAAGACAAGTACAAGAAAAAGAATGGGCAGCTGACAACCTAAGTACAAGCTCAACAACAAAATGGAAAATACAGTAGAAATGCCCAAAAGTGACCAGCTGAACAAAAAAATAAAAAACACCTAGACCGGAATGGAAACTAGCATTTGGTATGCCTCCATCGTAAGGTTGTTGCCACCACTACCAAGAGAACGAACCAACAGAACAACTGAATCATCTTCTGTTTCACATCCAAAACAGAGAAAGAAAAAGTCTTCTACTTTAGCCAATGAACATAAAATTTAATTTTTTTATTGCAAAATATAAAAAAATTGCCCCCTGTTGTTATTATTTTAAGGGAGGCGTACTCAATTTTTTCTTTCTTTATAACTTCATATATTGTAGGAAAAAAGAAACAGAAAGTCAACGAGTGATTGCGCTGGCAATTCCTCCTTGTATTTTGTCAGGTTTATGAGTATTCCTTGGCTGTAACGGAAGAACACTCTACGCATTGTGGACCGCAATTTATTTGATTAAATTAATATTCTTGCTTCAATTGTACGTGAAAGGTTCTGGGTATCATTCTAATGAAAAACAAATTTAAATCAAATTATTATGGCTAACTTCTTATGAGACATAACTCATTCTCTAACCTTTTAATATAGATAATATCATATGAATATGATATTATTATATTCTTTACTTGTAAAGAAATCTTATCTTCAACTATCATGAGTTTAATATAAATTTACTATAATTCACATATTGCATGACTCGAGCTAAATCTCTTACCTCTTATTGTAAATATATCATTTGTCAAAAACAATCTTCTTAATATATCATTTGCAAATAACACTTTACAACAACAGCGAAAAATAAATAATGTCTATATACTCTGGTGTGGGTGTGATCTCACCGATTCTCCTCTCCTAACAACTAACTATTTAATCCACCAATGTTATCGCTTTATTAAAAAACTTAATATTGAAATCATACCAATCTTCCAAAAATTGCATTGTGTTAATAAATACAAGAAATTTGTAGCTGAAGAATGTATAATAGCATATCTATCTACTTAGGTCTTGCGTTTAATTCCTTCTTCTAGTATTGCAATTTGCTTGCATAAAAATACCAAAATCCCAACAAAAAAAACATAAAGAAGGATAGACTACATCTTCATCCCCCAGCTGAAATGCACATGCCTTTCCGAGACGAAAGATATGGAAAAGACTTTCCGTCGATTGAGGCTGAAGCACACCCTAAGACCTTCCCCAATCACCATCCGAAAAAACTCTTCGGGAGACAGTTTGATGGCAAGCCCCGAAACCAGTCTACCTACCTGCTTGAAGATCCCGCAAGAACATAGTGAATAAAATAGATTTCATTTTTTGCGAATAACGTATCTTTAATGTATCGAAATTTTTCATATTCTTAATCTTTATTGAAACAGCATCCCTTCAGAAAATAATTTGAATCGAAGATCGTTAGTTGGTATTCGCACTACTATTTATTAGTTTCATATAATTATATTTAGATTATAAAATGACAATGTGATGGTAATGAATATGTTACTTGATACTCACACCGTTAATCAAATATCGTTCTTGTCTTTGGAGCATTCATCATGAACATATTCCTTGATACTCTTACCGTGAATTTATTCCGTATATTTAGATAACTAAACGATCTCATATTCATTTTATTATAAAATTGGCAAGTTGATGAGAGTTGAGTACGATGAATAGTGTTGAAAATATTATTAATATGCATGATTGTTTTGCAACGAAAAAAGAAGAATATTATTATTAGGACCTCCAAGCCCAACGACAATGTGGTGGCGGTGAGATGACATAAACAAAACAAGAGAAGTAGAGAAGTGCGGGAAATTAACTGTCTCTATGATTGTATACTCTTTTCCTACGTATTGACAGCGAGATTAACCTCCATTCTTCCCTTCTGACCCGAATTCTGTCTGCCCTCGTCAACTTTTTCTTTTATTTTTTTTATTTTTTGAACTTGAAACATAATAAATTGAAGAAAAATACCGCTATAACATGGCCTTTTCAAACCCTTTTATGAATCTTATATATTTAGACATCCCAAACCACTTCTGTCATCTCAAATTAGTTCTCTCTTCCAAAATACTGCCACTACTAACTCTGCTTTGCTAGCTTTTTCTAATTTCCCCATTTTGTCCACCCTCCTTACATTTCTCTCCACACCGCATTGATTGAATCTGGTAAAAAATCCCAGACCATGTAACTTTAGGTGGTTACCTTGATTGCTAGTTCTTCAAATTATGGCAATCTCTTGCACCCTGCTTGCTGCAAACTGTTAGCAATTTTTCAGTGACGGAGGCTATCTATATTTTTCTCAAAGAATTAAGTGGAACCAATCAGGCATCAGAGACAGAAGCATGGAAGAGACATTTGTGCCCTTGCAGGGAATCAAGAACGATCTCAGAGGAAGATTGAAGTGCTACAAGGAAGACTGGACTGGGGGCTTTAAAGCTGGATTCAGGTATATACTATATTTAAAACTTCTCTCCACTTATATGATACTCGGTGTACCTTGCCGCGTTCTCGCTACATAAAAAATTTCTCCGTCAACTCATGCAATATCGTACTTTTTTTCCCTTAATGTTGAATCAAATGCAAACTCATGTTGATATTGGGTTTTTCAGGATTTTGGCTCCTACCACCTACATATTTTTTGCTTCTGCAATCCCAGTCATTTCATTTGGTGAACAACTGGAGCGAAGCACTGGTATTTTTTGCAACTCATCAACTGCTCCAACTCCAAGTCTTGAATTTATTTATTTATTTTACTTCTTTCAATATTTAGGGTAATAATTTGATTAAATCACAATGAATTCGTCATAGTTAAATATTCTTATCATGCGTCGAATTTAAAACCTTTTGCTATAAGTGCAATATTAGATTTCTTCACAACATTAATGACTCCTTTTTAACCTGAAAGGCACAATGATACAATATTTATTGTTGTTCTCTAAAGGTTTCACTTTTCAAGATAGTTTACTTGAATCTTCAGCTAGCCTGTTCGATCACCATATTTTACTTGGATCATCAAATTTGGTTTTTCGGTTAGAAAACATTGTTGCTATCCTTGTATTGTTAATCCTGATTTAGACACTTTAACATCTCTTTGAAGATGCTCTAATTAAATTACTGTTTGCAGATGGAGTTTTGACAGCAGTGCAAACCTTAGTATCGACGGCAGTTTGTGGGATCATACACTCCATCGTCGGAGGTCAACCCTTGCTGATATTGGGTGTGGCCGAGCCTACTGTAATCATGTACACTTTCATGTTCAATTTTGCCAAAGAACGTGCAGACTTGGGTCCAAAGCTCTTTCTAGCATGGTCCGCATGGTAAGCCTTCATTCCTAATTGTTTTAAAGCTCTCGAGTTTGAATTCTCTTCTCATATGTGCTTTTGTTCGAGTTCCATGAATTTGCCTAATTAGTATTTCTTTGAAGCTGTTTGACTAACCCCAATTTGTGGGGAATATTGAAATTTTGTAGGGTATGTGTATGGACAGCTGGGTTACTGTTCTTATTTGCTATATTAGGTGCTTGTTCCATAATAAATAGGTTTACAAGAGTGGCTGGGGAGTTGTTTGGTCTGCTAATCGCTATGCTCTTCATGCAGCAAGCCATTAAAGTATGGTTTCCTCTTACCCACTTATCAATATTATTATTATTATTGTAAATATTATTATTATTTATTCTATACTCAATAATGTTTTGATCACATGATGAACCTTAGAATATTACAAATGTCAGTCCACAGTTTGGTTGACAAAAGAAATGGAGCATTTTTGGTAACTTGGTGCATGTTCACGTATATTTAATTATTTGTCATGTGTCTTTTAATTTAATTATAGTTAATTTTTATATTAAATATTTTTTTTTTTTTGAAATAACCAAGGTTAGGTAAAATAACACGTGTTAAATGGTTAGATGTATGATGAGCATACATCAAATTTTGGATGGTAAGCAAAATTACTCCCAAAAAAGAAATAGTAAATAAACAAATGCAGATCATTTTTTTGGTTCTACTTCTCCCCCATTTCAGCATGCATCCTTAACTCTTTCCACCGCCACTTCTTATTTTAATTTATGTATTTTGAGTCTAGTATTAAAAAAATTGTAAGGTTTATTTGATGTTTATTTTATTTTATTATATTTACTTTTATTTTCTCTCACTAGATATAGAGAGAAAATAGATGGAAGGATAGACGAATCAAGAATGTAGAGGGGAGTGGTGGAAGAGAGGAGGAGAAATTCACATGAAATTATACAAAATGAACCCTAGAAATGATAATAAGAAAACATACTTGCACAGGAATTGTCTGGGGTTTGGGCATTCTTCTTCAACCCACTACGTTCCAAATTCTAACTCTTTCATCTTTCTTTAGTTTAGATCATAATAGAATATTGTTTGTCATCAAGAAAATAACACCTGCTTAAAGTTCTTTCTATTTTTGGATTTTTGTTTTCATGTTGGGTTCCATTTTATATACACTTCTTTCACATTCTTCCCACCACCCTTCTTCAATCCTTATTCATCCCCTCACTTCTTCCTTGTATTCTCTCTTTATTTCAAACCACAAACTCAAAACTAAAAACTACAAAGTGGTTATCAAATAGTGTACCGGCAACTACTATTATTCACACTCCAAAATAGCCATATGTCCATTCTCACAAATGTTAAAAATAAAATAAAAAATTGAAGGAGTGCGGAATGATTAGTTAGAGCTAAAAACACTAATGTCCTTGAAAAACATGAAAAATGAAAACTTGAACTGGGTAATTTTTGGTGGTTTGATTTTGTAGGGACTTGTGGATGAGTTTCGCTTACCAAAAAGAGAAGATACTAGTCTACTACAATTTATACCTTCATGGAGGTTTGCAAATGGAATGTTTGCTTTGGTGTTGTCATTTGGCCTTCTTCTCACTGCATTAAAAAGCAGGAAAGCAAGGTCATGGCGCTATGGCACTGGTAAGACTAACCTGATGTGCCACTAATTTCCGCTCCCTTGTGGATTATGAAAGTAGCATATATATATAGAATGTAGTTTGATTTTATGTAATGCGGTGCTTTTCGGCGTTGCAGGTTGGCTAAGAAGCTTTGTAGCAGACTATGGTGTGCCACTTATGGTTCTGGTGTGGACTGGTGTGTCTTACATTCCAACTAGTAGTGTTCCACATGGCATCCCAAGGCGCCTTTTTAGCCCAAATCCATGGTCGCCTGGCGCATATGACAATTGGACTGTCATTAAGGCATGTCTACCTAATTAAATTCTGTAATTAGTGTCGGTAGATTAAGAAGATGAATTAAGCTGATGGTTTACTGGTTTATACTTGGAATCATATCGCAGGACATGCTCAATGTTCCGGTCCTCTATATCATCGGAGCTTTCATTCCAGCAACGATGATCGCAGTGCTTTACTATTTTGATCACAGTGTAGCATCCCAACTATCTCAGCAGAAAGAGTTCAATTTAAGAAAGCCATCTTCTTACCATTATGACTTGCTTCTTTTGGGGTTTCTGGTAGGCAAAGCAAATTGATCCTTCCTCGCATTCAACTTTTCCCTTTCCGCAAGCAATCCTATATAACTCTCTTGCTTTTTCATGGCAGACTTTAATGTGTGGTCTGCTTGGAATTCCTCCATCAAATGGAGTCATCCCACAGTCTCCAATGCATACAAAGAGTTTAGCTACTCTTAAACACCAGGTAATCACACAAAATCTTTTCTTTATCTAACTTTTTTTTTCTTTAATTGTACCCTTTTGATCATAATGATGTTTACTTGTGCAGTTGCTTCGTAATCGACTTGTAGCAACAGCACGCACAAGTATGAGAAATAATTCTAGCTTGGGACAACTGTATGGAAATATGCAAGATGCCTATCGACAAATGCAGACGCCTTTGGTTTACCAGGAGGCCTCATCTCGAGTATGACAAGACTATATATTTTGATTTTCAAGTTTTTTGATATATTAAACCTGTGGCTTTGATTTGCAATGGCAAGAAGGCCGTAGTTTAGAACATTTGATGACGCTAATTACCAGGTGATCATCATGCTTTAATTGACACACTTTTGTATTGCAGGGACTGAATGAATTAAAAGAATCAACCATCCAGGCAGCTTCAAGTATGGGAAATTATATTGATGCACCAGTTGATGAGACAATATTTGATATTGAGAAAGAGATTGATGATTTATTGCCGGTTGAGGTGAAGGAGCAGCGTCTCAGTAACCTGCTTCAAGCGATATTGGTGGGGGGATGTGTTGCAGCCATGCCTATCCTCAAAAGGATCCCAACTTCAGTCCTTTGGGGATACTTTGCCTTCATGGCCATTGAAAGCTTACCCGGTAACCAATTTTGGGAAAGGATCTGTTTGCTCTTTACAGCTCCAAGTAGAAGATTCAAGTAAACCTTCAAATCAAATCTTCTTTCACTTGTTTCATACCTGTTTAAGCTTACTTCCTCCTCATATATGGCATTTCATTATCCTGCAGAGTCCTCGAGGATAATCACGCCACTTTTGTAGAAACCGTGCCTTTCAAGTCAATCGCGATGTTCACAGTTTTCCAAACTCTGTACTTGCTTGTATGTTTTGGGCTTACTTGGGTTCCAATTGCTGGGGTTATGTTTCCAATGATGATCATGCTCTTGGTTCCTGTGAGGCAATACATACTCCCCAAGTTTTTCAAAGGAGCACACCTTCAGGACTTGGATGCAGCAGAGTACGAAGAGGCTCCGGCTTTAACATATAGCCTAGCAACGGTAAAACTCACTTTCCTTTTTTTTTTTCTTTATATAAATGTATGACGACATAACATGACAGGCACCATCTTATTTATAGTTCATGAGTTTTAATACATTAGTCAAATGCGAACCAATATTAATGTTGTGTTTAATGTACTTGGAATGAAACAGGAGACAGAGCTGGGAGCTGGAGCTTCCTGCGCAGGGGATGCAGAAATATTAGACGAAGTTATGACCAGAAGCCGGGGTGAGTTTAAGCATGTCAGCAGTCCAAAGATCACAAGCTCTACTTCAACACCGGCAAATGCCCCTGAAATCCTTGCGAGTCCACACCCGACCTTCAGTCCTCGCGTAAGTGGGCTAAGAGGAGAGCGAAGTCCTCATTCTGGCGGAAGAGGGTCACACAGTCCAAGGACCCCTGGCTCTTCTTCTACTCTTGGGAAGAGTCCTAGTAACAGCTAACAACACAATATCATAATAGCTGTGTGTTTTTTCCTTCTGTTAAGAATATATAGACGGGTTTCATCATTCTTCTTTCCACTATTTCACTTTGTTTTGTTTTGCTTTGCTTATTTGTAAAGAAACATTTTCCTTCTTTTGTCTTCCAAAAGTTTACCTTTGTAATCATAACACATTAGCATTGTGCTTATTTCTAGTAAACATTATTTATATAGTGAAGGTATTCTATCTGATGGCAATCGACTCAAACACCAAATCCTAAACACCCTTATTTATTCTAATCGGTTCTCTTTTTTGATAGACAAAACTCTCAAACTCTCCATCTTAGAATCTTGACTTCAAATTGATAAGGTAAACAAGGAGAAACTTTTACTTTCTTTTAATAGTTTTTTCTTTTTGAGTTATTGGGACTTTTTTCTATGGTATAGAAATAAACCAACATTATTATTGTGTTTGTTACTTGGCTTTACGTAGGTATATTTGAGAATTGTGATTAATTTTAGGAAAAATAGCATCCGCCCTTATGATACATTCCGATTGGAGTCGAGGCATGTTGATCGTCATCGGAAGGTGACATAACCAAAAGTGGAAGTGATGTAAAAATGTGAATAAATTAAAACCGAAGCTAGAACTTATTTAAACTAATAAAGTGAGTGCGCAGTAGTGGGTAGAACCCATAAACTACAATTGTTCAGAGTATAGATAACATAAGCAGTGCAGACAAAACTAATTAAGTACTTAGTAGACAACCGGGAAAAGTCCCCTACATTTAAACAGGAATATGTTAGAATCGCTACTAATACTGGCACGCCACAGGGTAGGTTAGCTATCTAGGACCTGGAGGGACGAAAAACAGAAGGGTGAGTGGGCACAAAAATAAAGGTTTATAAAACACAGTTATTTTCTTAACATACTAGCTCCTCGCTGTAAAACATGTATAGTTTCCAGAAAATCATATTACGTATAGGTATGAAATCAAATGTAAATCAACAATAAATCAAGTAGTATGCTACACCACAATGTCTCAACAGTAATATAAATAAAATCAGGTGTTCAATTAATCTATACTAGTAAACAAGTCGAAGTTGCCTAATGCGACCTGTACGACAGGACTGGGTGTAATAATCTACGCTCTAGTGCTACAATCACGTGAAGATTGGTGATAATCGCGATCACCTACGAGTCGGAGTCGCATAATGCGACCTGTACGACAGGACTGACAACTACTTAGATCCAAGGCAAGCGTGCAATGCAGAGGTGAACATACACACGAAGGACTTGCCCTAACCCGGGGCGAGCACTAACACAGGGGTGCAGCAATGATGAGCAAACTACATGAATGCATGCATGCCATAATGATGCAATAATTCTAGTCAACATAATAACCTTACCTGAACTTACCTGCGCATCTCGTATGATTATTTTAGCATTTCACAATAGTACAAAATTGATGAGCAGGTAAAATGTATATGAATATGCCTGGACAATATATAAATCTCAACCACATAACAACATTTTAAAATTAAATAAATCATGGCATAATATGCATAAATCAATTTAAAGCATTTGTAGAAACCATAAAGTTTATATATATATATATGTGTGTGTGTGTGTGTGTGTGTGTGTGTGTACATATAGTATATATACACGAAAACAAAATGCTTAGTCACTAATACGTCGATGGATCGTAGCTCCCTAGCCTCACTTGTCCTCGAACGTCCTAGGGGTAAGTCTCCTCTATATACGAAACAACTAATAATAATTAATTAAATAACACATATACGAAAAAGTTAGGAAAAACTCTCCATAGCTTGCTCAAACGGAAGGTTTAAATATACGAAAATATTCTACTCGAAGTCACGGACCTGCACATACCAACCACTCGTCGGCTAGAGGCCAGACGCTCCTTCAAACACCGCCCAACCCACGGCCACACGCATCTGGCAGAGACTGACAGAAGACAGGAATATTCCGTCAAAGTTGACAGAATATTCAGTTAAATATATTAATGGAACCTAATGCCGTTAGAATAGTCTGTCAACTTTGACAGAATATTCTTCGTTCTTTCCTGTGATCCTCTCCGTCTGCCGCTATCTGGTTTCGCTGGTTTCTGAAAAATTTTAAAACTTGCATAACTTCTTCATTTCTCAACCATTTTTGACCAACTATATATGGAAATGAAGCTCTTGAGGAGTTCTCACCTTTCAAAAGCCAAAAATGGACGGAAAATGGCCTAAAAAAGCCTCGCAAGTCTCAGCTTAAAACTCGACTCCTTGAAACCGTGCTTCTCGACATTGTCTCCACTCCAAACTTAGCCTAGAGGACTCCAGGGAGTTGTGTGGATGCTTCCACAACCTTCAAAACGTCATAACTCGGTCGGGATCATGTCGGAGCTTCCGAGTTGACGAGTCAAAACTCAACCACTTCAAGATCGGTTGGTATGGTTGGGTTCGTGAGGATGAAAAGATCACAATGGTGGTATATTTAATTTTGATCTGTGAGTGTTTAATGAAGGTCCTTGTAGTTGCAGAGAAGAGGGACGTACAAGTGAGAAAGAGGAAAAAGATGAGAAAGAAAGAATGATAGCTTTTCTGATTGGTGGAAAAGTGAGGGAAGTTGTCTGGTTGGGTGAGAGAATTGAGGACTGAAATTGATTGGTGGTGAGGGATTTGAGGGCACGGGTCCAATTTTAAAGAAGAAAACAGATAAGGTTTGTACAATCATAATTAGACGAAATCTAACGGATCCTATCTGAAATAGTAGTTTCCAGTACTAAATAATTATCGCACGTGTGTACAACTTTACTCGTTGCTAACGTACTTTAACGTAATGTAACTTTTTCATTACAAATCCGATTCGGGTCTTATTCACGCTCACGCGATCATAACAACAAGTACAATTTAATTATGATAACGAGGACAATAATTTAAAGTTGTACAATCACGTCCACGTCACTTTACACACTCGGGGAGAAATTACATGGAAAATTAGGGACGGGACGTTACACCCTAGTTGCTAATGTTTATTGATTGAGACCTTATAAGTTTTCAGATTTTAATCGAAGTCCCTAAACATTAATGTAAATATTAATAAATTTACATGTCAGTTATATAATTTTAAAATGAAAATTAGTAATTGATTTAGATTTTTAATACTCAACCCTTCTTAAACTCCTCATTAATTTTCAATTAAAAATTGCCAAAATAAAAGATAAATAAAATTAGAAATAAGTTTGTACCCATTAATTTTTTTGTAAAAAGATTTTCAATTTTTTAATCTTAAATGTACCCATTCATATCATTTTTCAATTTTTTTTTAATTTTAAATGTACCCATTTTTAATATTAAATGTACTCATTTTTTTTATATAAAATTAAGTCAATTGTTTTCTAATCTATTTTTCTAAATTATATGAGTACATTCTATTTCATTGATTTGAGAATGTATTCATGTCAAGTTTAATCGAAGAAATTTAATAATGTTATTAAGCCTGATATTTGTAATTTTTTTTTTTTTTTTTGTAGTTTGAAAAATGTACCTATGTTTTGGTACAATAACTTCTTGGTTAATTTTGATGAATGTACCCATGTTTATATATGTACAATATACTGAAGAGTAAAATTTATCCTCTAATTTAATCTCACAAATTATAGGTTTTATTTAAAATCTCATCAATACAAATAACTACAAATTTCAATTTTTAATTTAAAAATATAAAACCTACATAAAAAATATTATTACATTAATGTCAGAGATTTCGATTAAAAAAATAAAAACCAACAAAGTTTCAATCAAAGAACATTAATAGTTAAGGACCGTATTCAACGTCTCCCTATTTTAATAAGGTACCTGTAAAATCTACTTTTCTTATTATTCATCATGAAAAATTCTAATTAAAAATAATATAATATACGAAAATAAGAAGTTTATAGTGATATATTATTGTTTTAAGGCTTATAATAGATTCGATAAAAATTCGATGCTTATCAAATATGGATTTACAAGTTAGATCTGATGATCTGAATAGCATATATGATTATAAATAAATCCTTATATATATCAAGACTGACCCGGTTTGAACCCGATTTGTCTAAAAAACACATGTCCCTGATTTAATTTCATAAATCAGCGGCAAACAACCACTTTTCCTCATACTTCCATCTCTCCTCCCAGTGTCCCGTACAATCCTTTCCCGTCCTCCACCGTGAACCTCTCCATTGTCAACAACATTTGAGCACATCAGTTCAATACTACTAGAGTCAAAATTGAGAAAAGAAAAAATACTACTAGAGTTGATGAGTCCATATTTTACCATATATTTTACCCTAATCTTAGTATTAATTTAGGGAATTGTTATTAGCATTCTAAAAATCTTATTCTACATTCCAAATTTTCTATATTAGGAAAGAAAAATACACTTGTGAGGAGTATAGAATGAGATTTTTGAAGTGCAAATAACACTTCCCTTAATTTATTGGTTATTTTGGTAAAATTTTGATACTTTGTTATATATTTTCAATGTAGGACATTCGACTTCCTCTGAAGCAAAAAGTATTCAAACATATGAATTTTGAAGTGATTCCAATTGGAGGATCTTTGTGTGCCTTTCAAGATGATTGTGTCAAAATTTCATATATTTCTACCAAGCCATTTGACCATGGTGATGAAATTAAGGTCCAGCACGCAACTTTCCAGATTGATGTTTTTGGACCGTTTGGGTATTTTAAAGGTCAAGATAAAATATTTTGAGGAAGATTCCTCCTGAGGATTTGTAGGGGACATCTTCAGTTTTCAAAAGTGACCTTTTGGGATCAAATCGGAGTTGATTTGGTCGGTAAAAGACTAATTTTCTGAGAACTCCGAATTTTTGTTTAAATAGAAAACATTTTATTTTCTGTTTTATCATTTTATTATGTTTCTAGTTTTATTCTAAGACCTTTTCAAAGTGGGGTTTTATTTTCTAGTAGTATAAATAAGACTTTTTTGCCATTAGAAGGGGGAACATACATGGAGAATTTAGCTAGGCTTTGATGCTTTGTATTTTCAAGGTGTTTTCTATCATTTTTCTATTTCAATAAAATTCCTTGTGTTTTATGATTGTTAGTAGCCAATTTTCATTTGCTAAGACGATGCCTTGAGCCTTAGCATGAATATGTATTTTATTCAAAATATAATTGCATCCAAGCAGCACAGAGAATAAGACATGATGAATTTATAGAGATCTCAGCTCTGCATGCATGACGAACAAGCCAATTCAACATACTGAGGCACTGAGACCATATACAAATTTTTATTCACAGATTCTTATCAAACATAGTTGCAAGGATATAGAAGCATACATTTTCAATGCGGATCTGTGAGTCTCGATTTTTCCATGGTCTGTATTCTTCCGCATTTTAAATCTGTGCTCGGTGGTTGCATCTCCTTCTCTCTATTGTCAACATAGTTTCAGATCGAACTCTACAACACAGGAAACACACATGCATTGGGCAATTTTCATTCATTTTTCCCTAATCTAAGCATTTGAGACAAAAATCGAAGGGAGATGGGGATAAAAACTACCTGTGAGTGTGTCAGACTAGAGCAGGATGCGATCTGCGGTTTCATCTGAGCAGGCTGTTGGTTTTGCTGCTCGAGGTGACTGGATTTCTGAGAGATGGAGACAGCAAGAAGATGAAGGAGGACATCGCAGCGGAGTGGTGCATGAGCTTGGATGCTTTTGGTTTGGTTGGGTTCTGAAATCTGGAGGCTAGAGGTTTGAGAGCCCACGCGGCATCTGGGCTCGAGGTGGACAGTTTGTAGCTGTGGATCGAAATAAGAAATGCGAGTTGATCACTCAGCTCAAATAGGCGAATGCTAAGGTACTTGACACGTGAAGGTTGCACGTGAGGCTTTGTGTGTGCGTGCAAGGAAAGCCTCTTCGATGCTTCCAGGTCTCGAGTTCGACCCTGGGTCAGCTAGTTCTTTTTCTTGTTTTTCTATTTTATTTGTTTTATTATATTTTCTGCTGTTTCTTTGCCTATTTTATGTTTTAGTTCATTTTAGTTTTCTTTTATTTGTCTAGATTCATTTATTTTTGTGTCTTAGGAATTTCTAGTCGTAAGTAGTCATTTTTATTTTATTTTTATTTATTTCCACACATTGAGGACAATGTGTGATTTAAGTTTGGAGGTGGGAAATAGAATTTTTAGATTTTTATTTTTGAGTCATGTTAAAAAATTTCAAATTTTAAGTTAATATCCATAGATTATTTTAAAAGTCAGAACAAATGGACATAGTGAAGGTTAATCCCATAATAGAGTCTTTTCTATTTATCGTTGGTTAGACATTAATTAATGAGTTATACTTTGAAAATTTGCACAATCACACCAACATAGTTTTGTGGGGAGTGAGATTGAAACACTTGCTTTTAGTTTAAGTGTATTTTAATTTTTGTTCTTAGTAAAGTAAAGTTTAGTATGTATTACAAATAAAGTAATAATTCTTCCACCCGAGACTTTGCTTAGTAATCGGGCCAGTCATGCCTGATCAACAGTAATTCTCGCGTCAAACAGCAGAGTCTTAGCATGGGGCAAGATGGTTAGTTGGTTTCATAGCCTTTTCAGCTTGAGTTAATAAGTCCTTAGGGGCGTTCTACACCTAGTGCCCTAAAGCCTTTGTGGTTTGAGAGTCATTGACCTAAAGCTCGTTACATGGGTTGGATCAAAAGCTTAAGGGAATTGACATTGCACGATCACTATTGTTACTGAAAGGAAGAAATGTGTGAAAAATAAAAGAAAAAAATTGAAAAAAAAAATAAGAAAAAGAGAAAAAGAGAAAAAAAAATGTAAAGTTAGTATGTGTGGAATAAAAAGGACAAGAAATAATCAAGTCTCTTTAACTATGTTCGTTCACTTTGCATGAATTCTTTTCTAATTGATTCTAAATGGCTTGGACTCTATAGTGGGATTCGTTCGAACTTTTGGAAAGATGTTCTGATTTTTAACGTTTACTATGGATTGCAACTTGAAGATGAAAATTTTGTCTTAGTTGAATTTTAATAAAGTTTCTAGTTTGTTAGTTCTTACATTCTACTTCATATGGAGCAAAAAGTATTCAAACAGATGAATTTTGGAGTGATTCCAATTGAAGGATGTTCGTGTGCCTTTCAAAATGATTGTATCAAAATTCCAGATTTTTCTACCAAACCATTTGACCGTGGCGATGAAATTAAGGCCCAATGTGCAGCTTTCTCAAATTGATGTTTTTGGACGCTTTGGGTATTTTGGAGGTCAAGATGGCATATTTTGAAGAAGATTCCTTCTAAGGATTTGTAGGGGACGTCTTCAGTTTTCAAAAGAGACCTTTTGGGACCAAATCGGAGTTGATTTGGTCGGTCAAAAGACTAGTTTTCTGAGAACTCCGAATTTTAGTTTAAATAGGAAACCTTTTATTTTTTGTTTTATCATTTTATTATGTTTCCTAGTTTTATTCTAAGACCTTTTCAAGGTAGGGTTTTATTTTCTAGTAGTATAAATAAGACTTTTTAGCCATTAGAAGGGGAGAACGTACGTGGAGAATTTAGCTAGGCTTTGATGCTTTGTATTTTCAAGGTGTTTTCTATCCTTTTTCTATTTCAATAAAATTCCTTGTGTTTTATGATTGCTAGTAGCTAATTTTCGTTTGCTAGGGCGATGCCTTGAGCCTTCGCATGAATATGTAGTTTTTATTTAATTGCTTATGATATTATGGATGCATACTTTGAATTATTAATCACTGTGCTTTAAACTGTCTCTGTATCTTAATGCTTAGCTACCATTAGGATGTTTAGATAAGTAATCGGATGCAATTCGGTCGGAATACCACCGAGGAATTGAGTATTGCTTCTTGTGATTAATAGTTGTAATTTCACCTAGGATGAATACCACATCTTAGGGTTTGCATGGTTCTTCAAAGGGCTTTCACAAAACGTAATGAGTCATGCATGTTTATATTTGATTTGCATTACATGTTTGATATACATTCTAGTTTGAATACCACGAGTAGAATATGCATTAGGAAAACCTAACCTTCAAAGTTGCATATGCAATTCATAAGAAATTGATAAATCTACATAGGATTGTTACGGGGACGGCGGAACCCTAGGCTTTTACAATTTGGTTTTCAAAATGCTTTCTTTTGTTTTCTTTACTTTACTAATCTCTTTAATCATTTTAATTAAATTCGCTTTTATTATTTTTAAATTCAAAATCAACCTTTTCCAATCTTTGTTTTCAAATAGTTAATTAAGAATTAGTTTAAATACAAACTATTCATTCAATCCCAGTACAAAAAAGGACCTTGCTTGAGCCGTTTATACTATAACTACCTTGTTCTCTTGCAAGTATTTTTGAGTGTCTTTATCCCTACTTTTGCAGGTGGTAAAAATCCTATCAATAGTCAATTTGATAGAAGAAATCTTGTCTAGATTTTGATTACTCATTTTAGTTTGATCTTTGATGATGAAGATCGAGGAACAAAAGTAGCCTGTTTGTCATTTTTGATAACTATATATATATAAGCTATGATTTTTTTTTTTAAATTATTACTATTAAGAGATGGAGAAGGGGGAGGTTTCGAAACTATAACAATAATTAAGGAGATGGAAGGTTTTGAACATGAGAAGCATGGATAGGATCTCAACCCCCTATTTACTAGGACATTTGACCACATACAAATATATCGATATGTTATCTGTTGCAACTCGTGTTTAAATAAATAGCTTAATTTGTTACCATGATTATTCTTAGTTTGTCTTCTTCAACTCGTAACCTATAAGGCTACGACTTATAAGTAATTACACACACCAAATGATACATAGATTATTATTAGTTTGTCTTCTTCAATTCGTAACCTATAAGGCTACGACTAATAAGTAATTACACACACCAAACGATACATAGTTAGAGAGAAAGCCTAAGATCTAAATCACCTTTTTTACAATGTTCTCTCTTACTACCCCCGGAGATGACATGAGGGATTTTGGACTGAGTCGCCACTTCTGTTAAATCTTCAGGCTGAAAAGTTGGCTTCCAAACTCCAGCTGTGGTCTTCTCTTCCTCATCGCCCTCTACCACTTTCCTTTTATTCTTCTTGGTTGATACGCTCTCATGAATTTCGCTCCCTTTCGACACATTCGAACCATTCATCAACCGATCACGAGCTACCCGGATGTTGTTGATAAGAGCAAAGAACAACTCAATTTTCTCTTCTTCATCATCGTCAACGTTGCTATTGATCATCTTCCTTTTGTTGCTCTCCTTGCAGGTCTCCATGTGATGAATCATGTGAACGTGAATGTGATATTTGGTTGGAAAGAGCCACCGACTAGTTTAATTCACTAAAGTACAGAATGATGATTATATAAAAGATAATATCCTCTGAATCAATTTCTAGGTTGCTTCTGCGCTCCTTCTTGGCTTGGCAGGGACTCCGTGATACATTAAACATTAGGTCATGAGGATGACAGGGTGATATCATTAGTGCTTGTATCTTTCATGGGACCCAAATGGGTTTGTCACCCTTGCCTAGTTGCAATTATTTTGTTTCAACGTAACTTACAAATACACATGTTATAACATGTATGTACGTAGTGGCTGATCTAGAATTTTAACATGGGGTGATCCCAATCAATGTTCTAAAAATTGGCCTAGCCAGTGCCTAGGCACTAGGCCTTGAAGGCCTGTCCCAATTTTGGGCAAATCGTTTCGAAAAATTGGTCTAGAGCTAGGCGGTCCTAGGTGGCTCTTAGGGGGAGGGTTAGGCGGTTTTTTGGAATATTTTTGGAATGTGAATGGAAAATCATGATTTTTAGCTCTAAAAGGCTTCATCAATATATATGCTATTCGGACCTCATTCGAATATTTGGAGGATAATCCCTTTTATTTGTCTACCAAAATAAAAAATGAGTACAACTTCATAATGCATAATTTTTGTCGTGAATGCAAAACTATCAAAATTCTTGAGATTTACATAGATAAACACTACGTTGATCACTTGAGTGACAAGTCCTCACAACATGCACTAATAAATAAACCAAGCTCCCCAAGAAAAGCTTACACAACCCTAATTAGGGTTTTGGCATCAAAATGAAGAATGGGAGATGTTTGCAAACCTAGAGGCTAATCCCTAATGCCAAGAAAGATACAAGCCCAATAGGTAGTAGTAAGCAAGAAGGATAGCGATGAGGAGGGTAAGTTAAAAGTTTATTTTTATTTTTTTGCAGAAGTTAAAAGTTTATCATTGGTTGGAAAAGTTGAGGAATCCCACTTAATTTAATCTATTCCTTTTTATTAAAGTCTCTAAATTGTCTCTTACTTTGGTCACATGGAGTCTAGAGGATGTCCAGTCACAATGAAATGCAGTCAACATTTCTTTTTAAAAAAAATATATATATTAGCTTGGCTCAAAACGGTGCGTTTTGGCCAAATCATTTCAAGTCATTTTAAAACAAAAAAGTCATCTTCTTTCTCCTCCTGCAACAAAACGTGCAGTGCATCGGCAGCCATGGCTGCTGTTCTCCACCACCACAGCCCAGACTTGGGTGGTACTCGGAGGTTTCAATAGCCCCTTATGCGAGCTTCCGGATGGTCCTGGGACCACCCCAGTCCCTTAGTAGATCCGTCCATGTATGTACGAACATATTATACTCTTTTATTCATGGTGTAATAGTAATAATTAAGATTATAAAATACTTAGTGTAACATAAATTAATGGGAAAATTTGAAATAGGTCCAATTTTATAGACTACTTTTTGAAATAGATCCAATTTTTAGTGATTTTTTATTTTTGAAATAGATTCAATTTTTAGTTACTTTGGATCCATTTTAAAAAATCCCTAAATTAATTGATAAAAGCTTACTTGTCAATGTAACGGTCACATCGGAAACACACCGAAAACTTTATGGCGCAGTTGTATGAACCCATATCATATCATGACCTTTTCCTATGAGCTAATATTTGTATGGAACGCGTATGAAAAATGGCGTAGGAGTATGGAGCGAAGATGGATTGTGGCCAAAAAACGAATTAGTGCATCGGGTTTTGGGTTACTTGCAAAACCAAAGCGCTATATGTCATTTTGTAAATTTCGCGGAAGGTGCAGAATTGTCCGTGAGACTGTGACGCACACTTTGCTTCTTGCGATGGCTTTTCCTTCCCTACTGTCCTCTTTTTTCAGTCAAATTATGATCCGCGTACAGCTGGTGTGGATGAGTATGTTGTGGCCTTATGTGAAGTTTTTTCTACATGATTATATATCCTTGACAGAGGGTGTCACGATAATTTTATAATTACGCAGTATAAATTATTTTTAAGATTAAATAATGTAAAATGATACGTCGTCCATGTGTTGTTCTTACTGTATATCGACCAATTTTTTTTAACCATCTCATCCTCGTGGGTGTCTATATCTCATGTTAAATGTCCTCTCAATTGGCTTCTTTATACCTCTTATTAGATTATTGACTTCTCTTTGAACAACTATAATTGTGCGGCCTTCAAATTTTTTTTCTTTCAAATAAGCGGTGGGAGAGTGGACTAACAACAATATGGTTCAAATTCGTTTTTAACAATTATTAAATTTAAGGTCTTTTACTTATAAATAAAAATGAATACTACTAAATTATCATATTCAGTAGCACGCCCTTCAAAATACTTAGCGCCTCCACCAACCACTAGGCTGTAATGTTCTTGTTTCTAAACAAAATCGAGGGTCTATGCGGCTCCCTGAATAATACGTCCATAGTAGTCTATTTAAAGCGCTCATGCCTCTTTGCATCTTGACAAACCAATGCCAAACAATAGAAAATTCACCCCTGTATTTATCAAACATTAGAAAAGCTTTTAGGGTCTGACACTTATGACGACTTTTGTTTTGTGGCTATCATAAAGTGTCACGTGATCTTCTTCATTCACCTGATGCAATGTAACTGATTAATAAGATGTAATCAATTTGGATTTTAAATAATTTTAATGAATTTTGTTTATGTGATAGATTTTAAAGGATTTTAATAGATTTTAAAATCCTGAATGGATTTTGATAGATTTATGTAGATTTCTATGGATTTGTATGGATTCTTTCTTGGATTTCCTATGATTTAAAAAATAAAATAAAATAAAAATAAAAACTAGAAATTGCATGCAAGGCCGTGGGATTATTTTTAATGAAATCCCATGGCTGAGATTAACCTCTCCAACTCTTTGCAATTGAAACCCTAATTGTTATGTGTATTCTACTACACCGTCTGAAATCACAGTCCTCAGTCCAAGGACTAGTTAATTGCATATTTTCATATCGTAGTAATAGCACAAATTAATAACATGTAGAATGTATACGGGGTGGATGAATTGATCCAACCCAAGCTAAAGAATATGTGTTTCGAGAGTGACGTTGATTGGTTTTAATAATGAATGGTGACATTTCAAAAGCACCAAAGCAAAATTGAACAAGGTGTCTTCAGCAAGTAAAAGTACAACAGAGACAAGAAGTAGTTGAAGGGAAATGAAGCGTCAGCAAAGGAATTTATGTGAGATGTTTGAGCAGTCGGTGAAGAAAGAAGAAATATGTTGGTGGTGCTGGGACATCTTCTCATGCCTGCAAAGATTTCACGTTCAGCCATGGAAGTCCAAGACGGTTGAGTTCACAGCAGGTCCTCTCAAATGGAGAAGACTGTTCATCTGGCGTGAAAAGAAATCTGAGGGGTAAGGGTTGGATTCTTGATAGCATTTAGTATTTATACTACACTCCCTCAAATCTATTAAAATCCATCACTCATCAAAATCCTATCAAATCCTTGGTAATTTCACTACACCTAGACATATGCAGACTCATTTAAAATCATAATCGACTATCCTTGAATTTCAATGTATTCTTTAAAATTCTCTAAAATCCTAATTTGATTACATTCTGATTTCAAAATATTTTAAAATCCACTTTTAAAATCCTTGAATACACCCAAATTTTAAAATCCATTAAAATGTTATCAAATCCTAATTTGAGTACACCCCTAAAATAATCTATGTATATTACCATCAAGAAAACCGTCTTTTCTGCACTCCTCCGAATGCATGCATCGCATGTACAATTCCACTGCCTAAAAACACATTATACCACAAACAGATAGTAACATCATAAAAAGGGCATTTGTTTAATTTCCTTGTTATTTTTTATTTCTTTTTTATTTTTTTTCCCTGTCGATTTAGCTATCCCTACCTGAAATCATTTCGCCTGTTTTCTCAAGCAACTGAGTCGGAGGTTCTTCTGCGGCTGCCTCCCTCAAGTAACCAATTCATCCATCTTGGATTCATATTTCAGGAGAGAGTAATGATCAAAATATTAACATTCAAATTAAACATCATCAAGAACTGAGAACCCTAATTTAACACAAGAAACTTCAATTAATTAATTTCAGGTTAATTTAAGATGTACATGCAAATCACACTTATAGGGTGAGCTTCAAGTCCAGGGACTCGTTCTTTCCATCATCTTGTTTTTGTTCTGCAGTACTAGCAGTACTAGTAATAATATTATTACAAGAATAAAGAGAACCTCGAAACTCCACCTCGTTGGCAAAATCCCCCAACTCAAAACTTGGCACCCAAATTTTCCCTCCACCCTCCTCCTGCATCATCATCATCACCACCCATTTTCTTTCTTCTCTTGTTGCTGTTGACCTTGTTGTCCGACAACACTTCATGATCATCACTCTGAACTTGTGGCGGCGGCCGCCGTGTTGCGTTTCTTAATCTTAGACGATTACGAGCATCGTGGTAGTTCCGAATCAAGGAATAAAACTTCTCCATCTTCATCTCCTCGCTCTCTTCTTCTTCTTCTTTGAGTCCATCATCATCCTGATGTTTCCAGCACACCTGATCATCGTCTTCAATCTTCTTCTTATTTTCCATGGTTGGCAACTGTTGGGTTACCCTGCTGCTCTCTAATCTTGACTTCTTATAAAGAGTTATACATGCATGGTGACGTAATCATGTTGAGGTCACCAAAAACCATCATCATTATATATGCACTGTGAATCCTGTGATCAATTAAGAAGGAGCCCGGCCTACCGTCCGATTTGGTATAAGGACAGAAAGACGAAATCACCCCCACTGGCCTTGCAGAGAACTCCATATTTCATATTTGTACCCTAACTGGATGGAGATAATGGTAAAATCCAGTTGCCAAGAAAACATGACATCACCGGGAATGGAACTTGACTTTATTCTGTTCTAGTACTGCCAGTTGCTACTTTTTTTTATTAGTTGGGTGGATATTGTGTATGGCGTGACGCATGTCAGCTGACGTCCCAAACCCCGGGCTTGCGTTTCATACTGACGGATGCTTTGATATTTACAACTGGCCCCTCACTTTTGATTTTTTGACCCTAATTAATATATTTATTAAATTATGATTTTGACCGGCGCAATCAGCGTCTGGGACAGGGAAGGAAGGAATATATATATATAAACGAATAATGTTAGGAAAATTGAATATCTAAATATCATTAATAAAAAATAAATATATTAATTAATATTTAGTTAATAATTCATCATTAAACGTTTGTTAGCGTTATGCACACGCAATTAACGTTTGTTTATGTTATTGGACCTCAAGTTCTATCTCCCTAGAATATTTCTAAATTCATAACTGGCATTTAAAAAGGGAATTGTCATTGGCACTCAAAATTTCTTATTCTACACTCCAAACTTTATATATTTAGAAAAAAAAATACACTTATGAGGAGTGTAGAATGAGATTTTTGAAGTGCTAATAACACTTCTCTTTAAAAATTGTAATCTTAGCCAAGAAATATTTGTTAATCAAAGGTGGGGCCATCAATTCTGAAGGTTGTAAAGAAGGTAAGGAGAAAAGGTACATAGATGAAATAAAAAGGGGTGTGATATTCACACACCTTATTTTACTTCTCACACACATTTTTAATTTTCGACCGTCGGATCGAATGAATTGAAGAAAATCAACAAATATAAATTATCAAGAGGTGTGTGAGAAGTAAAATGGGGTGTGTGGATAGCACACCCCAATAAAAATAAAATACAAGGTAAAACAAAGTGGAAAGGTATTCTCTCCTGATTCTTTCCTCCTAATTCACCAAATTAAGGGATTTGTACCATTAAAATTTGATATAAGGGTTGAAGTTATTATAACTTTTAAAGTGGGCCCCTATTTATAACCGTTAGATCAAAATTTCAATGATACAAATCTCCTAATTTAGTGAATTAAGAGGAAGGAATCTGGAGATGATCCATTTCCAAACAAAGTGAGCCATCATTTCTGAAGTTTGGTAAGAAGGTAAGTAAAAAAGTGCATAGATCCTCTCAGAATCTGTGCAATCGGAGCCCAGTGATCAATGGATCCGGATCATTGAAATTTGATCCAACGGTTACAAACAGGAGGTCCCCTAAAAGTTATAATAATTGCAGTCGTTAGATCAAATTTCAACGGTCCAGATCCATTGATCCCTGGGCTTCGGTTGCACAGATCTAGAGAGGATCTGTGTTCAGTAGAAAAAGTAGTGGAGAGATGAAATAAAATAAAATACAAGGTAAAACAAAATAAAATATATATAATAGAGACTAACTTATGTGGAATAACTTACATGACATGTATACTTTACATCCTCACATAGTGTCTTGTGTCGATGAAATGAGAACATATGAACAAGAACTTATTGAAAAATGATAATATTTTAGGTATTTTAAGTATTAGGTTTTTAAAGGTTTCATTAATTATAACTCAGTATGAAAAAAAAAGAAAAGTTAGTTAACATGTAGATCTCGATTTGTAATGTTTTGACAATCTTATTTATTTGTTTTCTCGTTACTGAAATAACATATATAGTTTTATATTTCATGTAAGGACCAACATGTAAACTTGATATACAAAAAAAAGAAAAAAATGTTATTGGCATTCCAAAAATTTCATTTTTCATTCCAAACTTTGTATAATTAGAAAAAAAAAATACACTTATGAGGAGTGTAGAATGAGAACACTTGCGAGTAGAATGAGAATACTTGTGAAGAGTGTAGAATGAGATTTTTTTAATGTTAATAACAATTCCCAAAAAACTCATTGATCATATAATTGAAATTCCTCTCACTAGCTTCTTTTTCATGCTTAGAAAACCTCTACTGGATAGGATTTTCCTCAAGACGAACATGAAACCAACCGCCGCCACCAAAACTCACTAGCAGCACCCCATCACCATCAATGGTTCCTCCATCACATCACCACTAATTCTGAGGGGAAAGGATTTGGAGATGATTCTTTCCACCAAGGCACACAATCCAGGCATTTGAAATTTGATCAAACGGCTACAAACAGGGGCCAACTTTAAAAGTTATAATAACTTTAGCCGTTTGATCAAATTTCAAAAACCCGAATTGTGTGCTTTGATGGACTTGGTGGTTAGGGCCTTTCTTGACACACCCCGACATCAATCGAGGCATGCTGGCCGTCACGAGAGGGGTGACGTATCCATGTGTGCTGTGCGGAAGTGGTAATGATATGAAAATGCGAATAAATAACAACCACTAGTTATCTTACCTTAGACTAGCCTATAAGTACGAGTGAAAGTGATTAAAGTAAATACACACACAACCAGAGCATAGGTATCGAAGTGCAGTCCAGAAGACTAAGTAATAATTATACAGATCATAAAAGAAACCTTACACTGGTGGATATCTGTCAAAACCGCCGTGAAGTCCTAGTGAGCCACCGACACGAACTTCTATCTAGAACCTGGAGGGGCGTAAAACAGAAAGTGTGAGTGGGTAAAAACAAAACTTTCAAAACCATTTATCTTTTCAAATACACTAACCCCTCACCATAAAACTCGTATAAGTTTCCTAGAAAATAATACTGTAACATATATGAAAACTATACTCGAGAATAACAAAACCATGTGTATGCCGTGAAAATCATCTCAACCATGAATAAGTAAGCCAGGTGAATTGCACTAATATAAAGTGACATATCAGCTGGAGTCACCTAACGTGCCCTGTACGGCTGAATCTATAACTCAACAATCAAATTAAATCCTACACACGAGTCAGAACCATCAATGTGGTCTGTACGATAGGCTAGGTGTAAATAAGTACGCTCAAGTGCTACGATCACGTGAAGGCTATGCGAAGTATCGCAAGTCACCTACGAGTCGGAACCACCTAATGTGGTCTGTACGACAGGCTGGTACCTGCCTTGGATCCAAGGTGAGCGTATGGTGCAGGAGGTGAACGATCACATGAAAGTTAGGCCCTACCCTCGGGTGGAGCACTAACATCCAGGTGCAGGATATAAATCACTGAAAGCAACTCATCATAATCATATACACTACCATCACAACCATCGCTATATACTCACTTGAAGTTTACTTGAGCGTCCACAACGTCGAGCAGTAATATGCACAGTTATATTAAAGCATATTCTAATATGTAATGCATACGACATGGCATTTAAAACGTAAAAACCATTTAAACAGTTTATGGGAAACACAAGGCGCACACACACACACACACACACACACATATATATATATATAACTCAAAAGCCCACTTACTGGTATGTAGCCGGGTCGTAACCCCCAAGTCTCTCCTGGTTGCACTTGTCCTTTCGAAACGTCTCACCTATATGTGAAACAACTATTTTAATGTTATTTTTAAGCACATAACCATCACTATGAAATAATTTCTCATACATTGCTCAATTGTGGTGTTTGAATATACTATCGTGGCCTACTCAACACCCCGAGCGTTTTTAGAATAATTTTCCAACGTCCCACGTGCCAGCCAAGGCACGGCCATACGCGCGGGCACGTGCCTGGCACATGAACAAATTCCCTAACGACGTTAGGGAATATTCCGTTAAATATCAGCATATACCGTCTAAAAACTAATAGTGTTACCTTACGCCGTTAGTATATTCCGTCAAAGTTGACGGAATATTCCTAGTCTTATCCGATGGTTCGCCGGATTCCGGAGCCTGCCACCGTTGCGCTCATCGGTTTCTGGAAAAACTTCAAACTTTAACATCTTCGCCATTTTTCAACCAAATTCATAAAATTTATATCAAATTAAAGCCCTGGACGAGTAGAACATGATCTTACCACTTTGAAGTCTTAACACGGACTGAAAACGGTCGGAAAATAGCTCGACATAACCGGCCAAACTTGAAACTCGACAAACCCAAGCGTTTCGACGTTCTAACCACTCCAAAACTAGCCTAGGATCCTAGTAGAAACGTTTAGGATCCTTTTTGAGCTTTAAAATACTGTGAAAGATCCACGATCATTTTGGAGTAACAGGGTACCCCGCCGGAGCTCGCGAGTTCTCGAGTTCCCGGCGTCCTTTCTTTGAACAACTGGTATGTTTTTGTTGTAGTTAATATTTAATTAAAAATGTGATTGTGTACAAAAATCCTATGAGATCTTCTAAATATTTCCTATTGTACTCTGTATTATTTGTATGACATGTAAAGTCTATCATGTTTACTATATATAAAAGCACAAGATATAAGGAATATCAACACAAAATTTCTCAAGTCCTTCTCTCTTTCTCTCTTCTCTCGGCCGATCTCCCTCTCTCTTCCCTCTCTAAATTCATACTACAGCATTTTAATATGATTTTGCTACATTTGCAAGAGGCTTATAGTTCAAATGGGGTAACAACATTTACAATTTGTTACATTTTTGAAACTTTTAAAATGTGATGGGCTTTGTAGCAAATAAAAAATGCGATGGCTAGACTCTGTACCCAACTTGGAAATAAATACAAGGGACCGCACTTCAAAACCGCATTTAGGCCCTGACAACTTTGACTCTATAAACTTGTCCCTCACAGAAAGCCCAGTTCCTATACTAATCCTGTTCCAGCTGCATCGTTTTCCAGAAGGTTCATTATATTTCGTGCGAAAAAAAATTATTGTAAATTTTTTTATTTAAAATTAAATATAAACAGTACCTGATAAAAATTAAACACACGATATATGATAAAAATATATGATTGAAAGATTTTCAAGATCCTTACAAAGAAGATTCGACGAGATATTCTCAACATGGTTTTGACCCTTGCTCCTGCCAAGTGTCCTGTTGGAAAATTAAGATGTAATTGCTATATTAAATATCTATAGAAATTTTGAATTATCTTTGTTTAAAAAAAATATATAAATTATCATGCAAATGAGTACACACTTTAAAGCATGTATGTGATTAACTAAATGTTAAATGAACATAACATAATAGATTAGAAAAATTAGAAAATTGGTTGAGGCAAATGTGAGACATTTTGCTTTTAAAATAAGTTTATGTGATTAACTAAATGTTAAATGAACATAACATAATAGATTAGAAAAATTAGAAAATTGGTTGAGGCAAATGTGAGACATTTTGCTTTTAAAATAAGTTTACGCCCCACTACGATGCTTATAATTTATCGACTTTTGTCTTTTAAAATACAATGATGACATCTTTTTAATAGTAGCATTCCAAATTACAAAATTCCAATAAACTATAATTGTGTAGAAAACTTTTTCATATAAACTAATTTTTTTCTCACCTAATTGACTTTCATGATGCTCTCGATTTGCTTTTCTTTTTTTTCACTCTCATCGTTTTATGTTTGTTGTGTTGATTTTATTTTAAACTAAATAATATTTTCACTTCATTCGAAGTAACTTTTACAATTTGGAAAAACTTTTACATTACCTCTAATATTAACTCTAATATTAACAACAAAAGACAATTTTTTTGGGAAAACTTCATAAATTCTCTTGTTTGGTGGAATCTTGTAAATGTTATTGTTGGGTTTCAAGTGTATAATTAAGATTAATTTAATATAAACAATTAAACATGCAGTAAAAATAAATAAATACATTTTTCTGTTGGTTGTAAATCATAATGCAACATACAAAACCGAAAGATATTTATTTATAAGATTTCTTGGTCATGTGTGTGCCACCTTGTAGGATCATTCTAATACTTTTATTCTTCCACTTCATATGATTTAATTAACGTTGAATTCCTAAGTGTTGAGCCTTTAGAAATATCATACAGACACCAACAATAGATGATGAGTGATGGATTCTTTTGTTTTGTTCTTAATGTTCTTATAGTTACATACGGTCATTTGCCATGGATTCTCAGTATATCCATGATAAATGACTATTTATTTACGTGTCATATTTAGGCAATTGCTAGTACTGCGATATATTTATGTATGTTTTGTGGTGGGTAGATGAGAGAGGATTTAGTGGGCTAGCTAGATTCCTTTCTCTTTATGGGTAAACTTTAGGCAGCCTGCCATGCTCATATTCACGCACTTCAGGCATTTCTACGACGGGGTATGATTTTGTCCCATTCAAATGTTTTCCTCCCCTTTCATTTTTTTTCTTTGTCTTTCTCTTTCTAGCACAAGCACTATCGTACACTGCCATTATTTACCTTCCAACTTTCCGAATAATTAATACATGTTCTATACGTAGAAAAATACTCTTAACATTTTGGGAATATCTCGGCAATGTTGTGCATACCAAATGCGCTTTCGTCGATCGATCCCTCACATTAAGAAATAAGTAGAGAGCATGGACTAAGATGTTTGAAAACTCTGATACCATGTGTGGAAAATTACAAGGAATTATGATGTTATTCTAAGAAGTATATGGACAATTAGGCTGAGGCGCGATTATCTCGCTCTTTTTAAGGAGATTGAAGCCCATTGCAGTTTGACAGAAGTTCACGAACCGGTTCAATAGTATATCTGACACACCCCAATCGAGATCAGGGCATGTTGGTCGTCACGTGGAAGTGACGTAGCCAAGTGCACAGTGCGGAAGCTAATAAAATAATAAAAGAAGTAGTACGAATAAATAAAAACCAACCGCTTAACACAAGGTAAAAGCATACATGTGCAAGCAAAGTGTGAAACAAAGTTCAGAGCACGAAGATCCTATGCAGTCCGGGAGAAAACGACACTACAAAAGCACACCCGAAGGTGGTCATACACTGGTGATAGTCTGTCAGATGTGCCGGGGAAATCCTCGGGGAAGCCACCAAGCGTGCTAACTAACTAGAACCTAGAGGGGCGCAAAACAAAAGCGTGAGTGGGCAAAAACAAAGCTTTTCAAAAACCATTCAAAACAAGTTCTAACCCCTCGCCGTAAAACCTGTATACTTCCCAGAAAATATAATATACATATATATAAGTCATGCTCAGAAATATGCTATGCCAAAACCATTAAGTAAAATGCAGGTGCTCAGGTAATAACAAATCAATGTCACGTAATCTGTCAGCCGGAGTCACCTAACGTGACCTGTACGGCTGAAACTAGAGCTCAATCTCCATCTCACTAGCTATACCTGCCCACAAGTCGGAACCACCTAGAGTGGTCTGTACGACATGCCTGGGTGTAATATAAGTACGCTCAAGTGCTACGATCACGTGAAGGCTGGGCGAATGATCGCGGGTCACCTACGAGTCGGAACCACCTAAAGTGGTCTGTACGACAGGACTGTGCACCTAACTTGGATCCAAGATGAGCGTGTGGTGCGGGAGGTGAACATCACATGAAGGACTGTGCCCAACTCTGGGCGGGAGCACTAACACCGGGGGTGCAGGTTATGAGCTCTCTACGCGTCTAGAATCACTACTAAACGTAAATATAAATCATACTCACCTGTCACTTACCTGTGCGTCCGCAGTGCCAAACATTTATATATATATATATATATGCAACTAATAATGCGTAAATGGCGGCAAACAAAAAGATGGCATATAAACGAATAAACGTTTGAAATCAATTTCTGGGAAAACATGAGTATATAGGTATATACGGAAACCAAAAGCCCACTCACTAGTATGTAGAAGGGTCGTAACCCCCTTGCCTCGAGTGACCACGCTCGTCCTCGGGATATGTCTCACCTATATGCGAAACAACTACAAAAACATTAATTTTAAAGCACATAACCAACCTTATGAAATAACTTCTCATACATTGCTCAAATGGGGTGTATGAATACACCAACGCGATCTACTCAACCTCAGGAACATCCCCATATTTTTAGAAAAAATTTTCACCGTCGCACGCGCCCCCACGCGCCGGCCAAGGCACGGCCACACGTGCCTGGCACGCTGACGGCGTCAGTTAACGCCGTCAGGAATATTCCGTCGTCTTCTCCGGCGCCGGAAAATCGGGAAATTTTCAAATCGTGATATCTTCTTCGTTTTTCAACCAAATTTCACAAAATTGGTACCAAATTGAAGCTTACAACAAGAGGAACAAGTTCATACCACTTTCAAGTGCTAAAATCCACGAAATCTCGTCGGGAAAACACCACCAACTCCTGCCAACCTCGAAACTTACGATCCCGACGTCCAAAACCTTCAAACGAACCACCCCGAGCCTCCTAAGGACCTTACCAAGCTTCCTACAAGCTTGAAATTCCCAAAAACATAAGAATTTACGTGTGCATGAACAGTGACAAAAATCGAGTATCCCGAGTTCGACGTGAAAACAAAGGTATCCTTACCTGAAATGGGTACGGTTGAACTTCTACGGACCTCACGAGCATGGATATGTACTTTGTTTCTTTGATTTGTGAAGATTTGATGGGTTTTGGGGTATGTCCGTACGTATTGGATGGAAATGAGAGGGAGAGGGAGCTCGAGACAGGGTGCAAGGCAGGGGAAAAGGGTGTGGGGTGTGGGAGAGAGTGTGGGTGGCCCAAAACCTGCCAACAAAACCCCAAAAACAACCACACAACGAAAAATCACACGAGGGGCAAAATCGTCTTTTCACACATACGTTTTAAAAATTCCGGAACGGGCTGTCACAATATCTCTTGTCCTCTCCACGACACAATAGCCCAACTGAATTGTTGAGTGACTCAAACCTATCTGCACAAAAAGGAAGAGTCTTAAACTACACCACACGAACACCCTTCTTTGCCCAATAAGTAAAACGGAAAAGATGAAGAAATAAACAATAATTGTTGTCGAGGAATTACTAGTGGGATAATCAATAAAAGGATGATGGAGAAAATGCTACTAATTATAGGCTTATTCACACACTTAGTGAATATGGTAATAAACACAAATTAACAAAACAGAGGTTACAAGAGTTACAAAATATGAAAGGCTAAAAGACTTCATCCTAATTTTTCAATAACAACAAATAATGACAACCATTTTAATTTCCCACCAGCAAGAAGTTATGACAATCATCTTAATTTCCCACATACAACAAATAATGACAATTTTAATTAAATTCATATTAAAAATTTACCAACACCATGTTAATTAGATAATCATTAGACCCTTATTAACCCCAAAAATTGTAAGTTGTATTCGTATTTTAATATGGTTGGATGAAGAAGCTAAATAAGGTTCTGAGAAGAAAATGTCATGGGCCTATAAAGAGCTTAATATGTAGAGTATAGAAAAAGGTAGGGGACCTTATAGTTATATGGGAATTTTCCTATATATAAATCCCAGCTTCAGAGTTCTCAGAAACTCTGATTGGTGCTGAGAATTTTGTACAAGACTACGAGTATGCCCCATCACTGAATGTAAACTAATATACAAATGAGATACTAAGAAAGTACAAGATGAATGTTGGGGTCTATTATTTTAACTATGTGGAGAGAGAGAGAGAGAGAGAGAGAGAGAGAGAGAGCAAAGGGAAGTTTGGTTGGTGGTCATTGGACATTAGCCCGTGCACCGACCTACACTTTGTCAGAGCATACATTTATATAAAGTCTACACACAAACCCTAATGGATCCTCATATATATATATATATATCAACTCAGCTCCATAGACACCATTGATTCTTGAAGCATCATACCATATACACACACATATATGATTATATTAGTGTGTGTAGCTACTGCGCGTGCAAGAAAAGAAAGGTAAAGAAGATTGTCTTTTGTCCCCCGCCCCTCCACTTCAACACCCACATCCTTTCTCAGTTTAAAGCTAGTGCTGCTGACTGCAGCTGTGGTCGACAATCCTAGTAACTTCACTCACTCTCACACTAATCTTCTCACTTACACAGTCTTGGACATTATTATGAGAAATGCTAAGAGGACTCTCTCAAATTGAAACTCTTTATAGACTCTTTGTGACCTCACAATTTGACATCAATTTTCGTGTCAATATTATGAATCATTGTACAAAAAATATGAAGTGACAGACAGTCCATGGAAAATCTCACTTTTAAAGATGTGTGAAAAGTAAAAAAGGTTATATGAATATCACACTCCTTTTTCTATTATCTTCCTTTCTTTCTCATCTTGTCACTCCCCGGTATCTTATATTTTATGTTTTTTTTTTTAGTTTGAACGCCATTTTTTATATAATAATTGTCTCTATCTAACATATAAAAACAAAATCGGCATGCAGAAAATTGGAATCTTACACTTTTTTTAGGGTTAATCACTTAGAAGCAAAGGGTCTTATAATTCTGTCATCATGTTGCCAAATCCATCATTAATTAATTAATTCTGACTAGTTAGCTATGTCACATAAACTTTACGTCTATAATTTAATAGTACAAAGTTATAGCAACCACGAATTTTAAAAACTTTTAGACTTTTAAATTGTGGGAGTTTGTTGTTGCGGCTGAGAGGGTGAACTAAAGTATTCAAGCTTACTATGCATCAAGAAGTCTCAGAGAGGATTAAGTTTTTTATTAGTACTGGTTTTTTAACACTTCCTATAGTGAATATGGTTGGCTTTTTCTGGTTTACTGATTTTTTAAGAAGAGAAACCATACTCAATCTAAGGTTAGTATTTTCATTGTAATTTGTGATATGAAGCAGAATAAACATTTGAAAGAATTATGGGAAATTCCAGAATGGTGGAGTACATATATTTTTTTAAGTTGCAATATTGCAGAACAGTTCTAAACTGGTGGCCGCCCTGTGTCTGCATGGTATGTCTCGATTTATCAATATTATATGCATTTTCACATAATTGTGTTTGTGCACTGAATCAGAGGAAAGAAAATATTTTTGATTGGTCTCGGCATTCTTTAATTTAAACATTTTCTGCCTGCACTTCTACTTCCTTTTTTGGCCTTTTGAATTGAATAAACTAACAAAAAATTAAGGGACAAAAAAAAAAGTTTCAAAAGAGATAGGTGCGGAAATCATCTCTCTTGATTTTCCCGGTTTGTATGTTTTCCAACAAATGCTTGCAGGGTGTTAGGTTACCGATGAATTGTAGTGGATTAGCTAGGACTTAATTTCATTATCTTTTTCAATTAGAAGAAAAGAAAATTCATATATAGGACATCAAGATAAGGAAGAAAGAAAAGGAACATACTTCATAATTTTTTTATAGGAGCACATAAAACAACTCCTCTATACTCACATAATGATCCCTCTACTAATTTTGTACAAACGTAGATAAGTTTACAAATCAGACCAGTTAATCAGCAACGCTCAACGTAAGTTTCCAGTAGGGATCGAGGAACACCATCCAACAAGCAAGAGACTGGTGGAATTGTTAGCGTCTGCAGCTCTCCATAAGCATTCCAACAATACGGGTCGGATACCATATCTCCTACCGCAGGAAGAAGCTCAACTTCTGAGAGTGTCAAGTTAGTGCATGGGAGAGCATCACTGCAGGCAAAATGTATTGGTGCACTCCGAACGTCATAAGTCCCCTTTATGTTTGAATAGAGTATGTCCGATACGAACACTGCTGAAGTTTGGTTTGTGCACCCTTTGGTAAGGCAATAGTATTGGTCAATCATAATAGGGTTTCTAACATTATCCATGTGAATATTACTGAATGTTACTGCAGATACCGATCCAGACCCGCCCTGCCATGTCTTGATCCTAACTCCATTATCCGTCCCTTTGATTATCGAGTCCCTAACTGTAATGTTAGAGACGCATGCCCGCGAATTGTGATTTCCGAGACTCCCAATGCTGATTCCATGACCAGGTCCACAAGTGATGTTCCGTATGTCTACATCATAGCAGCCTGATCCAATTGATATACAATCATCACCTGCACAACACAAGAGAGGTTTTAATAACAAACAGGTAAAATTGAGGGAAAAAATAGAAGAGTTGGAAGTAGTTTAAGGCTAACCATTAGAAATGACTGAGTTATAAATTTGGACATCATTTGTGTTCTCTATGTGAATCCCATCTGTATTCGGACTTTTTGCAGGGGCGGATATAGAAATGGATTCTATATGCACATTCTTACAATTATCAAATCTAAAGTGGAATTGGGGACTATTCTTAATTCTAAGTCCTTGAACTGTCAAGTTTGAGCTCATGAAGAACCTCAGGGCCTGCATTATTCAAATTCATGTCATTCAAGCTCATTACTAAACATATATAGATGATTACGTATAAAAAGCAATGGTTTTAACTTACAATTGGGCTATCACATGGTCCTGGCAATGTGGTTCCATTTATCCCCTGTGCCATTAAATTTTCATAGGATCAGAAATTGCTTGAATCACAACACCACCCCCCACAAAACCACCAATATATATATATATATATATATATATATATATAATATCAGACAGGATTTGAACAATTTAGAAAGAAAAAAAAAATACCCTATGGGGTTTGCAGGGAAGATTCCACCATTTCTGTCCTCTCCCATCAATTACACCGCCGCCTTGCAGCGACATCTCGTTGACTCGGTAAAAGACCAGCCATTGGTGCCTGCTGATGTTCTTTGGCCAGGACTCTGGTCCATCAGGTGGCACTAGAGTTCCATCAACCTTCTCAGTACCAAATATACACAAAACCAACAAAAAAATATTTAGTACTTCATCAACTAATCGGCCTAAAGTCCTAAAATAAAGTAAAGGTTAATCCAAACAAAGGCCTAGAATTAGTACATGACCTGTAACACCAAGCCCGCAAGGCAGGGACCAGTGAATATTGTAGATTGTATCATGAACGAGAAACCTTGGGGAACAAGGATCCTTGCGGCAGATTCATCACTTTGGCAGGCTGTGTCCCATGCCATCTTAAACGCCGCGGTGTCATCAGTTTGGCCATCTCCTACAGCACCAAATGATCTTACATCGAAAACATCAGAGGAATGGCCCGGATTGGTAGGCGGCTCTTCGGGAGGACTAGCCGGCTCAGGTGCAGAGGAAGGAGGTTGTGAAATGTGGGATTGCTTGTGAGAGTGCTTGTGTTTTGTATGGTTATGCCATCTGGCTTGGGTGGACACTAATAAGAAGCAAAAGAATGAAATGCAGAAAACATGCAGGTGACAACTTGCAATTCTTCATGTTGGGTTGCTCAGTTTAAATTGTTCTATAAATAACAGAGAAAAGTTCTACTTTTCACTTGAAATATCTGGATGAAATTCAAGAAATTTATGGGTTAATTTGTCACTGTCATGAGATAAATGTGAGAACAAATTGCAACCTATATTTTGGGAAGTAGAAACTAGTGGGACAAGAAGAGAGCAAGTTGCACAAGGTGAGAAGTTGAGCTTATTGGGTTTTACAATTCATGCAGAATATATATATGCAGAAAGGCTGATGAGTCTCAATATATAATAGTTACTAGTAAGTGTTGTTAGGGTTAGTGGAAGGTCAGTCTAACTTTTAGTTCTCTCTCTTCCTCTTGTTTAATTTAGTACTTTAATGGGGCGGGAAAAGGAAGCCGACCAATCCCATTCAGGCATTGGCCTTCTCTTTTTAATTTATTTAACTGTTATTATTTGTTGTTGGTTTGGAAAAAGGTGGCGAAATAACAAGATTCATTGAAATGGGTGGGAAAATCCATAAGCCCCCACCATGTTCTTCCCATAACTGTCACTTTCTTTGGTCTCAAATGTAGTACGATTCGATCTAACCCTAGTTTCCTCCTTCAGTTTTTTTAACAAAGTTTTTAGTTTTAAAAGTGAAAATATAAACTAAAACTGAAAGAAAAAAAAATGATTAATGATTTATATCCCACTATCTCAATGTTAAGGTACTTCCAATTACATCCCACTTGACATCTTTAGGAGTAAGCATCATGTACGGGTGCCAAACCGCAAACACACACGCATGATGCAGTCCCTTTCGGTTTTCCAAGTGCAATTGGGAATGAGGTCTGACTTCGGCCGAAACGGATTCCAGATCCAGTTTATCTCGCTCTCGAGTTGGGCAGCCCACCATTAGCTATACATCTCCAATTTTTATATACATATGTACGTGAGTGGTATATCTGACCTCGCCGACCGCACTGATGTCACACACTCTCTCTCTCTCTCTCTCAGCGCCAGGGATTCTCAGTTGCCTGCTGCTTCTTCAAACCGGTCCAACCCTCCATCTTCTAAATTTCTGCCTGAAATCATGAAATGATTAGGTCGGCTCAACTGCGTATGGCTTATTTTTTAACTCTGTGGGGCGGTGGATAATACACTACGCTATCCATTTGTGATACTTAAAAATATAGCATTACCTTATGCCTTGTATGAATGTGCAAAGGTTGTAAATGTTATAATTGGCACTTGTACTTTCTTTCAACCATTACAATCCGTAGTAGGATTAGCTTTAGGCTGTGGCATTTCAACTTTCAAGTGGAGTATTTCACCCAAGTGCCCCACTTATTGGGAGAAAGATGCCTCTGTTGGCCTCTTATGGATTGCTTGCCAGTTTTATTAGGGCTAGGAATGTTAACTAATAGGGTTGGTGGACAGAACATAGGAGATACTTTTAACGATCAACTCAATTTCTGATACAAAACCTTCTTGCCAATGTTTTCACTTCAACCCACAAACTGCTTTCCACCGCCATTTTTCAGTAACAAAGATAAAAACAAAGCCTATCGCGATTGTTACTCTGTCGATAGACTCGATATCCACCTCATTTCTAACGGCTAAGGCCGAAAGAGCGCTTCAACCCCAGCTGAATGCGATCGCGGATCGGCCTGTGCGACCTAAAAGATACAAAAACGAGTAATTTAGTACTTCCTCCTCACAAACAATATCTAACAGAAACCAATCAGGTGTGAGAAGATCTGGTTACAATCTATAAATAGAAAGAAGAAAATCAAGGGTGTGCAAACCCATTTAGATTTGAGGCGCATAATAAGCAGAATAAACTTCTTAATCTACTTTCTTTTACATACAAGGCTTAATCGGATTAATATAAAGACAGATAAAGGGACCAAAGAAGAAGGGATTAAAACAAAAAAAACAAATATTACAGCTTCACTTCGACGATCGCATATAGATGGGTCAGAAGCTACGGTTCTACAGCATCCCACTTTTTTTCTGTGCAGATCAGACATCAACTACAAAGAACGGTCACGACCCAAGGAAGGCGCACTGTTTTCTTGCGTGCTCCGGGATCAGCTTAACAAGCATTTCTGCAGGCACTCCCTTCAGTTCTAATCAAAGTGGGATCATTAAAAAGAATTACCAGTTAGGATTAGACTGCCCAAAGAATAAAATGACAGTGATGAAAGTACAGTACAAAAAAGAAACAACGTTATTACCATGAGCCTTAAAGTTGAACAAAGGGGGAAGGAAGCGTCCATTTGGCAAGCGGGTGTTAGGATCACGCAACTCGTCAAAGAAGGGATGAGCTAAGGCCTCCAACTGCATTGAAAACATAGCGCTTTACATTAAAACTTGTGACGGGGTAACAACAAGCTAAGCTCAAGTAGAAAGATTAAATCGGATGCGGATCACAAAAACTGTACAAGGCATATGTCATACGTGGGATGCATTATAATTAAGGTCAGACCCCAGCAACACATCCACAATGGGACAGAAGAAAGAAGTATCAAATGGACTCCACATGTGCTTGCACATGCAACAAAAATATCAACGAATATTTCTTAGGATGGGGACAACAAAACCTAAACAGCTTAGCATTCGTACGCCTAAAGTGATCTTTTGTTTTTTGGAATAAACAGAGGCCCCTAGTGATTATAGGATGAATGCAAAGACAACATGAAAGAGGAACACTGATAATGGATCACATCAGAAATACTCACAGCTGTACTTCGAAGGTTTGGAGAGTACTGCAGCAGCCTTGATACGAGATCCACAGCTTCTGGGGGCATGCGCTTGTGAAATATCTGATAATCAATGATGTATAAAAGGACATTAACATCCAATTTCTTTGACAGGAAATAAACAACAAGTAATATCCCAAGTACCTTGTGCCACGGGTGAGCTTTAATTTGGGGAAACTTAAACTCAGTGTAGTTAGGGTTCATGCATTTTATTTCCTCCCTCGTTGGGGTACCTAAAACCTGCATGAGAATTGAATAAGTTATTAATGAGAACTATTACCATTAACCCAACAGCTTAACCTTTAAAAGAAAAAAAGATAATCGAAGGTCGCAATCACCTTGATGATTTGAACAAGCTGGTCTACTCCACTTTCTCCGGGAAACAGGGGCTGCAGAAATAGATATTACTTAATTAGCACATGTATCAAAGCCTAAAGATGAAAGAAATTAACTCACTGAAGAATAATAACTACCTGTCCAAGCAGAAGTTCAGCTAGAACACAGCCAGCAGACCAGATGTCAATGGCTGTTGTGTATTCGGTTGCACCAAATATAAGTTCAGGTGCTCGATAGTACCTAGAACAGATGTAAGATATGTTGGGTTCCCCTTTTACCTGTCAAATGTACAAACAACTCAGTATTGCAAAATCATTAGCCAAAGAAAAAGGGAACGTGTCTAGAGAATGCCAGGATGCAGAAAACAAACCAAAACTTTCGCACTCCCAAAGTCACAGATTTTAAGCTGGTGAGTATGGGGATTGACCTGTTAGAATGGGGATAGACGATGAATTAGCCTATTCACACACAACTAGAACCAAAATACAGAACAGAGCAAATTCCAACATACCAACAAATTTTGCGGCTTGATGTCCCTGTGGCACACTCCAATAGTATTATGAATGTAAGCAAGAGCTCTACAAATCTGTAAGAAGATACAAAGAATTAGATGATCCAATAACTACCGAGTCATATATATTATTCTCCGAAAAATTGCAAAAAATAATTAGAACATCACGCAGAGTTTCCTCAAACAACATGTATGTAGTGTGGTTCAACAAAATGACATGAAAAACACACCTCATCTAAAGGAATCAAAAGCAATGCTCTACAATTCAAATGATATATATGGAAAGGAACAATTTAGTAGTAAAAAAAAATACCTGGTAAAAGTAAAGTTTAACATAAATATGGGGCATCCTCTGGTTCATCTTACTATAGTGCTTGATCACCCTATGGGCCGTCTCGGGGACATACTCAAGTACGAGGTTAAGGTATAGCTCATCTTTTTCAGTTGTCGAAAAGAAACAATGTCTAAGAGACACAATGTTTGGGTGGTCTAGAAGACGCATGGTTTGCAACTCCCGGTTCTTGTACCTCTTGTCTTGAAGAACCTTTTTAATAGCAACAGTTTCACCAGTTTCTAAGCACTTGGCCTGGATAAATAATAAATCAAAATATCATTCAGCTAGCCGCAAATAGTTTATTAAGAATAAGCACATCAAAAGCCCGAAAAGGAAAAAAAAAAAAAAAAAAAAAAAAGCAAAACGAAAAATTACCTGGAAAACCAATCCGAAAGATCCATGTCCAACAACGCGCTCAGCCATATAGCTTATTGTCTAGAGTTATTAAAAGCAAAATCATATCACCATCTATTTGAAACGCCTGAAAGTTGAAACTACACAATGCAGCTGCAGGAAAGGAAGAGAAAGCATTTCAAAAGCTCACCTGTTTTGGCTGGCCGTTCTTTCCACCAATAGTTGTGACAATAATATGACCCGCCTCCGTTCCATTACCATCAACAACAGTTGCCCCCATTTCCTGTAAATGGAAAACGAAAACATATTACAGATTTCACAAACAAAAGGAGCTTGCGTAAAATAATAAAGCTTGAGTACAAGTCATAAGAAGACGTCGCATAGTTTACCTTGTCATCCCTAATTTTCATGTCATTCATCTCATTTGGCAAATTATCGACACCGACTGCATTTCCACCGGGCTCTCTTAGACCGGAAGCAGGAACCACACTTACGGAAGCCATGATCTCAGACGAAAAGAACTGAGAGAATCGCCTTCTGGATTCCCCTTCTCAGCTCACTAAAATAAATCAATAACTTTCCTGCTAAAAATACACCCACGTATCAAGCATTTACCCAAAATGCAGTAAAGTATTACGCGCAACATAGGTAAAAATCTGCGTAGTTCTGCTCCTCTAATCCTCTATCGCGCACATTAGTGCCGTTAATTAAGATAAAAAATAAAAAACCTAAAGCAGTGGTCCTTGTATTAACTACATTCCTTATTTGGTGAATCTATGAACTGTAGTTTCAAGGATATTAGTTAATTAAACAAGAGTCGGAAATCAGAAGCCAAGGAATCCAAACCGAATTCGTTTCCAAACAAATCAACTCTTCAAAAAGTTCATAGTTTCACATTGGATTAAGCAATTCAATGAAATCAAATTAGAATCCGTACAAATTCAGCACACAAAAGAAGAAGATCGGAAATTGAAAAAGAAAAAAAAAAAAAAACTAAAATCAAAATTGAAAAAAGAAAAGGGATTTACCGATTGGCTGAGAAGTAGGCGGAGGTGAGGGGATCGGCGCGACGGAGACTGAGCCGGCGATTAGATGGCGATGTGAAATTCTGAAACTTTGATGTCAATCAATCACTCAATCTAACTATTGATATAATTGTACACACTGAGAAGGATAATTAAGAAGAAAAAAAAAAGAGATTTTGAGATTTGGAATTGGGAGACTTGAATGAAATGGATTTGGTCTGGTTTGGTGGAAGGAAGAGGGGGAGAGAGAGAGAGGCAGTCAAAGTCAAAGCACAAAGGAAGAGGAGAGCTCAAGCATTTATGTGTTTTTTAAAATTTAATATTAATCAACCAATTAATTATCAGTAATCAACTAATAATCTCTCTCTCTTTGCCTCGTTCTTCGTTCCTCAATCATCTCTTTCTTTTCAACTTTCAACCGCCTATCTCCTTTTTTGACCGGTCAAAACCCTCCCGGGGCCCCACCGCCACCTCCCACTTTCAGAATTTTGTCTTTATTCACAATTATATGGCAGTTGGAGACTTGGCTGCTCTCCCCTCCACATGCCTTTCTTTGTCCTTATTCATATTTTTCAACCCCAATTCTTATCCTGGGTTGCCTGGCCCAATAAATTAACTAAGCCCAGTCATATTTGGGCCAAATTTGACTCCTCAAACTTGGCACTTACGCTAACATATTCAATAACAAAAAATTGACTCAAAAAGAAAACATATTCAATCAAAATATAACCCCCAAGCATAACACATTTGTTTCACATATTATACATATGAAATTGGCATATGCTCTTTCATTTATAGAATCTGGTTTTCAGTTGTGCTAGAATGATTGTTTTTTCGAGTACATATGTACTCATTATACAACACTTTGTCTGAATGACATACTAGAAGGTCCAATTTGATGTCTCCAAAGATGTTTATCTATTAGTTATTCCTTTGTAGTGTTCTATTGTTCATGGACAATGCATATATACTCGTTATGCAACACTCGTCCTAACCAAATAATAGGAAGTCTAATAATGACGTTTATCTATTACTTATTTCCTTGTAGTGTTCTATTGTTCATGGACAATGCATATGTACTCATTGTGCAACACTCTGTTCGAACAAAACACTGGAAGTTCAATCTGATGTCTCCAAAGACGTTTATCTATTAGTTATTCTGTTGCAGTGTTCTATTGTTCATGGACAATGCTTGGTTAGGATGGAATATTTACTTCACTAATGGTTTTGGTTAGGATGGGAATATTTACTTCACTAATGGTTAAATTGATAGGGTGTGGAAAATGTAAAGTTTAACATGTTTTTCTCTAATTGCAATTTGAATTAAGTTATGTTGAGATAATTAATGGTCAATAGCTCGTTTGACAACTATTTCACAATTGTGTTAAGATAATTAATGAAAATACATGGAGAAAAATAAGACTGATTAAGACTAGATGAATGATGGTAGGAGAGATGCAGAAGAATTGTATAAGGAAGGAAACACAAAATGATAACTAAAAATAAAAAAAAACTATTTTAAGTTATTTTTACTTTTAAGATTTTGTTTTCATTCATTCATCGCTCATTCTTCTTATATAGTTATCTCATATCTTAAGTACAAAATGTAAAAACCGAATTGTAAAAATGAATCGTAAATTGTGTTTGATATCCAGTTGTAAAGAAACTGAAGCTATGAATGTGTTGCTTAATTAATTCTCACATAAATCAATTGATTGTTTTGTGACTGAGGCAACCAACCCTTAAACCATAAAGACTCATATAATGGCAGTGAAACTTTTAGGTTGTTGGTGGTCGACCCACCATTTGCATTCCATGCTTTCCAGCTGCCGGTATGTATCTAGAACCAATAACCCTAAAGAATAAGGACCATACATTTGCCTTTGGGACACCAGTCATTCAATCATCATCCTCCATAGTGTGGCTTGACTAGTTGGATAACCCACCCACTCACACTCCAGCATTTTAGCTAAGATTTAATTAATTTTATAGCATAAGTTAAAATAAAAAGAAGTTTAACGAAAAGCTCTTGATACTGTTCACTTTAACGAAATATCACATTTTTACACTAAAAAATCAATTTTAGTAGTATTCATTTTACCCTTTATTTTATCTTTATCATTAAAGCTCAAAGTTTTCAAATCATTTTCATTGGTTTGCTTTAAAATAAATGATGTGCCAACCACTTCAGGTCACCCAACAGTTGAAGATGAGGTTTAGGTTTGTATTTCATATGGTACGTTCTAGGTTTAATTTTTAACTCTCTTGAATTACACTATAGTGATCAGAAAAGACTAAAATGCAGCATTTTCTCTAAAAAAATGAAGTGCCGTGACAAAGTCACTGATTGATATTTTTTATTTGTTTTTACAAATAAAATAAATAGATGGCGTGTCACCTAGTCACACATATCTAGTACTAATAAGGAAGGTATTTGGCGTTTGGTCTGAAACACTTGTAAAACGTCACCTAATATTCTCCGCGACCCCAAATAATTGGACACCTAATGGTAATCTTAATCCCAACCAGGATAAGAAATTAAAGAACAGCAAGGTACGTTACCTACAATAATTACAGCCGCTGGTTGCCAGAATCTACAAAGAATCAGAAACAATAATTCTGGTGATTGCTATGCCACCTGGCAATCATGCATGCGAAGGTCTTCCAAGTGTCAGCGTTGAGGAAATGTTAGCAAAAATAAAGACAGGTAATCAATAATATCTCAACACATCAATTTAGTTACCCAAACAGTAAGCACGTATGTCATCAAAAGCCGAACTACCAATGCCCTCGTCTCAGGTTTCAGAAACCCAATTAATTTCTAGTTAGGAGGGATGACTTCCAATTTGAGTTGGAGACTTAAAACTCTTAACAAATGTGATCAGTTTTGTAAGCCCGATTATAATGTTACGTTTAATTTAATGGTATGAACTTTACGTCATATCTAATAATTGGTAAGTTTTATTAAATTTTTATATTCAGGATTTAACTATTAATTTTGGTCATGAGAAAAAAAATTGCATATTGCATGACAGTCGCAGCGAAATAAATTCAAATAGCGAATTACTTGATCCGACGAATGGATTTTTTAGGGGGGGGGGGGTTGAGAGCTCCAACTCAAGCACAAAATCAATGTTGAATTTACAATCCTCGAGGGGGGCAACATCAAGTGAGATCAAGACCAACACCTAAAAGTTGGAGAAAAGCCTTGTATAGGATTCCAAACCTGTGCTTCTTCAAATAGCCCATAAATAACTCCCCAACAACGCTACAAAAAGAAAGAGCATACGGGGCTCCCCGACCTGGCGGTGGTCCACTAGGTAAAGTGAGGAGTTGAGCTTGAACTGGCAAATTAAAGTCACTTTTGAAATCATACTTTCTACATCTAACACGTATCCATTTCAACAAAAACGTACAATGCAAACAAACGTGAACGGCTATACCAAATCCCCTGCTTACTGCCTTTAGTTTAGCATTCACTTTGGTGCTCTAATGATTAGTGATCGAAACACTATACAACAAAGCATCCGTGAATCGAAACGCCATATAAACGAAAACCTGTTTTATATAAATTGCTCAGATGTAAAGAAAATAGAAAAGTCAACTCGGCAAGTGACAACTCATTCGTGCTGGAGTCTAGCGAGGGAATGAAGAGCATTAGTAATGTCCACGAAACATCCTCTTAAGGTCACGCGTCGACCTAAAAATAGTCACGTGTCCGTCAAGCGATAATTGCCCAATCCATCTTCTCATTTGGCGTGTGCTCAACAGTGTACTGTAAACGCTCCTGTGAACACACACGTGACACGTGTCGATGACCGAACAACTTTTACCGTAGCCACCGGTAACCGGTCTCGCCCGTCACCCCGTCCCTTTAAATACCGGTTCAAACCCAACTAACTCAATTTTAGCTGATCCAGCGAAACAGAAAAAACCGAACTACAAGAAAATTTTCCAGAAACCGCGAGAAAATAACAAAAAATTTATCCGATTCTCCTCGTCGTCGTTGTCGTTGGTTGTCGAAGTTTTGTTCGAGTTTGACAACGTTGTGGATCGTAATATTGTCTGGGGGTGTTTGTTTGCGTGGCATGATTTGATAGAAAATGGTGGCAGAAGCTAAGGTTGTGTGCCAGCAGAGCGTGCCGGTGCTGGATGTTGAGTACTTTGCCAAAAATGTTCACGAGGTTGAAGATGTAGTTGCAGTTACCCCATCGATTTCGTCGCCCAAAAGTTTTGACCTGAATCGTGCTTCGGAACCCGTCTCCGCCGCCGCCCTCTTGAGCTCCCAAGCCGTGAGTTTTCCAATCCTCAAGTTCCCTGCTTTTGGATTATTTAATCTTGTAGTTGTTAAATTCCATGTGGGTTTTTTGTTTTTAGGTGATCATGCATCTGGGTTTTGAGATTTGATGATTTGTGTGTTGTGTTTATTTGGGTTTCTGACTTTTCGAAATTGGGGTTTTTAGCTTACTGAGCAGCTGAATTTTGTTGGGAATTCTGTTACCAGATATACCTTTTTGGTAAAATTAGAATAGCTAATGTGAAATTTTTGTTCTTGGTAGATAACTAATCTAATTAAATTTTTATTGATGTGAATTATCTTGTTAAATCTATTAAAATGAATTTAGCTTCAGCATTCAATCTTTCGGCTATAAATAAAACATTTGGATTGGCATTAGTTGGGTTTTGATGTAGATGAAATTGCAGTCAATTTCGAGTCTAATAAGGCGGGATTTTTGGTAGCATTTATGTGATGATATTATCAATGCTTAATTATAATTATGACTTATGAGCTATAACTATGATATCATCAATGCTTAATTATAATTGTGAGCATTTATGTCGTATGCCTTGAACTATGCTTGAGGGCATAATCATAGTAGTTTTTGTGTTGCAGTGGAAAATCTTGGCATTTAATTTCTCTTTCCTTACTCCCTTTTTCAGGATGTTAAACCTGTGGATAAAATTCCAGATTTGGTTCCTGCCTCGGCCGACCAGCAATTCTTCCCCAGGCTGCGTTCTGGTAGTTTTGCTGACATTGGACCCCGTAGATACATGGAAGATGAACATCTTCTAATAGATGATCTATCTTCACACTTGGGATCGCTCTCTAATTTTCCCAAGCCAAATGCATTTTATGGGGTAATTTATTGCTTTGGACTTGTAACTGCGATGACCTTGAATTTGGTTGATTCTTTGCTTGGAGCTTACTGTGGTTGAAAATTTCATATAGGTATTTGATGGACATGGAGGACCCGAAGCAGCAGCTTATGTCCGGCAAAATGTGCTCAGACTCTTTTTTGAAGGTGCCAATTTTCCCCGAACTTCTGACGGTGATGAAATGTTCTCAGAGGAGCTTGAGAACTCCCTCCGCAAGGCATTTCATCTGGTTGACCTTGCTTTGGCTGATGACTGCAGTGTAAGCAGTTCTTCGGGGACAACAGCATTAACTGCTATGATATTTGGAAGGTATATTTCTGCCTTAAAATCATTTTCCACTCTTTCCGTTGTGTCAAAGAAACTGTTTCCTTGTAGTGGACTTTATTTCCAATATTTACTATTGAAACTAGTATTTTCTTCTATCCACAAAATCATGTGGCGATGTTTGACCCTTTTGAAACCAGTAGTTCTTGCATGATTGGTCAATCTGTTATATAGATTTAAGATACCCCAAGTGAGAGATTTATCTTTTATTCTTTCTTCATTGTAATTGACATTGTCATCTTCTTCTCCAGGCTTTTAATGGTGGCCAATGCTGGGGATTGCCGAGCAGTACTCTGTCGGAAAGGAGAAGCAATCGATATGTCTCAAGACCACAGGCCAATATATCCCTCAGAAAGGAGGCGGGTTGAAGAATTAGGTGGATATGTTGATGATGTGTATCTGAATGGTGTCTTATCTGTTACCCGAGCATTAGGCGACTGGGACATGAAGTTTCCTCGTGGATCTTCGTCACCCCTTATTGCCGAGCCAGAGTTTCGGCAGGTGGTTTTAACAGAGGATGATGAGTTTCTAATTATAGGGTGTGACGGGATTTGGGATGTGATGTCTAGTCAGCATGCTGTTAGCCTTGTTCGCCGTGGGCTGAGGCGGCATGATGACCCTGACCAGTGTGCCAGGGACCTTGTCATGGAGGCTGTTCGCCTCAAAACGTTTGATAACCTCACTGTTATCGTTGTATGCTTCTCCCCCCTTGATCACCGGGATCCATCACCACAGCGAGAACGGAGATTAAGGGGCTGCAGCCTCTCTGCTGAGGCCCTTTGTAGTTTGAGGGCCTTGCTGGACAGCAGTGCCAGCGGCTGATTGTACGTGCAATTTTTCAATAAAGGTCTTCCTTTGACTGCTACAGTCGCGAGATAAAAGCGCAGCTAGCAGTTTTGTAGGTGTTTGGGTTCTCGTGTATACGTCTGTGAGCTCAGGATTGATGTACATACATAAGAAAGGGCATGTGGTTCGGAATCGGATGGCGTAGTGTTGTAAAATGATGTATGTTGATACATTCATTCTTTTAGTTAGTCCAGAGTGATTGTATTGTCCATCCGATGAAGTCCATTTCTAATCCGGTCATGTGTATTTATGTATACTATCGGGATCATTTTCTATTAACTCTTTCTTTTCTTACATATGCTTTTCCCTTTTGGCACTTGGCAATCGACAAACACTAATCCGGACTACTGTTGTATGGGCAGTGGACGGTCAAGATTGATATGTGGAAATGAAATTTTTTGTTTTTTTTTACTTGTCAATGTAATTGATAAAATGTCGGACATCTAGTAGTCCCCAGTAGTCTGAAGACAAACTCATTAAGCAATTACGTTTCCGTTATTTTGAAATGGGACAAGTATATTATGGAGAGTAGCCTTACTTATAAGTTTATGCAAATTCCTTTCTCTCAGCAATGCGAACGTTCATTCTCAACATGAACCCTGACGCGCTTGGGCGCTTGGTAATTTGATTGAGATGACAAAATATTTTCAATATTAGGATTGGCGCAATGACACAGTGTGTGTGTGCGCGCGCGCGCGCGTGTGTGTGTGTGTGAGAGAGAGAGAGAGAGAGAGAGAGAGTCGTGGGAGCACAGTAGTATTTGATTGATTAACAATTCAAGCAAAAAGTTGGTGTAATATGGATAATTTCTTCATTCTTTTTCTCTGGGAAGTAATTTACAAACAGGGAAAAGCCAGCCTCACAGAAGCTGATCATTGGACCCAAATGGTATACCAAACAATCTCTGTTGTGCTCACTTTCTTGCTTCAGTGGCAAAATCACTCGGTAAGTTTAAGTGGTTATCCATTTCAAATATCAAACTGGTGAGTCTGCTTTGTAGGTTCTTGCAAACATTTCAAACCTTTCCAAGCCACGTCCAAGTAAATTTTCGAGAAATGGTTGAAGCGCCTGCAGGATTCAGGTCAGAATCAAAATACTGATGGATTATTTCATCCCCACCGTAAAGTAAACAACATTCGTTATGTTTCTTTAAGTAAAGCAATCGAAAAACATCTGTTCGTATTTTAACTGATTTGGATCTGTACAGGGTGTCCAGACCGGAGAATGTATAATATCTAAACCACACAGTTAGAATACTTACCGATGCTACTGGAGACAGAATCGGCGGAACTTCATATGACACCGTTAGCTGGGATTGAAAATTGATAAGAGCAATATGAGCAACACTGAAAAATGAGAAGCAAAAATGGCCCTTTCCCTGGATATGAGAAGCTTAGAACGGGAAACCCCGTCAATGGGAATTATTTTACATTTTACGAATCTAATTACTGTGCGCTTAGGCCGTTCAATTGATGGCCAAGGAATGATCAAAGGTTGTAAAATAATTAAATTGACAACGAATGATCACCCCTTACGCGAGGCATCAATTGAATGGCTTGATCAGACCAAGTGCGTAAAGATGTATAACACTACAAAATAAGAATTGCAAACATCCATATTCAATATATGACAGAAGAGCCTCACTTCTACTAAGCATGATGAAGGACCTTTTGGATAGAACCGAACAGCACCTCTGCGGATACAATAAGTAACACAGTTTATCAAGATTTCGATATCAACATAAAACAAAGGAAATGGTGTCTACTTCATTTTCACACAGCATACTACTGTATTGGAAGAAGCATATTGAATTTTCTGATTTGAATTGTAATACATTTCATATCATAGAAAGCCTTATGGGAAGGCATACTTATACACAATACAAAGAAAGCTGAAAGCTTTACACCCTACACACTTGTAATTGGATGCAACAACACACATTCCCTGCTGTCCATGTACAAAGAAAGCTGAAAGCTTTACACCCTTGTAATCGGATGCAACAGCACACATGCACATTCCTTCCTGCTGTCCATGAGTCAGCAATCACATGCACATTCCTTTCCAGAGTGCACACCCTTGCTGTCTTTCCTTTACCCATGCTTGCCGTGCTGTATGCTTGCTGTGATGTCTGTACATACACCTTGCCGTGCTGTATGCTTCTTCCAATACTCCCTCTCAAGCTGGATCCAGTAGGTTGATGGATCCAAGCTTGGAGAGGAGTCTTTGAAACTGATGAGAAGCCAGAGGTTTGGTGAATATATCAGCCAGCTGATCGAAGCTTTTTACATAATGTGTCTGAATCACCTGCGACTGTACTTGTTCACGGACATAGTGACAGTCGACTTCAATATGCTTCGTCCTTTCGTGAAAGACGGGGTTTGATGCTATGTGCATGGCAGCCTGGTTGTCACAAAATAAGGTCATTGGTTGAGCTGTGAACACACCTAAGTCACATAAAAGTCCTTTTAGCCATATCAGCTCACACGCGGTTGAGGCCATTGCACGATATTCAGCTTCGGCACTTGATCTTGCGATGACAGTTTGTTTCTTGCTCTTCCACGTGACCAGGTTTCCACCAACAAAGGTACAATAACCAGTGGTGAACTTGCGATCGATTGCGTTTCCTGCCCAATCAGCATCACAGTACCCCATGATTTGAGTGTTGTCATTCTTTGCCATGAGGATGCCACGACCAACAGACCCTTTTAAGTAACGTAAGATTCTTTTGACAAGGTTCAGATGCTCGATGGTGGGAGAGTGCATGAACTGACTGGCAATACTTACTGAATGTGGGATGTCTGGTCTGGTGATCGTTAGGTAGATCAGCTTGCCGACAAGCCTCTGATATAAGCTGATATCCGAGAGTGGCGTGCCTCCCAAGTCAAGCTTGAGCTTGCTATCAAGAGGGGTAAGTGCAGGCTTGGCATCTTTAAGTAGGTCCATGACGTACTTTCGTTGATTAAGAAATAGTCCCTTGTAAGAAGATGCCATTTCGATTCCAAGAAAATACTTCAACACCCCCAGATCTTTAACCGCAAATTGTTGTTGAAGTGACTGTTTGAGTGTGGTGATTTCAGCAGCATTATCACCTGTAATTATTAAGTCATCCACATATATCAACACAACTAATTTGCTTGCAGCTCTTGTGCGAACAAATAATGATGAATCTGCATTACTCCTTTTGAAACCAATGCTATGAAGAACGGTACTTAGTTTTGCATACCAAGCACGTGGTGATTGCTTCAGTCCATAAATTGACTTATGTAACTTACACACCAAATTAGGCTCTTGGCTTTGAGGGTGTCCTGGTGGCAATCTCATATAGACTTCTTCTTCAAGATCACCATGTAGAAAGGCGTTCTTCACGTCCATTTGATACATAGACCAACCTTTATTGACGGCAACAGACAATAGAACCCTTACTGAGTTCATTTTTGCAATAGGAGCAAATGTTTCCTTGTAATCCACCTCAAATGTTTGAGTGAATCCTCGAGCCACCAGCCTGGCTTTATGCCTCTCAATCGAACCATCAGAATTAAACTTGATCTTATAGATCCACTTACAGCCCACTGCCTTTTTTCCTTGTGGAAGTTTGGTGATGCTCCAGGTTTTGTGTTGGTCTAGTGCCTTGAAGGAGTTTGAAGTTGTATGCTCAAGCATGACACCCATTAATGTTGATGGGAATATTTTGAAGATGAAAGCTTTTCCATTCTCTCTTGTGGAAAAGGGTAGACCAACACAAAACCTGGAGCATCACCAAACTTCCACAAGGAAAAAAGGCAGTGGGCTGTAAGTGGATCTATAAGATCAAGTTTAATTCTGATGGTTCGATTGAGAGGCATAAAGCCAGGCTGGTGGCTCGAGGATTCACTCAAACATTTGAGGTGGATTACAAGGAAACATTTGCTCCTATTGCAAAAATGAACTCAGTAAGGGTTCTATTGTCTGTTGCCGTCAATAAAGGTTGGTCTATGTATCAAATGGACGTGAAGAACGCCTTTCTACATGGTGATCTTGAAGAAGAAGTCTATATGAGATTGCCACCAGGACACCCTCAAAGCCAAGAGCCTAATTTGGTGTGTAAGTTACATAAGTCAATTTATGGACTGAAGCAATCACCACGTGCTTGGTATGCAAAACAAAGTACCGTTCTTCATAGCATTGGTTTCAAAAGGAGTAATGCAGATTCATCATTATTTGTTCGCACAAGAGCTGCAAGCAAATTAGTTGTGTTGATATATGTGGATGACTTAATAATTACAGGTGATAATGCTGCTGAAATCACCACACTCAAACAGTCACTTCAACAACAATTTGCGGTTAAAGATCTTGGGGTGTTGAAGTATTTTCTTGGAATCGAAATGGCATCTTCTTACAAGGGACTATTTCTTAATCAACGAAAGTACGTCATGGACCTACTTAAAGATGCCAATATGAGTGATGCCAAGCCTGCACTTACCCCTCTTGATAGCAAGCTCAAGCTTGACTTGGGAGGCACGCCACTCTCGGATATCAGCTTATATCAGAGGCTTGTCGGCAAGCTGATCTACCTAACGATCACCAGACCAGACATCTCACATTCAGTAAGTATTGCCAGTCAGTTCATGCACTCTCCCACCATCGAGCATCTGAACCTTGTCAAAAGAATCTTACGTTACTTAAAAGGGTCTGTTGGTCGTGGCATCCTCATGGCAAAGAATGACAACACTCAAATCATGGGGTACTGTGATGCTGATTGGGCAGGAAACGCAATCGATCGCAAGTTCATCACTGGTTATTGTACCTTTGTTGGTGGAAACCTGGTCACGTGGAAGAGCAAGAAACAAACTGTCATCGCAAGATCAAGTGCCGAAGCTGAATATCGTGCAATGGCCTCAACCGCGTGTGAGCTGATATGGCTAAAAGGACTTTTATGTGACTTAGGTGTGTTCACAGCTCAACCAATGACCTTATTTTGTGACAACCAGGCTGCCATGCACATAGCATCAAACCCCGTCTTTCACGAGAGGACGAAGCATATTGAAGTCGACTGTCACTATGTCCGTGAACAAGTACAGTCGCAGGTGATTCAGACACATTATGTAAAAAGCTTCGATCAGCTGGCTGATATATTCACCAAACCTTTGGCTTCTCATCAGTTTCAAAGACTCCTCTCCAAGCTTGGATCCATCAACCTATTGGATCCAGCTTGAGAGGGAGTATTGGAAGAAGCATACAGCACGGCAAGGTGTATGTACAGACAGCACAGCAAGCATACAGCACGGCAAGCATGGGTAAAGGAAAGACAGCAAGGGTGTGCACTCTGGAAAGGAATGTGCATGTGATTGTTGACTCATGGACAGCAGGGAAAGGAATGTGCATGTGCATGTGTGCTGTTGCATTCGATTACAAGGGTGTAAAGCTTTCAGCTTTCTTTGTACATGGACATCAGGGAAAGGAATGTGCATGTGCATGTGTGCTGTTGCATCCGATTACAAGTGTGTAGGGTGTAAAGCTTTCAACTTTCTTTGTATTGTGTATAAGTATGCCTTCTCATAAGGCTTTCTATGATATGAAATGTATTACAATTCAAATCAGAAAATTCAATACACTGTAATATTAAAATTCACCTGTTCAACATTATATCTTCCTATTTTGTAACCGCAATAACATTAGCATCGTTTTGTTTGTGATACACTAAACAGTGACTTCAAGAAAATTCAAAACAAGATAAATCGAACATTTTACACTCTTGTCAAGTACTCATCTCCATCCTATGAAATCCACAATATAGATCTCAAATTTTAAACTTATCCAAAGGTAACAAGTAGAATAGTGAGCATCACCATCACTTGAGGGTTGTAAGCAAAAATATTCCCTTCAACTTCCACTTAAGGTGACGAATGGTGAACCTAAGATCCCGTCCTTAAGTTTGTGCTAGGGAATGAACCACTAAGCTTCTAGTTTACTATGTACCCACAGATAAACCAGATACATGACTAAAATTTTCTGTGCCTTAGTTTTTACTTGTCAAGTTAACATACTTTCCTCGATATATCTTAATCAAATGACTAAAGGAAATTATGGGTATTTTGTAATATAAGCTCTAAGAACACATTCATAATTTGAGCAAAAGCGTTACTAAGGTATACAGTTTCTGCTAAAATTTCTTGCTTTCTGACCTGTTAGGAAGACCTTCCAAAGATCTCCAGTGGATTTTCTGATTTGGTGTAGGCTGCATGAAGTTTTGCACAACAGTGAGAAAGGGTTCATTGTAAGGACACATCATTGAACTCAGCTCTTACATTATATGGAGGAATTATGGAAGGCAAAATAAATTTTAAGTAAACGTGATTCTTATGGTCTTACGGTCTTACCTGCATATTCCGAGCAAGCCATGATAATTCAATATCACGACCAAAAGCTTTATACTTCAGTGACCATCGCGATAAGTCAGGTTTGTCTTCCAATATCTGTTTTTAAAGCATATCAAATATCAATCTTTCAAAATGTGATAAAAAAAATCAAGCATCAATCTTCGAAAAACGAAAAAACTGAATCTATAATCAGCCAAGTTGAAATCATATCAGCCATAACATTTAAAATCTAGGCTGCAAAACACAGTATTCAGTTGCTACAAGTATTAATACAAGCGATTATGTCTCCGGTATCAATGGAAAGAAACATCAAATTTGCTTCAAATATAATCATGGATCATCCAAAGTGCATCAGGAAAGTTGTTTAGCACCTTCACGGTTGAAATAAATGGCATCCAACGGGGAATCGCCTCACGGTCAGAGTAACAATCATAGGCAACTGAAATAGGCACATCAATTTCCAGCTTTACTCTGCAATCGATCACATTGCCTAGTAATTAGTGGCAGTAAACGTTCGGATTAACAGCCCAAATTTAGATCACAAACCGCTAGAGCTCACTCCAAGAACTCATTCACATTCTTCATGGTTTTACATTGTACTATGTAACTATTCCGAGAAAAGAAACAGTTTCAGTACGTACCGAATCAGCAACTATTTGCTTATGCAGCACCCTAGCACGGGCTTATAACTCAGTTGGTTAAGAGCATTTATCCCGAGATCCAAGATGCTAGGTTCGATTTCCCCTCCCCACTATCGCTTGTATAAGACAAACAAATAACTAGTTGCTATTGTGTATTCTTAAGTACCAAATCAAGTACTTACTGATAGCCAATATAATTCAAATTGGTGGGCAAGAAAAACAGAGGAATGAAAATAAATAAATAACTGAAAATCTAGGAACGTACGTGCAGTCCTGCCATTGCATAACGACGGGGGACGTACTTCTGAATCCTGTGAGGACGGAGCTCCGCCTGAAAGACCCACATGGGATCTTGAAGGAGAAGTCACAGAGAGAAGATGGCGGCGGCGGTCTGAGAGAAGGGCTTCTCCAGATGGGTATGCCGGTGAGACTGCCGGGCCAGTTGGGCCTGGAAATGTAGGCTGATGCTACAGCAGTTGCAGAAGTACAAGACATGGTCAAACAAACTCAATAGTTAACGTGTTTTTGGTCGGAAAAAAATAATAAAAACGAGATTTATAAAAGCAGAAACAGCAGCAAAACCGAAGAACAACTAACGAGTTACGCGAGTCAACGCGAGTCAACTCAGAAGACTGAAGACCACAAAATCACGATGACGGAGCCACCTCACCTGTCCGAGCTGCCCACCTCTCTTCTCTGGGTTTGTTGTTGCCACGGGATTCCAATTAGATATGGGCCTGTTTCATTCCAGAAAAAAGGCTTGGCTCGAAAAACCTTACTATGACCCGACAACATATAAATCCCCTTGGCCAATGAGACTATGAGAGTAGTCAATGATAGTGTGTTGGAAGTGCTTTTAAAATGATTGAAAATATTTTTGATGAAAGTGCTTTTGGAACCAGTCTTTAGTAAAAATACAAGTGATTCTTAAAAAATCACTTGAAATGTTTCCTGCAAGAAGCACATAAATATTTCTTTTGAAATGCACTTCTTTAACAAATTTTTTTTTAATCATTTTAAATGCACTTCTATACCAGTCCGACATTGACTTGAAAGTAAAAATGTAGCGTAATGTAGTTGAATTATCTATCCTACTAAAGTAATGTCCTTAATTACAAGGCTACAAATGTATGTTCAAGTTAGTCAAATAATATATTTCAAATTTCCTAAGAAGTGAATGTTTTCTTCTTTTATAATTAACCGTTGGGCTTATTTGTGTTTAATGAATTTACGATTAGCAATGTCGAGCAAATACTTTGGTTTTTCAACTTTTAATTAAGTTCTCTTTGATCTCTTCTATAACAATTTTTTTGACTAAATACTTTGGTTTTTCAACTTTTAATTAAGGTGTTTTGACTTGGCGCCACATCGTGTAATTCAATTCGAGTTACATATTGATTTTCATATTTGCCTTTTCATTTCGCAGAGCTTTTTTCTAGGCATTGAGGAATTGTGACTTTTTTTATATATAAAGTTTTATCCCATTTTTCAAGTTTTGGAAGGTTGGCTCATCATTTCCAATAGGCAAATAAAAATAAATAAATAAAAGAAAATCATTCTTTCTAAAAATTATAAAATATACGAGTAGAGAGAACAAGATAGAAATTGGGAGAAAATCGACGTAGGATTGCACGTAAGCTCCTACATTTCCAAATTTGATCGTGGGTATTACTGTTAGATGCGTTTAAACCCGAATAATTATTTAATATCATCGCATCTTATGTAACGTTTCGGTTTGATTATAAATAGGCCGAAGACTCTACCTACTGATAAACTCTCTTGCAGGAATAATGCCCCTGAGAAAAGTAAACCAATAGATTCAATTGTTGTCATCATTGAGTTTGGAGTGGTCAGACATCCATCTTCAAAGAATTGAAATTTAGAACTTGTACGAAAGGTTATAAGTAGTGAATGACAATTGTGTTTTGTATTCTTGTAAACCTTGTTTTGAATTTTTTGGTTTAAGATGAGTATAAAAAAAATTTGAACGTTAGGCTTACGATATTTGAGCTGAAACTTTATGATATATGAATCATGTTTGTATCATATATGATTGACCTTAAAATCACCGAGTATCGATCACTTGTAATTAAGGCACCATAAATTTATTGTAGCATCTTCATTGAGGCACTCTTACCGAAGCACACGAACCAATTTCAAATAAGCAGCAACCACTTATTGGCTATCATTTAACCGGTGAGAGATTCCCTCTTACTCAGAGACCAATCACGACAGGACAAGTGGCAACGCCATAGTAAGCGTAATCAATCCCACATTGACCAACTCGACAAAGTTCCTTCTACTTCACCTCTATAAGGGGGTAACTTTTAGTCCCCTTTAAAAGTAATTGTTAATTACTAATCATCACTAAACACGCCCATGTGACACCCTAAACATACTTTGCTAAGTAATGAAGGTTTTTCGGCTGGTACTACAACGAAGCTCTTCAATACTATCTTTTCCTTGCAAATCACCTAGTCATTCTACCCTTGAATGAAGTTCCCCTGCAGAGGTACACCGTATGATGATCTGATTTTCGTGCACATCAACAAATAATAACTTCGTGCAATCTAAATATGAATCTTGCCATTTAATATTATATTTTAGTAATATTCTTTTTCATTTGTAAGTGATAATTCTTAAATTCGAATATCGTGGATAACAGGTTTAATTCTTTTACCCCGTTCCTCTAGAAGAATAACATGTTGCTCTGGTTATATGGTCAACTACGATAATGCTTGAAGTGATTTGAAGCATCTAATCCCTTTAAGAGAATTAACTGAATTAACTGAGATGACTTTTTTTTTTTTTGCTGCGCTAAGATGGAGATCACCTTGTATGTCATGGATGGCGTTGCGTTGTAGCTTTTTCTTTTAAATATTATTTTTGGGTAATGTATTAAACAAATGAGGGGTGTAGCATCGTAGGAGGGAACCTTGGACTCATTTATGCGTGCAAATCATTTTTCATGGAAATGCCATGACCCTCTGAGACAGAGACACCGCTTTTAGTTTTGACCAAAAGTTCCAACAAAGTAATGTAGCTTTTACACGTACTCTTGATTCTTAGTTATATACTTGCATGCTTTTCTTTGGTTAAATTCCACTTCATCCATTACAAAGTATTTTTCTAATCAAACTTTTGACTGCGTTTTTTCTTTCTGTTTTTAATTTTATGTGGAATAATTCCATTATCTTTGTGTTTATATCAGGTAGTGCTTTGAAAGGTAAATAAGAATCTGTGCTGGTCCTTGTTGGCCTTTCTTCCTTCCTTCTAGTCTGCATTGAGGGATCCGTAGGCAACAAAGAATAAGTTTAGTAGCTTTCTTGTCATGTCCAGTGTAAGGAATAATAATCCTAGGTGGTACGTGCTCTCTTCTCATAAGAAGAAATATAGGAATGCTCTCTATTAAAGTGCCCTGACTGGTTAATCAATTAATTAGAAATCAAGAACGTATGCCGAGGCTTATGTAGTTGATCTGTATAATTAACTGTTGGATAAAACTAATAAGGCTATTTCACTTGTAACATATAGAAATATACAATATGAATTAGGGCCAAAATGTAAGCCGAATCCATACAATTGCACATGTGGAGTAATTTATGTAAATATTTTTTCACTTGTTTTTTAACCCTCGATTCTCCTTTTATATTTCAATTAAATAGGTAGAAAAAAATAGGGATCATATGCATGAGAAGAAAAAGCGTGTGTAGAAATTATTTTTCTGTACACACATACTTAAATATATAATTTTTTTTATATGCATAGATACTTAAAAAGCCATACGTCAATCTCACACCACACACACACACACACACACTATATATATATATATATATATGTATATATTATATAGACACACTATATACGTGAAAGTAGTTGTTTTTGGCACTTTAAAAATGTCATCATGTGCTTGCACTATTATTTATACAAGTACTCTATTATTTTTATAAAGTTGAAGTGCATGATGATTTTTTTGGTGTGTTGTTAACAATTCTCTAAGTGAAAGGGTAATGCTATGGAGATTAAATTTGTAGACTAATTTGCAAACTAAATGATGTGTTATTGATAAAAAATAAACATGTTAATCAATAGTTAAGTTGTCACGCCCCAGACCCGGAGTTAGTGGGACCCCACGCCCGGTGCGTGAGTAAAAGTAAAAGTAAAAACGTAAAACATAAAACAAAGGTTCTCTTATACAAGTAATTATTACAGAATCCTTACAGAGAGTACAAAAATAAGAAAACTCTTAAATCTCTTCTCTAACACAATCTTAGCTCGTCTAGCACCTGCCTTGTCAAATAACTTATCTGTAAAATAAAAGGGTGAGGGGTGAGCAACAACCATCGTCACTCAATGAGTATAATATGTAATATGTCAGTCAAGCGATGCCATTTTAGTTACTATGGAAAATACAATAATATTATCAAATCAATATGCACGTAGTGCCATATCACATCATCCCTTTACATGTTCATTATATCCTTCATAATAGTAACTCACCACATGACTCCTATTGGCCATTATGCCCTAATGTCCCCGTGTGCAGTTCACATTTATACCTCGAATTAATGCAACACTAAAGTTCTCATGCTCTATGAACAATTATAATATCCACATATCACTATATTAATCATTCCAAAACCTTTCCACAGATCCAACATGCTTCACTTGAAATAGAGATATTTGAAAATAAGTATAATTTGCAACACATTACATCAACCACTCACTTTGATATTCTGAGCTTTGACAAGATAACCCTACTAAAAATCTTGACACACCAAACCCCTAATTTTAACGGATATCCCTGGATGAACACTAACTAAATGGAGTAGCAGCTCCTTCTATTTTGGACCACTTCTTTGTTGACACCTTACTTCCACTCACAACTTTTATTATATTTTTACTCTCTTTTCCACTCTTCCATGTCTCCCACCTTCTCAGCCTCTCTCTCTCTCTTCTCTCTCTCTCTCTCTCTCTCTCTCTCTCTCTCGCTCTCTCTCTCGCTCTCTATTTTATATCTCTCTTTCCCTCAAAACTCTTTCATTTCATCCGCACGCATAGAGAGCAACGATACCATTCTGTCACGCCTCGACCCCGAAGTCGGTGGGACCCCACGACCGGTGCGCGAGTAAAAGTAAAAGTAAAAACTAAATATGTAAAACAAAGGTTCTCTTACACAAGTAATTTTACAGAATCTTTACAAAGAGTACAAAAATAAGAAAAACTCTTAAATCCCTTGTTTAACACAATCTCACCTCGTCAAGCATGAAAAATGTGTTAGCTTTTTCTAAATAGTAGGTGACCTAGTCGACTTATCGACCTTTTAGAGGAACATTTTGGTGACCACCTCTAAATTTTAAACGAAAAATCTTCTTGCCAAGGAAAAATACCGATTTGAGTCGAGTTGATGGCCCTGAAGCAGGGTAATGTAACGATTACACAAAAGTTTTACCAATCAATCTCACTACCATTTAGTCATTTCTACCAACCATTCCAAGTTAGGTGCTAGCCTGTCGTACAGGTCGCATTAGGCGATTCCGACTCGTAGATGACCCACGCATAGTGCTAGCCTTCATGTGATCATAGCATTAGAGCATATATTATTACACCTAGCCTGTCATACAGGTCACATTAGGTGACTCCAACTCGTGTGTTAGCATAAATTGATGAGCAATAGATGCAGTCGTACATGTCACATTATGTGACTTCGACTTGCATGCTAGTATATATTGTTGAGCTTATGATTATATTCATATTGCCGTTGAGATATTCTGTTGTGGCATATTTCTAGATTTATTGTTGGCATGCATTTGATTTCATAGTTATACGTAGTATGATTTTCGGAAAACTATACTTGTTTTACGCAAGGGGTTACAATGTTTCTAGAAAAGGGTTTTTTTTTATAAAACTTTATTTTCAGGCCCACTCACTCTTGTTGTTTGCCCTTCCAAGTTCTAGTAGCAGAGTTTTCGTACCGACGAGGATTATTGGCAAATCTTGGTGTAGACGATTACCATCGATGATATAATTCTCACCCTATTTTACTATATTGTACTTATGCTCTGTCATCACGTGTGAAATGAGTTCATTTCCACTCATCACGCACTCTTGCATTTAGTCACTTTAGGTTTATATTTATTCAATTTTTCCACATCACTACACTTTATGGCTTCGTCACCTTCTAGGTGTTGGCCAACACAGCTCGATTCGGAGTCTTAGTAGACATTCCAGGTCGGGGTGTGTCATAAGCAATAATCCAATCGTTAACTTCCATATCATTTGTTTACAAAATTTAGTCTTCCTGCCTAATTGAAATGCCAGACAAATATATACTTTAGACATGAAAATCCATAAATCTAACATAGATGAGTGTATAATTTAAAAGACTATACTAAGTGTAATGACATTTTATTGTAGGACCATGATTTTTAAAATTTGAAGTAAGACAACTCGGAATATGCATACTATATATACATTTACATATACATGAATATCCATAAATAGATGAGTGTATAATTTAAAAAGCCTATACTAAGTGTAATGATGCTATATGAGGTGATAAAACTATTTGGGCATACATTAAAATGTCAGTTTTGCAAGGATTCAAAAGTGTTCTGGCCTAGTTAGAAATGTTTCTGGGTTAAACGAACACTTTTAGAACTTTATGGCCTTGTTTAGCACGCCATATATGACCACCGGATACTACTAATAATACAAAGCGGATATTTGGTGAGCTTTATAATAAATACGCACCGGATTAGTTAATCCGGCCCCACTTGTTTTGTACCCTTCACATCCGCTTGTTTATCTTGTCCAAAACTTTTGTATTATTAGTCGAGTGGATCTCTCTCGCTCACACCGGCTCACTCCGTCCCTCTTTCGCATCACTCTCCTTCAACTCTTTCTCATCGCCTGTTATCTCTCGTCTGGATCCTAAGTTCGTCTTTGTTGTCTTCTTCTTTTTCTTCTCTGGTTCTCCCTCCTCATTTACACGCACACCCCTTTCACCTCCTCCATTCACCTTCGATCTTTAACAACAATACTTTTCCATGGGTTGAAGGAGGAGGAGGAGGATGATGATTCAAATTCTTCCAATTTGAACTCTGACGAACAAAGAGGACGACGAGGAAATGAGCTAGGCTCAACGAGGAGGGGATAACAATTCGGATCTGGGCTCTGACTAGGAAGAGAGCTGGGCTTCGACGAGGAGGGGGGACAAGAATTCAGATTTGGGCTTTGAGTTCTCGACCCTGGCTGCCTTCCTCTGTAATCGGTCACTAAGGGTGAGATTGATGCGTGGGGAAGATGGTGAAGAAAGGAAGACACAATTGGAAAGAGACCTGGTTTTTTTTTCTTTGTTTTTCTCATTTTTCCCCTTTTAATAACAATTATTCTATGATTTAAAAAAAAATTATTATAGCCCGATGTATTATCCGATGCACAAATTAATCCGATACAATACTAAACGACTTGACTAATTTAATCAATACTATCCGACGACTATTTGTATTATCCAATTGAAATAGTCAGTACAGTCTGAACTGCCAAATGAGGCCTATGTGACAACACTTTATTTGATATTTTAAGAAACAATTTCAAGTGAATTTTCGAACAAAAACTTTCTCACAAAACAAAAAATGCTTTCTATAAATATTGTGATTTACGATTCAAAACTAGAGTGTCGGAATAAGAATTTGAAATTGGCAAATGATTTGATCGTGAGAAGCAAAGAAGTAGCATAAGAAGTTTTTGGCAGTGGCAAACGTTCAGTGGTTGCAGCTGCCTGACCAGTATGGGTAGAAGGTACAAGGTTTTGTGACTCGTGTGTTAGCGCAAGGTTCTTTTACCCATTAAGATAATATATAGTTGTTGGTTGGTCTAATAGATGGGCCTGAAGATCAAGACATTGAGCTTATAAGTTAGCCTAAGGAACTTAGTAGGTAGAGCATTACTGCTGCAACGAAGAATACGATACTTAGAGAATTTTACTACTAGGCGTAGAGATGACAACAGGGTGGATCGGGTTTGGATATGTCACTCCCATACTCGAACCTGCTTATTTTCCATAAACCTGAAACTATAGAATTCCTGAACGATTTTTTTCCGTAATTGAACCCCTCTAGTAACCAATTTCCATCGAGTAAAGATTTTTCCCATTATGATGTTTATATATTTTAATATTTATTTATATTATTAATTAAATAGTAAATTTTAAATAAAAAAGGAGATTAAATAAACTACTACTATTAATACAACTTATAATGCATATAAAAAAATAATATTAAATATTTATATTGTCAAGAAAATATTTATACTATTGATAATTGATAAGCATATAATTATACTTTTAATGAATTTTGCATATAATTACTAGCATGGACTTCCATATTTAATAATGCATAACTATTGATAAGTTTTTCTCCATATAGTAAATATTTATATATTTTTTATTAAAAATGAAAATGATTTGGTTTCGGGGCAGACACCTTAATAACCATAATCGGATCCAAAATCGAAAAATTTACCCCACAATTACCAATAACCGTAAAATACCCAAAATTTAATCTCCCAAACCAAACCATTTGGATTCGTTATTTGCGGGGATCAGATTTGACAGGTTAAATTATCATCTTTGATCAGATACTACAGACAACAAAGAAGACAACACTATCGAGGATACCTCAGGTCTAACAACTATATACATGCTACAACCTGAAGTTTGTAACGTTTGACATGTAGTAAGCATTTATAAGTTTAAGCTTCTTGGAGGTCAATGTTTAGTGAACTTATTTAGCAGAGAAGCACCTGTATATCTATCACGTGTCCAACATGCGTAGCATGAGACCTTGCTAACCTTAATGTGATATACACCGTCATTTCCGGGATAATGAATGTCCTAGTTGGCTTTCCAAATGGCTAGGAACTTAGTTTAAGGACTTATTGGTGATTATGGAATACAAGTCTCCCTATCATAACCTCGTTTATGACATTGCTTCCATACCTTAAGTCTTATGGACTCATTCATAGTATATTATCTCCATAATATAAAGTCAAACTCCTAAATGAATTAATCTTGCCCGATTATTAGTTAATTAAAATTAGTTGTTACATAATATTCAATATTACGAAATTTGCTTGTAGAGCACATGCATAAACAATTCAACCCCTTTCTATAGGCATTGAGTGAGACCCAAATGTCTAGGGCTTTTAATTTTCTCACCGCCCCATTATTCAATGGGCTTAACACGTAGGTACGACCTATCAGCTATTCCTCTATTGTCTACTTGACATGTGGAAAAGAAGTGATATTTACACAGTACTACTTACATGGTTTTTCAGGTCAACGCGTCTCGAGCACAGCCCTCATCAAAGAATGGTTGGAAAGCACATTACCCATGCATTAGGCCTGTTAGTATTTATGTCCCTTTATAGACTTCTTTTCCCCATCACTGGCCAATGCATGGCTCGGAGCTGACGCCTAGACAGACCTGTCTTTTGAGCTCCGGTGCTAGAAAGTTATTAGGTCCTCCAATTGGCTTAAGTGATTGGAAAGTACTTTAAGTTCCATGTTCATCTCTTCTTGTCGATAGACAAACCATGACTAGGATCGATCGTTTTATGACAATTGTCTTTCATTCTCATGATGGTGCTTTGTCATCTGAATTCATTCGACTGACTTGTAGGCCCAAGGTCTTTGATCTCCTATTCCTTTAGTGTGCTCTGTCAAGGTCCATTTGTTAAGCCAAATAACTATATATTATTTTAATGGGTTTAAAATGATCATGCATTAACAATATGTATTTATAGCTGGCGGTGCCATTCATACACTTATTTTTACTTCTCATACATCCCTTTTTAACTTTGTCATTTGATATTCTTCAAGTCATTCAAACCGACGACCTGAAATATAGAGAGGTGTATGGGAGTTAAAAAATGATGTGTAGATAGCACCACCCATTTATAAATACATAATTGTGAAATAAACATGACACCATTCTAGAAGGGGTAATGCTATCCGACGGTTACGGATGAGTAAAAACAAACTCAGGAAACAATCTAACGCTAGTGGATAATATAGTACAATCTAACTAGAATAGATACTATACCAACACCCTAACATAAGAGTAAACCAAATTGCTAACTAGTTAAGTTTTTCAGTAGATTTATCTATAAAAGTAAGCATAATGAACTTTAGCAATATCTCTAGGGCTGGCATATGAAGTTATGTGGTGAGGGTATACAACACAGAGTTCATAAATGACAAATTAAACACACAATGATTCTTTCAACCCTATGCATTAAGTTTGTTTAACATCTCTAATGAGTATTTTTAAGTCATGACTGATGTGGCATTTTGAAGCACACTATCAAATTTTATTCTATTCCAACTGGTATGTTAGTTATTATATTATTATCATATAGGACCCACATTAAAATAAAACAAACATTAAAACTATTTTTAAAATTTTATATTCTAGTGGATGATGGGACCCAACAAATTAATAATATGAAGTTTTAACGAAAAGTCTACGGTATTGTTCACCTTAATGAAAAACCACATTTTTACACTAAAAAGTCAATCATGATACTATTCATTTTACTCTTTATTTTGTCCTTATCATTAAAACTCAAAGTTTTCAAACCCTTTTAATTAGTTTTCCTTTAATAATAATCAAATTGCAATTTTTTTTTTAGAAAGAATAAAATTGCAATTAAAACAGTTGCATCAAAATTAATGCTAATCTAGATCACCTAAAATTTAGTTTGATTTGAAACAATGTTTACCGTAAAAAACGACTACTTAGCATTCTATCTAAAATTTGGGGATGCTCTAAATCTAGGGGTGGTTCGGTATGGGATCCCATATCGAAACCCTTGTCCCAATTTCCAAACCGAAATTTTCGGGAATACCAAATTCAATACCAATCCCAAACCAAATTTTCGGGAATCCCAATTTTCGGGAATCCCGAAATAATTTCGGGATTTCCGGACAAATCGGGAATCCCAAAATGCTTTTGGGCTTTTGGATTAAAATTTGACATATTATGCTTTTGGGCTAAAATTTGACATATTATGTTTTTGGGCCCAAACTGCCAACTTGTTATTTCTATTAATTTGCCCACTGCCCACTGCACAAATTTGACATAGTTTCATACATTAAGTTTCAATCTACCCACTGCCAATTTGTGCACAAAGTTTCAATAATAACAAAGTTTCAATCTGCCCACTACACATGCATCATGCATGCAATAAAAATAAATTAGGTACCAAACCCAAAAGCAAAAATAATAGTTACAAGCCAAGGTTTTAAAATAAGTAAAGTAACAAACTCAAAAGCAAAAATAATAGTTATAAGCCAAGCTGGGTGGTGATTCTGGTGAAGGAAGGCTGGTGGCACAGTGGCTGCGCTTCAAGCTCTTGATGGAACGGAAGTGAAAATTGAAATGGGGGATTTGACCTAAAAACAAATGAACGGCACAAATTAAATCTAAAACAATGAACGGTTGAAATAATTCTCTTATAATTAAAAAATAATATATATAATATTTATTTCGGTTCGGTATGGGAATACCGAAAAAATGGAGATGCAATACCAAATCCCGTACCGAAAATTTCGGTTTGGTTCGGGATGACATACCGAAAATTTCAGGAATTTTGGTTTGGGATTTTTTTGGTTTGGGATCGGGATTTTTTTGGTTTGGTTTGGGATTTTTGGGATTTTTTTCCAGCCCTATCTAAATCCACATATAGATATACCCTATTGTCTTTTCTGGTCAACCGAAATCCACCATACCTTAAAAATGTTGGCAAACTATGTGACACACCCCAACCTAGGAAGGTCGAAGCGTGTTGGCCATCACCGTGAGGTGACATAACCATAAGGATAAGTGATGTGAAAAAGTGAATAAATTTAAAACTAATCAGAACTAATTATACTAAACAGTGAAAGAGTGCGCAATTGTGGGAGTAACCCACTACAATTATTCAGAGCCAATCCCTGGCCAGAAGTGTGCAGACGTGGACGTCGGGCCCCTAAGGGGGGGTGGATTGTAAGATCCCACATCGCCCAGGGAAGAGGATCCTCTATGCTTTATATGTACATGCCCACATCCATATAGCACAAGGCCTTTTGGGAACTCAGTGGCTTCGGATTCTATCGAAACTCTGAATTTAAGCGAGATTGGGTGAGAGCAATCCCAGGTTGGGTGACCCACTGGGAAGTTACTCGTGAGTTCCCAGAAACAAAACCGTGAGGGCATGGTTGGGGCCCAAAGCGGACAATATCGTGCTACGTCGGAGTCGAGCTTGGGATGTGGTAGAGCCCGGGTCGGGATGTGACATATGGATCATAGACGAATGACATGGATTTATAGTGCATGCGCCAAACCATATATCTATACTATTATCAAGAAAACCCTCCTTGTCAACCTTTTTCCCTTGTTTTTTTTATTTTATCCTCACTTTTGATACACACTATTGACAAAAGGAGGGTAAAATAGTAATTTTGTACCTTTTGACAAAATGACAATCATATCCCTATTTTTCCTATTTTACCCTTTTTTATACTTGTTTTTCCAATTTTACCCTCACTTTTGATACACAATATTTACATAAAGAGGACAAAACAGTAATTATGCAATATTTCTCACTTTTTATATACAATATTTACATAAAGAAGACAAAACAGTAATTATGTAATATTAAAAAAATGTGCACTTATTAAGAGAAATTGTTCGCACACATATAAAATATGTGCTTTCTGCTAGTATACATGATGGTTTATAGAGGAAGAAGCTAATTGGTAGGTCATCTCCCAAGGCCTTTGTTTTACTTTAACATTTAGATCTCCTGAAAATTTGTCTCTTGCATTCTCTTCACATGTGCAAATCATATATAATAAGGCCTTCAAATAGCACACATAAAACAATGTATGAAAGACACAATAGAAAACTACCACAACTAACAAGTTACCCCAAGAGAAAAATGCCACTAGTTTCGGAAATTTAAAAGTTGAAACGCGTGAGAATTAGACTAGTGCAAAGGTCAAAGGGTCAACTTCAGATTAAATATATATATAAACAAGAATGAAGGATTTGTATGTTTGTGCCGTGGAAGATGTCTCTCTCTCTCTCTCTCTCTCTCACGCTAGAATTATTAATACTAATTGTTTATTAACTTTGAGTCTTGAGTCTTGGCCGCGTTCGATCAAAGGCACAGTAGAATGCGGCCACTTTTTCTTCTTTAGTAATTTAGTCAGTCCAATCCCCTTTTTCAGTCTCTCTCTCTCTCTCTCTCTCTCTCTCTCTCTCTCTCTCGCTCTTCCCCCTCGTCTATATATCAAACCCTTCTTCTCATGACTTGTAATCCCCAAGCTAAGGAAATCCTAACAAGGTCAACTATTCTGTACACTGCACACTAAATCCCAAACTAATCCGTATTCTTTGTCTCCCAGCTCAAACCAGACAAAAGGAAATGGATATTAATAATGTTCATGATCAGATGAGATCAGCAGGTTATGGCTCATTAGCAGCAGCAGCAACTCATGATCAACCAATTGAAGGACTGGATTTAAGAAAAGGCCCATGGACAGCCGAGGAAGACTCCATTCTCAACAATTACGTCAACATCCATGGTGAAGGTCACTGGAATTCCTTGGCTTGCCATGCAGGTACATATTCTCTTCCGACCCTCTTCCAAGACAGTGAAGGAAAATACCGCTTACCAATAACTGTTTAGTTAGTCATGGAGTTGTCGTATGGACTATCTACCATTTCTTCCTTTTAAGCCTTTGAATAAACAGAATTCGTTATTAATTATTTTGGAAAGTAATTTACATGCATCATAGATTAAAGCTATATATAGTTACCAATCCTTCATTTTTAAAATTCTAGGGAAGATTTATGCCTGGTCAATTCTGATCACTATGAATTTTGTCAAAGTACTAATATGATAATACATGGCCATGCAGGTCTAAAACGAACTGGCAAAAGCTGCAGATTAAGGTGGTTAAACTACTTGCGACCAAATGTTCAACGTGGAAACATAACTCTCCAAGAACAACTTATAATTCTTCAACTTCATTCCCGCTGGGGCAACAGGTACATATGTATACATATATATGTGTGTATGATATATTTCTATTAATACACGTATATCGTTGTTTCTAATCTTCTGTGTGTTTTGTTTTAATGGCACAATTAAATAATTAGGTGGTCCAAGATAGCCGAATACTTGCCCGGTAGAACAGACAATGAGATAAAGAACTATTGGAGAACAAGAGTGCAGAAGCAAGCAAAACAGCTCAAGTGTGACGTTAACAGCAAACAATTCCAAGACGCCATGCGTTACATCTGGATTCCCCGTCTAATTGAACGGATCGGGTCCTTGCCCGAAGCTGTACCAGATCAACCCAGTACTTGTATCACTACGACATCTGAGTCTGAGTGTCAGTACTTGGTTGATCCTAATTTCGTGCCTGAAACCTCTGGCAGTACTTCATCAGACTCATATGATCAGGTTCAAGTTTGTTCAATTCCCACCGACCCAACTAGCAGTGGTGATGAATTCATGACTTATCCATGCAGCGGTCAATATGGTTCAGAAAACGGGTCGGGTTATAGTAAAAATGGCAATTCAGATATTCATGGCTTTGAGCAAAGCAATTATTGGTCAACCGGTGGGGACACATCAGTGGAGAACTTGTGGACTGAAGAGAATATATGGTTCTTGCAACAGCAGCTTAGTGATGACTAATATTGGTGAATGGATCGAGCCATCGAGGACTAGTTTGTTTACGTGACGCATGGGTGATTCCATGACTTAATTGTAGTAGTAAAGTTGAGTTTACAAACTTTTGTTGCACGCATTCTCAAAGTAGAGGAAGACCATGAATTTTTTGTCAAATAGCATAAATGATCAGTTTTTTGAGATTTAATTGTAAAAATAATCAGTGTTTATTACGTCGCCATTATATCATCGTTGAGTCATCAATATATAATTAATATATTATGGTGATAAGTTTGTTGGAAGATAGCCACTATGGTTAAAAAAAAAAACAAGGATTTAAGCGCCTGCGGTGAAGTCTGTTAGGATTTGTGCCCAAAATTGAAAATTCCGCCAACTTTATGTTGATTATTAGCACATGAGCCAGCCTAACGTGTTAACAATTAACGAAGAGTTCCATTTTAGACTAATATGTGTACGGAAAGTTCCATTTTAACTTAATATGTGTAGCTCACGTGCTAATAATTAACAGAAAGTTGATGGAATTTTCAATTTTGGGCATAAATCCTAGTTTTTTTTTACCATATGAGCTATCTTTCAACTACTGTATCACCACGGAGACTAATAATCCAATTAGGCCAAACTAATAATTGCATTTTTTTTCTTTTTCTTTTTGTTTTGAGTTGAGGTTAATTTTAGGCAAATGAGGCTGCCCAGTTTTAGCATGTAAAGGAACTAATCTTGTGTTGCAGACTATGACCAAACATTTTTTTCGAATGATAGGTATCTTATTAGTTAAATACGAATGAATTACACTAATCCCGGTTGTCAAAATGTTGAAAAGCCACGCTGAAATCTCTCACGACCACGACAACTTCCCCTCTAATAAGGAATGAGATCAAAGGTGATGCTGAATGAAAAATTTGGCAAAACTACGATCATTTTGAAATTAAAAGGTATGGCTGCTATATTAAAGAAGAGGAGTTATAAGAAGAAAAGGGGTCCATGATTTTGACGTTTCACATTATTTTTGTAAGTCGTTTAATTTGTGGAGCCAAATTGTCTGCCCTCCTATTTGGATGCCTTTTTTATCTCCTTTTATTTTGTGTGGTCACGGTTAAGCCATGTCAACATTTTATATTGATTTTTTTTATAACATTAATAAGATAAAAAACAATAAGAATATAAAATGTTGACGTAACTTAACCATGACCGCATAAATAAAAACGATGAAAGAAGTATTCAAACAGGAGAGCAGACAATCTGCCTACTTAATTTGTAACTTGCGATGCTCTGGAAAATACGGTGGGGACTGCTATGCTTGTGCAACTGATAAGTACAGATTTTACAGAAAGTAAACGTGAGAATGCTTTTGACGCTAGAATGTATTAAAAAAAATTAGTAAGACTTTGGCACAGACTGTGAGGAGTCTTGAAAGGTTAATTTGGATTTAAGCACTAACGGCCGCAACCCTTGAAGTTGAAGCACGTTTGGACCTTATTTAAGTCCAGTATATCATACATAAATAAGACGGGTCAACTAATTAGTTAGCCTTAATCCATTGCATGTTTTGCAAATTCTTCTCAATTGGAATATAATAAGACAACTAACCAGGCAAGGATAGTATAATATTATATAATACATGTCATTAGCACGCATTTTCTTGGTTGTAATGATCATGTATCACTCTTATTAGATTCACTGTTATTGGCCAAAAGTCCATCTGCCGTCAAATTCAACACGGATGTATATCGGTCAACTATACATTTTCTTCCAGAAGAATGTTTTTTGTTAATTTTATACTCGACATATGATGAGCAGCTATTAGCCTGTGGGTTGACAATGTTAGTAGAAGAAAATTGGAATAGAATTTAGAGATGATTTCCAAAATGGTAGCAGCCAGAATGGACATATTGACGGAAAATGATATCACAAATACAAAACTTCAATAACCTATCATAAAGATAGGTGGATATGACACTATACAAAAAATGACACATATTTTGTTAGAAGTTAATACTCCGAATGGCGTGACTATTTAGTTATATTTTCTCCAACTTACAAGTTTGAAGGAGGAGGTTCTCTTCGATATTATATCATGAAGATGACAGATGCTGTTGAGAAGCTTAACTCCAGGGGTGTTAGCATTGGAGAAAAGCAACTGATTTTTATGATCCTACAAGTCTTGCCTAACATGTTCAGTCAACTGAAGATATCCTACAACACTTAGGACAAATCTTGGACAATGGATAAATTGATTGCTCAATGTGTACAATAAAAGAACTGCTAAAGTAAGAAAATGGCAAAGAAGTTGAAGCTGCCAACTTTATGCAAGCTGCCAAAGGGAGGAAAGAGACCAATGCTACTTCTAGTAAAGCTTCTAAACTTACTAAGCATGCTAATAAGTCTGGTATGTATACTAAAAATTCTAATTCCTCTAAATCTAACAATCTTAGGATTATGACTTGCAAAACCAAAGATCACTGTAGGAAAGATTGTGAAACTCAAACTGTCTTCTCGATTTGTTTTCCAACTTAATGATGTTCTTTATTTGCCTGGCATGAAAAGAAATTTGGTTTCTTCTTCAAAGTTAGTCAAACAAGGTTTTTTTTTCTTTCTTGGTGATGATGCTTGTGTCAAATTTTTCCAAAATGGCTCACTTGACCTAGTTCTAGGCAAAGCTTACTTGAATGATGATTTTATGAAAATTTCATAACATTGTAGAAAACAAACACATGCTTGTTTTGAATACAACTACTAAAAATATGCATGATTTTGATCATGCTTACATGTTATGGCATAAGAGACTACGTAATATCTCAAAAGAAAGAGTTCTTCATCTGGCAAAAATAAATTTGATTCCCTCTTTCAATTTCAAAATTGCGTTCGATTGTGTTGATTGTATCATAGGTAAATTGACAAATGTTAGCATGTTATCTGCTAAAAGAAGTCGTTTTAAAATCTTTAAAAGTGAGGTTGATAAACAATTGAACCTAGTAATTAAGATTATTAGATCATATAAGGAAGAAGAATATTTTGGCAAGTATATTGAAGCTACGAATAGAAAGGTCATTTTGCATACTTTCTTGAGAAACAAGGTACAGTGGCACAATATACCACAACTTCCATAACATAATAGAGTAGCAGAGAGAAGAAATCTCTAGTAGCGATGGTTAGAAATATGATTTCAAGGTCCAAGGTGCATGTTTTTCTCTGGGGAGAGTCTTTGAATACTGCAAACTGCATATTGAACAAAGTTCCGTCAAAGGTTGTACCAAAGGCACCCTTTGAGATGTGGAATGGAAGAAGACCAAGTTTTGACTACTCTCATATTTAGGGATGCAAAGTTGAATCAAGATTTTAACAATCCAAATGAAAAGAAACTTGATTCAAGAACCACCTCTTGTTATTTCATTAGATACTCAGAGAAGTCAAAAGGTTTTAAGTTTTATTATCCACAAGTTCATACAAGAATTCAAGAAACACATAATGCTATTTTTCTTGAGGATGAAGATGTGTTGATTGGGTTCCAGATGTTTTTTTTTTTTTTTTTTTTTTTTTTTTTTTAAAGAAATTGATCAATCTGAAAATATAATGGTTTATCTCCATTGAACTATAATTACATATCTATGTTGCCTCTAAGGAAGGAACAAGATCAGGAGATGAAGGAGTCTAAGGAAGGAACATAAATCCAAATTGCAACAGAACAACTCAATATGTCAACTGAACATCAGATTGAGGTTGTTCAGGAGACTGAACAAACACCAATTTTTTAGTCAACTTTGAGGAAATCTAGCAAGGAAACCGGCCATTTCAATAGATTATGTATGTTTTCAAGAAGTTGAAAATGATATAGGTGACATTGATGATCATATAACCTATCTGTATGCAATGAACAGTCCTCAAGTAATTTTATAGCAAAAGGCAATAGAAGAAGTATTAGAATCAAAGTTTAAAAATAATGTTTTGGCTTTGGTAGATTCAACTCTAAGAATTAAACCCATAGGCTACAAATGAAATTATAAAACTAAAAAAAAAAATGTTGCACGAAGGATAGAAAGGTACAAGGCAAAGACAAGGTATTGACTACAATGATACCTTTTCACCTGTTTCTTCAAGGATTGTATGAGAATGGTAATGGCTTTGACAGCTCACTTTCATTCGGAATTGCATCAAATGAACTGTTAAAATTGCTTATTTAAATGATGAGTTACAAGAAGACATTTTCACAAGGCAACCTACTAGATTTGTTGAAAGAGGGGAAGGAGAATATGGTTTGCAACCTTGAGTTCAGGGATTAAAATTCATACGGCTTTGTTGAGAACAAGTTGGGTGATTACATTTATCTCGAGTTCAGGGATCAAAATTCATCTTTCTAGTATTGTATGTTGATGATATCATGCTTGCAAGTTTAGATTTTTAACTTTTGAAGGAAACAAAGGCCATTATGAGTACTAGTTTTGAAATGAACAATCTTGAAGAGGCACACTACGTTCTGGGAATTGAAATTTCGAGAGATGGACGGAGAAAACTTCTTGTTCTATCCCAAAAGATTTACATTGAAAAGTGTTGACCATGTTTTATATGGAGAATTGCAACAAGGCATATATTCCAATAAACAAAGGAGATAAATTCTCGGGTGATCAATATCCCAAGTGCGAGCCATATGTTTCATTAGTTGGCAGCCTTATGTACGCAAACGAATGCACCAGACTAGATATAACCTTTATAGTTGGCTTGTTGGGAAGATTTCAATCAAATCAAGGTGAAGCTCATTAGGTGGCTGCAAAGAAGATTTTAAGGTATTTGCAAATAGCAAATGGCTTTATACTAGTGTATGGTTGAGATGACTCATTGGAAATAGGTGGTTTTACCAACTCTGATCTTGCTGGAGATACAAATGACATAAAGTACCGGAGGCCATGTTTTCATAATTAATGGAGGTTCTATTTCATGGAAGAGTTCTAAGCAAACTTTAGTGATAACATTACAACACAAGAGTTGTTTAGTGATAAAAAATTTCCCTCGCTAATAGTCGTAATTTAGTTGCTGTAAGTTTTTAGCAAGGAAATTATTTCTTTGCTCGTTCCTTGTAGTAGGTTCGTAAGGAATGTGTACAGTGAGAAATTTTTTCCTCACCTAAATGATACAGCGAGAGTGGAACTTATTCTCGTGGTGGTGTTGGAGTGGCAAAAACTTCTTGCTAAAGGGGTAGGAATGTGGTCGCCAAAGTCTTTTGGCAACCTGAATATTGACATCCCATAACTTGTGCAAGGAGAAAATCCCTCGAAAAAATAATCAAATTCATCGTTATAGATATCTTTGGGCGAGGAATTTGTATGTCAATTTTACATCGAGGAATTTATAAGTCAGACTAAAGCAGAGTGATTGAATGAGGTTATCTAGGATTTCATTTTTTTTTTCCCACTCATATTGCCCTTCTAATACTTAGAAGAAGTTTGGGCTCTGAAAAACTTGGCCTATCAACGAGAATGTGTGAATAAAACAACGCCTTATTTGAAAATATTGAAAAATTACAACTGGAGTGCTACAACGGGATCTCATTTTCCTCGCTAATTTATTTTCAGCAAGAAAAACAATAAATTCCTCGCTAATATTTTTGGAGGGAAGGGAACCAATTCTTGCTAAACCTACAACAAGATAAACACATTTTCCTCGCTAGCAATATGTATATGTAATACCCTGAAAATTTAAATATATGAATTATATATTCATAATTATGAATATATGGAGAAAAATCGAAAATAGATCGATGTATAGTTATGAAAAATTGAATTGAGAATGTCACATCCCGGCCCAGGCTGGACCACTTCCCGGGCCCGACTCCACCGTAGCACGATATTGTCCGCTTTGGGCTTACCATTCCTTTACGGTTTTGTTTTTGGGAACTCACAAGCAACTTCCCAGTGGGTCACCCATCATGGGATTGCTCTTAAGCGCTACTCGCTTAACTTCGGAGTTCCGATAGAACCCGAAGCCAGTGAGCTCCCAAAAAGCCTCGTGCTAGGTAGGGATGAGAATATACATATAAGGATCACTCCCCTGGGCGATGTGGGATGTCACAGTCCACCCCCCTCAAGGGCCCGACGTCCTTGTCGGCACACCACGACCAGGGTTAGGCTCTAATACCAAACTGTCATATCCCGGCCCGGGCGGGACCACTTCCCAGGCCCGACTCCACCGTAGCACAATATTGTCCACTTTGGGCTTACCATTCCCTCACGGTTTTGTTTTTTGGAACTCACGAGCAACTTCCCAGTGGGTCACCCATTATGGGATTGCTCTCACACGCTACTCGCTTAACTTCGGAGTTCCGATGGAACCCGAAGCCAGTGAGCTCCCAAAAGGCCTCGTGCTAGATAGGGATGAGAATATACATATAAGGATCACTCCCCTGGGTGATGTGGGATGTCACAGAGAACTTTTAAAGTTTTGTTTCCGGAAATTATTATAATTTATCGTTAAGTGAAAAAGATGAAAATGCCCCTAGTTGGCTTAACGTAATTATACGAGGACGTATTTTATTCTCATATATTTTATCTTATTTCTTGACATTTTTGGATAAAGCTCGATTCCAAGAGCATGTAGGAGAAAACCGTTCGCCAAAGGGAGTTGTAACAAATGAAATACAAACAAACAAAGGTAGGGGCAACATGGTCATTTCGTTACAAATTTGGAAGGCTCCATAATTGTGGGAGCCTTGTCGTGAAAAAAAAAAAACGAAAAAGAGAAAGGGAAAAAGAGCCACGGGAGTGGCTGGGAGGATGGAAGGAGGGGAAAAAAATGGAGTTTTAACGAAAAACCCATGGTACTCTTCACTTTAACAAAAACCATATTTTTACACTAAAAAATCAATCATGGTACTATTCACTTTACCCTTTATTTTGTCTTTATCATTAAAACTCAAAGTTATCAAGCTATTTTCATTAGTTTTACTAAAAAAAAAAAGGAAAAGGAAGAGAAGGAGGAGAAAGGAGAGAAGGGGGCCGAATGGGGAAAGTAGAGAGAAATGAGGGTAACCAATGGAGAAAGAAGAAGGAGGGAAAGGAAGGAGGGGAGAAAACACACAACCCAGACCCTTTTCCCCTTGACCTGATCTCCCTCGGCCCGACTCGCGGCTATAACAATTTTTGACGGATTTCCCGTCAGTTTTTCCGGCAATTTACAACCTTCCACCCCTACTAAACAACTCTATAGTCCTCCCTCTTCCATTTCCGCACAAAATTGATGAGGTTTGAGCTTGAATTCGGGTAGAATGGAACCCATGGGTTTCTAAGGTGCCACGGCGAAATCCGACGATCGTGAAAGTAATGTCGACCACCACCACCATAAAACCACTTTTCCAGAGGCCAGGAACAAAGCCTAAACAGTTTTAGGGGCTGTGGTGTTTGCACTTTGTGGGAAAATTCAGGTGTTTCCCGGCCAAATTGGACTTGGCCACAGGTATGAAAATGGCTCCCCTCACTGAGATCTACTTGTTTGTAAAATTTGGTAATTTTTGAAATAGTTAAATTTTCTGGTGAGTCCGGATGACGGCTGCTTGTGGCTAGTGAGTCGACTGCCATATTTTCATGCAAATTTTGACATTTTAAATCTTTAATTGATACCCATTTGGTGTGATTCGATTTTGTAATCCAATATTGAATATTACCGTTATTAGAGTATTTTCGGAAGTGGATAAAAGGGTGAATGAGGAACTACGAAAGGTTTGATTCCGCTCAAGGGTACGTAGGCAGTCTAACAGAGGTTAGATGCAACTTTAAATAATCGAGAATTTCTCTTTGGTTGGGAATTTGAACTAAGAGAAGGAAATGATGATAAATTTAAAATATAATCGTATGTTTTGTTAAGGGAATTATGGTTATAGGTCATGTGTGGGACTAAGGATTTAATTAAAGAATCGTAATTAATGGTAGTGAAATAAACAAGAGTTTAATTTGGACATATCACTGATATTATTTTCCGAAATAAATATTTCGGGGCGGGGCGTTACAATATAGCTACAAAAATATTTTCTCGCATAAAGAAATTTTTTCTCACTATTTCTTAGACATGTGTGGAGATCAAAATGTGCTCACTTTTTGCAAGAACTCGAAATTTTCCTTGCCAAAAGGAATTCTACGGTGAGAAAGATTTGTTTCCCTCGCTGAAACATTTCTCGTTAAAGGATCAATTTGTTGTAGTGCAACTCCAACAGTAGAGGCTGAGTTTGCAGCATGTTTTGAAGGCATAAAACAAGCAATTTTGTTGCTAAGACGAAGATTGTTGATTCTGTTATAAACCTTTGAAGATGTTTTGTGATAACAATGCAATTGTATTTTTCTTGAAAAACAATAAGAGGACTTTAACTTCAAAAGAAGGAGACATTGAGGTGCAATATTTGTCAACAAATTTGATTATTGTAGATCCCTTATTAAGCCATTACCTAACAATGTGTTCAAAGATCATGTCACTTGAATGGGGGAGTTGTGGAGTCTTTCAACAAGTGGGAGTGATGAGGATGATTGAATTTGCAGTCTGTAACTTATGATAGAATAGTTGTTTTGTAACTTCTGTTTGTTGTTAATGTTGCAGATAAAAGTTAAAGTTTATTTTGTTGGTTTTTGTTTTTGTTCCGTTAGTTACTAACTAGCTTGGCAAATAATATTGGTTTTCAGTTAGTGTTCAATTTTTTCAAACTTGGTGATTAGTTGTTCCAAAAAACTTTTGTGGAATATAATTCTTGGTGCTGGAAAATCGTTATGAGATTTTGTTGATGCATTTGTGTGAATTATCTTTGGGTTGTTCATTGTAATTGACTATATGTTGATAGTATTGTTGTTAACTTATACTTAACTTAGTTGTGTTAAGTATGACCTAGATGAGCGGGAGCAAATTACTAGCTTTGCTATATATATGTCAGTTGGTTCACAAAATTGCAAAGTCCAGATTAAGTATGGTGTTGTTTTGGGTTAATTTTGTGACGTATATAACAAAAAAGATATTTCTTGAGTTCAGACTTTAAAATGCATAGGTAAGTTGTATGTCGAGTTAAGCTCTTGTTATTCAAAGACTTAGCAAGCACTTCTATAAATATGAAAAAGTGGTGTGATTACTACGTTTCATACTCAAGTATGAGAATATTAAAGTATGAGTATAAAACTAAATATTATAGCTGGCTGTAGTGTTTTAATTGATATAAGAAAATCTTGTTGGAAAACTTAAAGTTGTCCTAATTCTTCTAAGATAATAAAATCAGTTTGTCCTAGTTCTTGTGGGATTGGAAATCTGGTGTTTTACTTATGCACTCATAATATGTTTTGGATTCCTTGTTGGTATCCTATGATGATTCTAATAGGAGAATCATTAGGATTGATTTAAAATGACAAAATAGAGGGAAAAGTGAATAGTACCAGGATTGACTTTTTAGTGTAAAAATGTGGTTTTTCGTTAAAGTGAACAGTACCTGAAACTTTTCGTTAAAGTTCCCTTATTATAAATAACAATCACTGCTCTAAAAAAATGTACTCTTAATTATCGATCAAAAGGCCTATTGGTTGGTTGAGTACTTTTGGATTTTGCTAAAGAGGAGAAGGTACATTGTTTCAAGGCTACCATGGCTTCCTCAGTTGGGAATTTTGCAGGTAAGTGTTTTTATCAATTTACAAGGCCTGTTTCGATCTTAGTCTGTATAATTATTGTTATAATGAGCTTCTTGTGGTTCTATAATCAAATATATGATTTTGTGGTTTTGGTTTAGTATTGATCCTATAGATTTTGCTTCAATATACTCTAGTTACTGTTTCTTTCATTCCTCTAAGCTGGAATCATGCTTTACATTATTCTTCCGTTGTATTCTGAGTTGAACAAACCCTAAATTTCTTGAGTCTTTCCTATTAAAAGATGCTAATGTATACCCTTGGTTGCCTAATATAGGAGCTAATTGGTCTACTCAACCTGTTTTCACATCTGTAACATCTAAAATCGAAAAAAAACCACCCTGGGATGAAAAACAAAAATATAAATCCGCTGCCAAATTAACCCTCCATAACACCGCTAGCTGGCTCGATTTCAAGATTGTCATTAAAACTCAATTTCATTGAAATATATATTCACAGCTAAAAAGACCAAATAATCATTTCCACGTCTATGAAGTCAACATTTATCTCAACACGGTTGAAGAAATGAGTTAAGACGGGACATGATTGTCGAGTACAAGTGGTAAATTGATACCAAATAGAGAGTAGGGGTCGGATAAAGTAAAAATCTTCTGCAAAGTACATGAGACAGCGAAAAATAAGCCTTTTTGCATTGGACGTCTCCTTCCAACAACCAATGAAAAGCCCCATTTATTTTACGATTCTATATGAACTAATGGTCTTTTTTTATTTTTTATTTTTTTATTTTTTGTTTACCCGATTGTAGCTTAAGGGCTTGTTGTAACTCCAGTTGATGTGATTTTATATATAACGATTGAAAAAGAAATGTGCTAATGGTATGTGTATATAGTTGCACAAGAGAAGGTCTGCTACGAACAAGCCACGAAGTAACCAAATTAGGTATTGAAGAAAGATGATTACATGCCCAAAGAATGAAAGGCCGAATTAGTTACTAAATGAAATTGAGTATCGAAATGCATGGATATACGACTGAGAGGCGAAGACTTTTCCAATAGGTAAGTAATCTGAAAGGAGCAACCAAGTCCTCTGCTTAAATTTTATTTCAGCAAGGTCCCAAACGGAGAAATTCCATACAATGAAAAATGAAACTTCCTTTTCCAGATCTTAAAGCGTAGGCAACTTTAGTTTTACTAAATATTGAAAACGAAGTAACCCAAAGCATATTTCCTTGCTTTACATGCATATGGGGTGTAAAGTAAGCAGTGGATGCAATTGTGTAATCACTGGCCAAATGCCATACTGAGCTAACCTCCAGCTGGTTTGAAAATCTCGATCTTCATGGCTCATAAAAGTAGTCCATAGGTACTCACCGGAGAGCACATTCCGATTCCTTTTTCGCTCATTATGATAATTGCAGTGCTTGGAGTTGGACTGCTCCGTCGACCCCTCAATATTCACCAAAAGATCTCTATGGTGGGGCTGCGTTATCGCTCTCAGTAACAATAGTAAAGAAGCCATATGCATACAGGGTTTGAAGATTGAATATCTACAAGATCGATCATCGGCTTATATATATATATAATAAATTTATTCATTGAACTAACAACACTCAATTTTCCCCCTCCACTTTTTTCCACAAATAATTTGAGAAAGAAATGTGTCATGCAACATGCAGAAATTACTTGATGCGACATTTACTTTTGTCACAAGAAATGTATTTAAGGTATAATTCTTTCATGCAATTCTTGCCGTGCGGAGTTATGTAACGGAGTTGGCCATCTAAAGCCATGCTATTTATTACAAAGTCAATAAGCGTTGGACAACCTTAGCTCTGTGTGTTTGTGTGTGTGCGCATCAACAATGTGTTGAGAGAGAGAGAGATGGCGTGGGCATCAACAATTTGTTGATGGGGTAAAGCGCATAATCAACAGCCATATGTAAGTAAATTAAAATAATAATAATTAACAAATAGATGGATTGTGAGTCTTGTGACATAATGCGATTCACTAATATGATTGTTAGGTATTATAGAACAATATACGTTGTCTTACATCGAAGCAATGACTGTCCATAACAAAGGCTTTCACGTAACTTGACTAAGAGCATTTACTTTTATACTCAAGATCCTAAATTTAATTCCCCTCATATCCAAAGTGATTGTCCATAAAGAGGTATAAGTTGCGCCAAGGTTTTCTGAAATAGAACCCCACACTTGGATGGACTTATGACCTAACCCTACCATAATAGACAAAGTAATTAAGTTACAAGCACGCTTAAAAGTAGTGGATTGTCTTTGTGATTAGATTCTCCATTTTACCCTATTGCATCTCGGGCTCAAACTCAGTCCTTTAGTGTACATTAGTGTAGAAGTATTAAATAAAAAATGTTACAAACCCTACCGGTGCAACTCAAGAGGACATAGTGAGCCCCAACAAGTGGTATATCGAGCTGAATAATGATACTAATGATGATTATATGTACCATGCTTTTACTCGAACTGACTTAATTGGGATACACTCACAAAACAATAATACAATGAGGAATGTGGAAACCTACCTAAACAGGTAAGAACCTTAATTAAATTAGCCTAGATGTGCTTGTTTTGAGCATCTTCATAATTATCTCGTAGTACCTAACAATAATTGTTATTCCAAAAGCTATCTCACAAGTAAAGCTACCAATCGGGGTGGGTGATAGAACCCTGATCGATCACTTTATTTTTGTCAAAGTTGCTGAGACTAAAAATAGCCAAAGGCAAAATCACACTCACGATCGAGTCTTTCTTTTTCATCCCCTCTCGAGGTTCAAACTTCAAATAAAAAATCCCTCGACCCATCATTGTAACTTGTTCGTACTCTAGCTAGCTTTACGGGTATCGTAGTCTCTTTCTTAATTAATTAGGGGCTATTTAAGAAAAAATACGCGAGGGTATAATATTTTAGTTGAGGATCTTAATAACATAATTTTTTTTAGCAAACGGTGTTATCTAAACTAAAGAAGAGGGGGTAGATTTAACTTCACAATGGACTAGCAACAATGTGGTTCAAGTTCGCTCTTGGCGAGAATCAAATCTAAGACCTTTTACTTACAAGTGAAGAGAAATATCACTAGGCCGTAGTAATAAGCGGTAAGGATCTTAATAATAGGGGCGTGCTATCACACACCCCTTTTTACTTCTCTCACACCCCTAGTTAATTTATGTTGTTTGATCTTCTTCAATTCATTCGATCAGAAGGTTGAAAATTTAAAAATGTAAGAAAAATAAAAAGAGATGTGTGAATATCACATCTCCTAATAATATAGTTGAATGAAAAGTGCACATGTGACTGTACTGGAAATCTTCATGGCTAGCAGCTGTAGCCTGTAGGGGCATACATATGTCCCAGCAAAAAATGCGGCATCTAGTAGACCTAAAGTATGAGCCAAAGATGGGCAAGTTGTTGATTGCGATATCGAAACCTATTAGTTGATGCACCTGTGCTCAGACGTCGGTATCATGTAATTTTCCTAGGTACGTATGCCTAACTAAAGCTGGTTTGGTATTGCCGTGCTTTTGAAACAAAAACCACTTCTGCTGTACTATAAGAATAAGCTCATTTTTTATGCTTCACATTGTCAGTTTTTTCACCTAAAACTGTAAAAATAAGCTATTTTTAAGTGTTTATCAAACATCTTTTTAAACTCAGCTTTTTTTTACATCTACTTTTTATAAAAGTATCTCAGTACCAAACTAGTACTAAATCAATTACCATGGAGCAACGTGCTGCAATAACTAAACTTGGCCACGTTGTTCTATCCAGCTAGATTAATTGATCAAATCAATTTATCCAGCAGGCATCCAACTTAATTGATCAATGAATAACTGAAGAAAAAAATACAGTGGTTTTACTAATACAACAAGAGACAGAAAATACAAACGTACAAACGTCCAGGTAAACTCTCATACACTAATTAATATTAAAAACCTTCCTATATATATATAGCTACACTTGTTTTATATATATTCAAACAAACAAATCCACATGCAACTAGGCATAAATTAATGGGGAAATGCTTAAATCTCAAAGCAAAAGTTCCCGATCCATACAAACAACCTCTAATTTTTCAACCACAATTTTGACCTAGCTTGCTATGCTAGCCATACATGTACGCACCTTAACTATGACTACATATATAGACTTAAGTAATTATCTACCTAGTAATTAATGTTTGTACGATGTAATTATACATTCTATCGTACAAGATTGTCCAAGCATGGACATTGAGCTTGATCGTTGCACTTGCAGGTGTGATTATTAATCTTGAAATGGTCTAGACGTGAATCTCCCAATCGTGTAGTGTATGCAGCTTTCTTGTAATCACCCCATGTGAAAGGTTTGTAGAGGCTGGGCTTCTCCGGCGACACCATCTCTGGAAGAGGAGACATCCATGCATTGAGGGGTGGTGCCCCAAAGTACACCATTGACATCCTTGGCTTCACTACTGAGTTTGCCAGTGCTCTATGTTTCACACTTACTAACCTCCCATTCGTCAAAGCCTGCAAATTATAATAAAAATTAAATTATACTAATGCATACGTTAGAAAACATATATGCACTTTGTAGGTTTGTTTAACATCTGTTTTTTTTTTTTTTTTTTTTTAATGTTATTTTTATTTGTGAATTACATTTTACTGTTTTGATTTAATTCAATTGGTTTGTTCTACGAATGAATTTATTGTTTGCAACACCAAAATAAAGAACTTGGCATTATCATATAATAAATGATGTTGTAACTGAAGATACTTGTCACTCAGCTTGCCATATTGTAAATTCCAGATATTTTTCTCAAAATCGAACTTTGAAATTACTTGCCGGACAAGGAAACGGGTGAGATTTACTTGATTGTTTATCTATCTTTTTCTCTTGTTCTGAAGAGCACCCACAACTAGGATTGGTGAGAGAAAGGGGTTGTACTTTTATTTAATTTGATAAACAAATATTACTTTTTCAAATCATATAATTAGTTCAAGCATTTCTAGCGATTAAAAAACTTATAAAACTTGGTAAATTTAACTTATAAAACTTGGTAAATTTAAGGCAAAATAAATGATGTTACTGACCTGTAAGGCATCACCAACCATTACGAAGAACTGATTGGGGTCCGGAGCCACGGGAACCCACAAGCCATCACGTAGAGAAATCTGAAGGCCCCCACGTTGTTGGATCTTAAGATGGTCAAGATCTGAGGGTCAGAATGCTCTCCAAATCCAATCCTATTATGATTATTGTTGTTGTTAGTGAAGGGGTGCTGTTTTGGTGTTGTTTCCCAGTCCTTGATGTCCTTGACTGGAGGATAGTGATTAAACCTAAGAATGGAGTCACTCTGGACGTCTCTGATGAACCTGCTGAACACAGACTTGTCTGAAACCCATAGTCCCTCGGCCAACAAATCAAGAATCTCACATGCCAATTCTTTAACTGCTTCTATGTAATCATTCACTGCACAACTGGATTAATTGAAAGAATATTGATCATTGTTAGTTAGATAGTCAATGAATAACTACCACTAAATAATCAATATTTAGCGTGCGAATGAGTGACTATGAGACCATTATCATATAGAAAAAGTAATATTCACTAATTAATCACTTCAAGAAACATAGCAATTATTTGGTGACTTGACTGTCAATGCATGGTGGGATTTACTTATTCTCTCGCTCATATGTGCAATATAGCATAACCCAAAATTAAAGCAAGTATTTGGTTAGAAAATCATCTCAATGCATTTCAAAATTGAGTATATGAAAAAAGGATGCTTATATATGCAACTCAACTTTTCATTAAATCTCTCCAGTTACTAGTTATTAATTGCAACCAAAATTCTTAATAAAATTTACAAACTAAAAGATGTGTCACAAATATAAATAAACAAGTTAAAACAAGTTTGCACCACCATCTCCTCATAAAAAGAATGTTAACTAATCTCTTTTATCTATTTTTAATTTGTTGACTTGCACAACTTAGCTTTATATCAAATCCGGATCCTTTTGTGAAGATTCTGAAAATTCATAAACGTGTTTGTTTATCGTATATCGTGCGGTTAGAAATTATTTTAAATATTTTTATTCAAAATTAAATACAAACAGTACCTGATAAAAACTGACCACATAATGTATGATAAACGAAAACGATTCACGAATTCCTAAAATCATCGTCAAAAGACCCGGAGAAGATCCCGTTTACTATATATCATCATGATTAGCGTGTTAATTGGTTCACTTTTTCAAACAAATAATGATCTGGCCCTGGCTGCCGCGAAAAGAGGAAGTCCCACAATCGAACATGTGGCCCAATGCAAGCCTACCAAAGTACATAAAGTTTCGTTCTCTTTGTACTCAACGAAACTCGATGCCTGGTTTAATGTGGTTTCATTTTACTCATTTGACCAATACCAATAAATCAAACTCATTTTTCCAAAACAATAAATAAATAAATAAATCAAACTCAGATCATGCAAGAATATATATAAGGTCGATCCAAGCAGTCATGTCAAAGTTACTTAGTATATCACATGCCTGATTCATAGATCAGCAAACATTTGGTACTATTTGGTGACCCCACTTCCAAAAATGTATGAATGGAGAAGTACTACTGATGTAAAATTTTGCAGAAATAAGAATAAAATGATGAGAAATTTAAGCTCATGTAGTTTGAGGTAAAATTTTCCAACTACTCAAGTCGGCCCCGAAAGGGTTAACCTCAAAAATGACGAAAGAGCATAATGCCAATGCCATTGCTAATGCCCTACATGTTGCAAATAGTGGCTGGCGGTTATAGGGCTAATGCTCCACTATCGGCCACTTTGCTACTTTTAGATCGTTTACATTTGAATTAAGAAAACTTAAGAGGCCATCCATCCAATTGCTTTTCCCATCCTAAAAACTTATCATGTACTATTAGCCTCAATCAATTATCTTACAGTAATTGAACTTGGATATTCATTAATTTTTAAATCTTAAAGCTATTAGGTGAAGATACTCAATTTTGTGTGTGTGTGTGTGTATATATATATATATATATTTTTTTTTTTGAGAACCTTGGTGGTACAACAGAGGTTTATTAATTGTTGGAATTGATGATTGTATAGTTAGTCAAAAACTTAATCCATCGTATTTGCAACAATCTAGATGTGAATTATTGATGTCATCTATTCACAATGCAGGAATACAAACATTATATATTAGGACTTGTTATCATCAAAGAGTTCCCCCCCCAACCAATTCGAAAGTCTATTAATTCTTTATGACTTAAGCATATCCGTAATGAAACAAAAACTTTCGCACTAATTGACTAAAATTTGATATAATAACAAATAAATTATTATTCTAACAACTAACAAGGTAAGCATTGTTTTAAAAATGTATAAGATACGTATAAAATACATCGTTTGCCTTTCTTTTTCCAACAAGGAAAGATGTCGTTTTCTAGGATACCAAGGATTAATACTAAACTATCTTTTCCACCTTCTTTTTACCCAAAGAAAAAAAAAATATATGTATTTTCCACCTTTCATCCGTAAAGCAACCTTCTTTCTAGGACAAGTTTAATAAATTCAAAGTTATATACATTTGACAACGTCTTATTACAATGACATGAAAAATTCAAATCAAAGAAATCAATTCAAACACACAATAAACTTATTACCATGAACACCGAAACTTCTACGAAGAAACAGAAACCAAAAACCCAGTTCTCTACGCTTGTCATTGTTTTCTTTTTCCTTGATTATATGATTAGTTCTCGGACATAAATCATGTCTACGAAATATATTGCATGCATACTCTATAACTAGAAAACCATGAACACAATATATTACCTGAATTTCGTAGGGTTGTCGGAAATATCGTTGGATCTCTCAGAAATGGACTGAGGATTGGCTTGAAGAATAAGGTACTCAAGCTCTCCGGTGTCGCCCTTGCGGCCAATATTTTTGCAGCCATAGCCTAAAGGACAAGCCGGGCCAGCTCGTTGCTTCTCGATTGTTGGCTTGGCAAAAAAATCAGACCCTTGTGTTTCCATTGTCTCAATGACCGCTTTAGGGATACCATGGTTGACCACCTTAAAGAAACCATATTCTTCACAGGCTTCAACAATTTGTGCTGATAGCTTTGACCTATTGTAATTTGATAGATCGATTGTGGGAATTCCTATTGCCATCGTTTTCTTGCTTCTTATTGGTGAACGAGATGGTATCACCATTCTTCTTTCTCTTTGTGAGATTGAAAGAATATTAATCTGAGAAAAAAGGAGTAAGATCTAGGATAAGAAGGGGAACTTGAGTTTGAACTTTGTACTTTGGAGGTGCGATCAAGGTTGAGCTCGTGCTACCATATATAATAGGGAGGGAGGGAGGGTGGGGGGGGGGGGGGAGAGAGAGAGAGAGAGAGAGAGAGAGAGAGAGTCAATTATTATTATTTTATGCTAGGTAGAAGAGGAGAGAGAGGGGGGGGGGGGAGGTTTTGAGTTGATGGTTAATAATTCAAACCAATTAGCATGAACTCTAAAACGTGGGAAATTTGTACATCTGGCATGGCACCTCGAGTCCAAAATAACTAGATGTTTTGTTTGAACATTGTTATTTGTAATTTAATCCGGTTAGGGTTGGGAGTAGGGGGGCGCTATCAGGATTTGATTTTTTTTTTTTCTAATTGCTCTGACAGAGGAAAGAAACTGGGATTACAACCATAGTTTGATGAGAAAACCTTGATAATTCTTTTTATACCTTTGAGAATTCTTTCTATTTAATTTGAACAAGAAGAGAGTAAGACTATAATAGAAGTTCAACAATCAGACTTTACATATAATTCGGCTCGCCTTTGTTTCTAGTTTTCTATATGTTGTGGATTGCTTAAATTTTATAATATCGTCTTTTCTTAAATATTAAGTTGAATAATGTTAGGAAAGTGATTGCGAGGTATATATATAGTATAATCTACAATACCTGCTACATTAAGGTTGGATCAAATTGTTAGTTAAATATCAACCACTCAAATTGGTATCCACTACCAAATAATTATCCTAGAACGTATGATTCAGACTAAATTAGTGGTCTTTGAGGAAAAAATAGTCATAGATGATCAGGTGCATTTCTACTAGTGTACTAGAAAGATTTAGAGTAAATTAGTACATCACACTATATATGAGGCAGGGTACACTGGCTACGTCACACTAGTATGATCAATGTGAATTCATTATCAATCCATAATATGGTTTACTAAACTCCTCTAGAAATTTAGTCTTCTGTATCAGTATATATAAAATGTACTATGTAATGAAAAGATTGAATGACTTTCTAATTTCCTTTTTATGATTTCTCTATGAATGGGGAGAAATTTTTCAGTGTGTCAGAAGTACGTTCTAGTACACCAAGTGTCATAATACAAATGGTTGAATTTTTATTTTTTTTTTCAAATATCCAAACACTTGTATTACAACACTTGTTGTACGTATCATGTTCGGTACACTGAAAAAAAAATTCTCCTGAGAAGTGAAGGTTGAGACCTATGTGTATAATTAATAAGGAAGGAGGGGTTGGAGCCAGGCTGGTAGCGGCTGTTTGTCCCCTGTAATTGGGGTTTTGCAAGAAACACTTTTCTAAAGGAGTTGGGAGCTTAAATTAAGGGATAGTTACGCGTATATATGTTTCTTTGATGTTGTTGACTTATTCACGTTTTCACTCCCCCACACGTGCACCTCTTGTCTTCTTGCCCAATTTTTAATTCCATGAGACTTTGAAATTTTCAAAAAATTAAAATAAGTGAATGGTTAGAATCAATCTTAATTTTTTAGAGCTTTTCTGCCTATTCTTTGTGTGAAACCACAATGTCTAAGATACCAAGCATGCATTATATTGTATGCTCCTCCAAGTTTGGTGGTCGGACCATCTTCGATAAGTGATGCATCTCGTTCTCCGTAATGATTCCATTTTAGGTTAAATTTATCTACTCTTAATTTGTTTTAAGTTATATCAGGAACTAACAGTTCATTCTATTCAATGTCTCCATGAGGTACAAATAAAGAAGGGTTCGAAATTATTAAATTTGCATTTATTATATTTGTTAATGACGAAAAACAATGAAAAAACTCTTTTTAAACACATATTTATCAAATTGATATATAGTAATGAAAATGTAAGAAGCACAATGCAACCATTTATTAGTATTACCCATTTTGGCACTAAAAGCGCTTTCTCATATTCCCATGGATCGAACAATACTATGTTATTTTCGATGCTTGTATTAGTTTTATATTTTTACATTTTAAGTATATACTTAATCTTAAAATGTGTCACAAATTGTGTACTAATTGGTAGTAGTTATTTCTCGACGGAACATAGAAGGGGAAAAATCGACTCATAATCTTAGATGTAGAGTTAAATGTTCTAAAGCAACAGAACAACAAATCTCTAGCCATGTGAGCTCCGATATAATATCCCTTTAGCAATACAAATCAATTGTAAATCGATGTGATTGTAATATACATTGTCACAGAGTCAAAGTATTTGCACGTGCAGACACGCAAAAATGGAAAATAGTTATTGAAGTCTTCATTTATCCAAAGTGGTTTGAATCGTTGGACCATTTGTGCAGGCTGACTCTCTCATGCTTATTTATTAACTAAGCGATTTCTAAATGCATGGTTCCACGTGAGCACGCGCAAAAATACAACGACAGTTCACCAATTATTGTAGTATAGATAGAGAGAAAACGTGAAAACAAGTCCAAGTTGTTTTCGCTTTTTTATGTTTTTGTTTTCAGATAATTTCTTCCTCTATCTTACTGCCTTCCTTTAATTATCCTTTTTTGTTCTTTATTTCTTCTATATACTTTCTTTTTCATTTCTATCACAGTAATGTAAACTAAAAATGAAATAGTTATGAAACGAGTCGTGTATTTATTACCATGACATTTTTTAAGATGTATGTAAAAGTGTGTTTGCTAACATTTAAGTGATGAAGAAAGCCGAAGGGTGGGAGGGAAAGAATAGAGAATTATATGAAGCAAAATTTTGAAAATCAAAACAACTTCAAATAGTTTTTACTTTTTAATTTTCATTTTACGTACCATTTCATATACATTTTTCCATGTATATACTATAATTCTTCATTTCTCAATTTTCTCATGCGCGTGTGTGTGTTCATGTGAAGTTCATGCATGTGGTTTATTATTTATTTTGCTAAATCAGAGAATATTATTATGATTTCATCAGTCCTGTTTATTTGAAAGTGATATTTATATTTTTAACTTAACCTGGATCAGCTTCACTTATTAATAATACCCAAGTCTAACCAAAGAGAGAACTAGAAACAGTACTGTGAAAACCCGCAAGTGTAGCAGTAGTACTTTATTAGCAGGAAAAGAATGATGAGTCAATTAAAAAATAAAAAAAATCATATAGAAATGGTTTGTCGGTGTCTTAATTTCCTTGAAGCACGACCCTTAATTTGAGGTTGAAGGCCGGCTAGCTCGAAACATGTATACCAGACAGCATTAAACAAAATTCCATACGAGTGAAACCCTAAAGGAAAAGTCCATATGAGATGCTGACAAAACCAAGGTGGGTTCTGCAGTTTTCCACGCTTGCCATCTGGCACTCATATATGCCATCTCCGAGTCCTTGTCGATTACGGCTTGATCGATCGACTGGAGGAATATTTCTTGCACGTATCACCATGGATGACTAGGACATAAATAATTGATGTCCAAGTCCAACCCAGTCTCCTGCTGAAGTATATATGCAAAGATTGCTTTTTTTAATTATAAATATATATCTCATTAAAATCACAAATTTCATATGAAAAATCTTTAGCAAATTCCTAGGCATAAAATTTAGAGCAATCTATAGCATGCTCTCATGTCTCTGGGTTTGATGATTTCTTCAAGATGATATATTCTTCTTCTTTGTTTTATATTTTTATTTTTTAAGAACACCTATTTTGTCATCAACACTGCTAATTAATGTCCTCATGCGTGTGTCTAACTAGGTTTTTCGCATGTGATCAGATCCCTTCAGATGAAACACAGGATTAAGAAATGCTTAATTATGTTTAATATGATGATGTTGGGGGTTCTTTTCTTTGCCAAGAAAATATATATGGGATCCGGTAAAAATTATCCTCATTGTTACGTAATAATTAGTCATTATGAATGGAAAAATTCATTGAATTGTGCTCAACACCTTGCTTGCACAAGGATAATGAGAATTTTCAATTGCCTAACTAGAAAACAATATTGTTTTAGAAAAACTGCTTTAATTACTTGTTTTTGTTTTAATACAATACGAAATATTGATTTTCAAGCAGTAAAGTTTCTAGCCAATCAAGTAAGCGAGTACGTGTATCCATCTTGTTTGGATTGAATAAACTTTATTTTGTTAAAAATGATCAAGTAGACAGCATCCTCCAAGTTTGGATATAAACTACTCCACTACATGCAATGGTTTATAACTGTCAATTAGTGGGTGAGCTTTGATATAGCTTGGGAGTATACTATATAGTAAACAATAGCAACAACACCAACAGCAATAATACAGAATACAAATGACAGGGAATGATAGATAAATAAAAGTTGGAAGATCATCCAAAAGAAAAGAACCAAGATTCTTTTCTTATATTTTGTTTATACTTGTTTATCTATATTTTTTGGTTTTAATCGTTCTTGTCCTTGAAAAAAAAAAAACAAAAGAGATAATTGAAGAATATACTACATCAGCATTTCATTTCAGTGCACCTACGTACACACAACAATAATGGTCTAACAACACAATTAATTTGTGCCCCCTTCAATTTTATTAAGCATAAAAACATTTTGTGCCCTCTTAATTTCATAGAACATATATAAAAATACCTAAAATGTGCCCTTTTGTTCATGGGGCAGATTAGTTTGTGCAAAACAAGAGAAAAGAAAAGTCCACAAATATGTGCCTTTTAAAATTAGTGCACAAAAGTTTGTAGTCGGTATTATCTCAGCTTGCATGTGTCCTTGTAGAACTGCTGGACATGATATGCAGCAAGTGGAGGGATTGATAAGCCTCCCAATTCTATATGCATGGTCTCCAGAATTTTGGATCGACCCAAATACACACAGAGGGCCGCAGATCCTGTCACCTTTGTGTCTCCTTGTATTTGGAGGCCTGCCTTATGACTTATTGAGAACTAACTCTATTACTTATTTTTATTTGACATAAAAACATTAAAGAAATTCTAAATAGAAGAAACCTACGCTCGGGCATTGGCATCTGGCAGTATCTTCCTCGCAGATCAACTTTCAACCATACCCACTCTCCTATGCCATACCATTAATCTGTGAGATTTTATATATGTGAGTTGACCAAACCATTAGTTTGATTTGTCGGATAACAAGTCAATAGGATTGTGGTTTATATTGAATGAGGATCCGGCACATTCGTTTATCGTATATCGTGCAGCTAGTTTTCATCAGGTACTGTTTATATTTAATTTTAAATAAAAAATTTACAATGATTTCTGATTGTATGATATACAATAAATGAACGTGATTAGAGGATTCTTGGGATCCTTACAAAGAGGATTTGGAGAGGATTCTCATTCGTTTATATTGACTTACTAAGTTTTTATATAATAAACCAATGGAGGGAATTATTGGACCTCAAAAGTTAAAAAAAAAAAAAAAAAAAAAAAAAAACAATACTTGACTACTCAAGGACGAATAGGAATTCCTACTCAAAATTGTTTGTTGCCAATTTATAGAACTTCATGTTTATAATCAGAACCATTCATATTATAAATCATCTTATAAATATCATCTCTGCAAAAAATCAATTAAAACTAAGGTTATTTAGTCATCGAACTGTATAAAAACAAATGAACAAAATTGGGAAAAGCATTACATACCGTCTATGTATTTGCTAGAATAGTTTTACTGAACAACCTTAGTTTTAATTCATTTTTTGTAAAGATGATCTTTACAGTGTGATTGGTAAAATGAACGGTTTTGATCATAAGTACAAAACTCTGTAATTCAAATGCTAAGAGTTTTGAGTATAAGTTTTTACTCATCTTTGAGTAGCCAAATAATATTCAATTTAAGTAGTGTTGGTTACAAACTCTAAACAACCCTAATACGGGGTGCAGTTACTATCACGTCGAAATAAGCGGCGTGGTCTCTCTTGTTGTTAGTATTGTTGTTCAAAATACACTAGTCCTACTCAAAGTGTGTATTATTCTGAATACACGAGAAGAGAATATCAATTCATATTGACGTCCGTGATATCTTCTCCTACAAGTTAAGATCTTTCAATACTTTTAGGGTGCGTTTGTTGCACCAGACTATCACGAACTGAACTAGTTTTAAAGACTAAGTTGAATTGGGTTGGCTTGTACTAACTAGGATAAGAATAATGAAGTATTTGGTGCAGTGCCGGATTAGGTCTCGGACAAAAATATTTTAGACCCAATATTCTTGTTAATAGGAGAACATGAAATTAATTGAACACAAGATTTTCAAGGCTAACTACTTTGAAATCTCACTAATCATGGCATCATTCTACATTGCTAAATCAATCAAGGAGGCTACAGAAGAGACGCAAGAAACTGAAATCGACAAGAACACCCCAAAACATTTATCACAAACAAAACTGAACAACAAATTTACATAAGATATAAGCAAAGAAACTAAAACATTCATTTGGATACAGGCAATTTTCAGGTTGCCTTTTACAAGAGCCTTGAATAGAGGTACAACCAAAGGTTCTTGAAAAATCTGGGATTCTAAATGTTTGGCAAGCATCAGGAGCCAACAAGCACTGTAACTCTAAATCCAATTTGACAAGCTGGATAATGAGACAACCTCTCTACTCTGCAGCTTTAAGAAAATAATCAACAAAATAAGATCAAAAAAGAAAAAAAGAAAAAGATAACCTTTTAAACATTATGCAGCTTCTGAGCATATGATCATCAAAACACATGAATTCACATATACTGATATACCAATCTTCATCATAAACCATGATAAAATAAAGTGTAATACAGTTCCAACATTCATAAACACTATTGTAAGTCTGCAACCACAAAAGGCACACCTTGAATTTGTGGCTTGCATATAGGAGCATCACCAGTGGCTCTTAGATGAACAATCACTGCACAATATGGAAAACCCAGAAAAATAAAACACCATTGGTAAAGAAACAGGAAACTCAAAAACTAAAACTGATCAAAACAGTCCAAAAGAGCTTAAAATCCCGATTAATCATTGAGAATTAATGGCATTTTTTTGTAAGAAATCCAAAAGTCTCGCCTTTTTTAACAGCATTTGGAGACTCCGGGTAGCCATTTGCAAACGATCTCTGAAATTGGAATTTCAAGTCGATTTTGCTAGGGACCGTAATTTGGGAAAAAGCCCAAATCAAAACGATATCGAAATCCAAATCTTTTTGTTTACCTTTTCGAACAAGAAGATGTGGTTGCAGAGGATATCAATGGAAACCATTGGCAGCGATGGAAGTCCGTGGTCGATCGTCTATTTGTTGGACGGCTACGAGGACGGTGCGAAGCTGATGAAACGAGTCTAACGCAAGGCGATGCGAAGCATATGAGACGAGTGGGAGGCGAAGCGAAGCGTATGAGATGAGTGGGTGGCGAAGAGAAGCAGACAGTGTTAGTAGTCCGCTGCTCTTTGGCGGCTATCGCTAAGATCGGCTAGCGAGGTTGTTAGTCGGGACAAGTCCCTTCTAATCTCATTAAAGTTAGTACTTCTGTGTAATAAATATGAGATTAGACTAACTCTTAGCGTAGTCTAGTTCAGTGAAGGCTAGTGAAGCCAAACAAACACGCCCTTAATGAACTTGAGTTTCTGCAAACTAGGGTTTGTTGTGGAAGATTAACTCTTAGCGTAATCTTCTATAGCAAACCTTCTCTCTTACAAAACCTAAATGTTTGCATTGCACTAATAATAGGTCTTATTACAAACTCAAGCAATTGTCTTGCGATAGCAGAGACCTACTATATATACACGTTCAATCCACTCGACTCTTCTATTAGAATCCAAGTAGAACATCGACAAGAAATCCTTATCCAACAAGTGAGCATAAACTAGGATGGAAACCGTGTTTCAATCCTATAATGTCTAGAACAATTCAAAACCTTTTCCTTTTAGACTTCTATGCACCATTTTGAATCCAAATAGTCGACTACAACATACATTCTCATACTCATATTTTGCTTTCTATTATTCTTCGTTCGTGACATAACTGTGGGATATTCTGCAAATGTTTTCTTTCATTTTTCTACTGAATACGCAGAAGTTAATAGAATTCCCCCTCAGAAGTGTTTACAACAGAGAACAAAGCTGGAATTCATCATGTGCCAACGGCTAATTACACATAATTTATTGTACAAGTAACGATAATAAATCACTTATTCAACAAGATACACAAATTGGAAGTTGATGGAGCCTGCGGCTAACCATTTTGAAATCGGAAGACATCTCCATGGGAGTCAAAGCTATCCAGTGAATACAACATTGACGATATCTGGGAACTTCTCCTTAATCGCTGCTTTGATTCCTGATCCGATGGACTCAGGCCCTACATAATTTACATGGCAATCCCCACCTTCAACCGATAACACTTCCACACTCCCGCCAAAGTTCTTTATGGCTGGTCTCAATATGTCCAGATGACGATTCACTACCTGCATTTGCAATTTTAACACACTGTCAAACACTATGGGCCTGCTTCGCAGTTCTAAAACCTCTTTCAGATAATCAAAAACGCTTTTGACACCATTTGGCCAAAAACGTTAAAAGTGGTACTGGATTTATAAAAACACTTACTAGTATTAGCTTTTTTTTCTTTTACGGAAATTACTTCAATTCATTATTCAGTCCAACAATGTTTGGGAGTGCATTCTTTCGACATTTTCTCTTATTCGAGATGGCAAAATTGAAATATAAACATCTAATTATTGATTTTTATTCTGGAGCTGCACATCTTGTAGCAGGAGGAGTCCAATTGGCCCTTCACGTTCTTTTCGGCAATAAAAGCAGATGCATAATAGATTTGGTATGGCCTTAATGCAGGCAAGTGAACACTTTATGAGTGATTTTGGACCTTCATGCATAATCTTGAATTTCAAAGGGCAAGCCTTTCCAACATCACATTGTCATTGGTGCAGTTTTTCGGACATCTTCCCGAACATGAGTTGTGTTTTGAGGATCATGAAGGACAATTTTCGAAAGGTGTGGCATCGCTAAGTGAGTAATCGACAAGATCATTAGGGTTGCTTCCCTTCATCTCCATAGCTAGCTCTAATCTCACAGAGTCTCTCGCTCTCAATGTCTCTAAAACCCACTACTTCACTAAACACTTCCGGAAAAGGACTTTAGACGTGCTTCTAGCAGAAGTCCTTCCTCAGGAAGCACTTTCAAACATACACCCTGACAAATTAAGAGTATGCAATCCATTAAAATCGAGTCAGGAAACACTGACCTCAACTGTGATCTCTTTATTTTCTTCATCAAAGACTTGTTGAATATCCTTGAGCGCATCTCCAAACTTTTCCTTGAGCACTCTTTCGATTCCCATCTTCATGGTGGTCGTTGAGCTCGGACAGCTCCCACATGCCCCTGTTCATCCATTAATTTTATCAAATTCACTGTAGTGTGCAACGATACGATAATTACACTGAATTCATCTAAACTACATAAACAAGCACACCGCTATAGCAAACTTGATTAAACCAAATTTAATGTATTTTCAATTACCTAGTGACTTGTTTATACAATGGTTTCAATTTCCCAAAAAAAAATCATAGTAAAAAAAACAGAGTTGAATCAAATCCACCTTGAAGCTTGAGCGAAACGACGCCGTCCTCAACGGAGACAACATCGACGTTACCGCCATCGGAGATGAGATAAGGGCGGACGTCCTCGAGAACCAAGTCGACGTTGGGAACCGTGAGTTCGTACTGCTTGGCGGAGTAGAGTCCCGGAGAAGAAGACTCGGCGGCGGCGCTTGGGTTCGAAGCTCTAATGGCGGTTTTCAGAAAGATGGGCGCTTTAGAGGTGAAACAGTGCCGTTTCAAACACGTAAATTGTGGGCATTGGTGAGATTTGGGGGGGATTTTGGAAGAGAGCGTTGGGGCTTTGGGGAACCCGGTGGCTGCGAGAGACGCCATGTTTGAATAAAGCAAGGCCGTTCAAGTCTGTTTCTGGAAGATGGGGGGTGGGTTCAGTTTATGACTTCGACAAATGTAGGGGCTTTTGAGAAAGTTTAACAAATATCTAGTTAAAAATTAAATTAGCATGCTAAAAATTTAGTCCATGGGGTCGATTGGGGTAACAAAACTATGCTACTTGAATCCCCTCATTCTTCAATTTTTTTTTTCTTTTTAAAATAGGGTCAACGGTTGGTTTTGTCACATCAGTTTATCATTTTGAAGGTTAAAAAGACTCACAGAATATTTTAGTCTCATGTGACTACCATTATGTGATTCATCAGTATCAAGACTCAACACAATTCTTCAAAATTGAGTTAGGAAACTTTTGCTTGCTACAAAACACTAGATTTCTAACATAAGAAAATAAATATTTAGAAGAGTGCTTCCATGCGCAAGTGGGTAGCTTTCAACTGGAGGACTGAAAATTTAGTTGGATTTTAAAATGGGAAAAACTTTGATGACTCGATGACGCAGAACAGTTAGCGAACTAGATTATAGAGCAGGTCGACATGCGCAAGCAAAAGAATACCGATATTGAAAATTTTGAAGTTGAGAAACTAGATGTCCAATTTGATTCCATAATATGGTTCGCTAGTGAATATGGTACTTATTACATGTGACACATGCATGCGACAGCTGAAACCCGAGTCAGATTTATAAGATTTTGCCCAGCCTTAAATAAGTGGCTATGAAAAGTAAGCGCCACATGAACCGAACCAAATTGGGGGTTGAAAAAGTCAGATATCTTAGTGAGAAAATCTTGATGAGAGTTGCTGTACCTGGATTTTGTGCACCTTCCTTCTAACCAGTCTGGATCAAAATTATACAACCTCTTTTCTATTCAAAATAGTCCCCCCTACGGAAAAGAGAAGGGAAGAAGGTCTGGTTTGGTATTACTGTGCTTTGAAAAAAAGCTGTTTCTGCTGTGCTGTGAGAATAAGCAGCTGTGAAATCAAGCAGCAGAATGTTTGGTAAACTTTTTTGTACAAGTGTTTTTGAAAAAAAAAAAAAAAAAGCAGTATTATAGTGTTTGGTAAACTGTTATGTAAAACAGATGTGAAAAAAAGCCGATTTTTCAAAACTGGGTTTTGCATCTTCTTGTTTTTGGCTTTTTTTCATCCAAAACTGTGAAAAAAAGCTGAAGCTGAATGTTTACCAAACACAAAAACAGCTCCCAGCTTTTTCTGATACCAGCTTTTTTCAAAATCACCTCAGTACCAAACCAGGTCGAAGGGGAGTGAGGTTGCTTTTTGGTTTGCAGTATTTTTGGAGAAACCACTCTGAACACAACAAATAAAGAGGCTTTCTACATTACATAATGTAATTTCTAGTAATCTTCAAACATTTCATACTTGAGAGGTAACGTAAAGCCGCAACGAAGAAGTCAAGGCTGAGGAGTAGTAATTGTTTTGTATTACTGCTACATCAGTCACTAAAACAACTCAAAACCAACCAATACCAATTAGAAAGTATCTACACGAGATAAAATTGAACTTCGAGTTGCTTTCCTGTCAAAATTCCAAGGTACAAAAGAGAAGAGCACCTCATGAGATAGCTTGCTGCCATGTCGATCTTGCCCAGATTCACAAACATATTTCATCACCTATAATATGATGCCATAATGTAGAGCATGAACGCAGTTGCTGAAGTGATTATCAATTCCTGCATGCACAGAGATATTTTCACAACGGTAAATACTAAATATTATACAACCTGTCAGTTAATTTTTTTACTCGCCAACATTTCACATCGTTTGTTTACAGAAGTGCTTAATTGCTGAAATGAAGCTCAAAACTGCTTTATAGACGTAATAAACTAACTTTTATATATAAATACTCAAATAGTCATCACTAGACTATCCAAAAAATCTTTAGGAAGGTCGCTGATCAAAATAAAGAAGTATGGATAATCCTCTGTGGTTCATCCTAATTTCCCGATTTACCCTGTGACCTTGTCACCTCTATTCCCGCGTGCTTGTGAAAAGTGTTTCAACAAAATAAGTATAAAAGGAAAATTTTACCCCAAATTTAATTTAAAATCTCACTCTGAAAGGATCTTCAAAGTTTTGAAAATCTGATAACCTACTAGAAGTTGACTTTGGATTTTGGGCGGATTGATGGAAAGGAAGCAAAATCTGAATTTCTCTCTAAGTCTTGAGCAAAATTGCAATGGCTAGAATTACCTTCTTTTAGTGTAGAACAAAGTATCGAATAAATACAAAGATATTACTAGCCAATACCTGGTTATTGTAAAGAGCAGCAGGAATGTAGCTACCCATATACTCGATCAAATTCAGTGCAGTAGTGTATCCCTGTAAGAAATTAACAGAGACTTCGGTGAAATGAACATAAAGGAGAGGAACTAAATTTTTAAGATATCAGATATTGAAATCAGTAGCAAAATAAACAATCAGAACAGAACTGAAATCCCCCCACTTATACCCCCTCCCTGGCAAATACTAGTGCACCAAGAATTCAGGCAGCATAATATACCACAGAAGCAATTGCGATACAGCCAAACACTAGTGCAAGTGAACGGAGCAGCCGTTTTCCCATTCGCAATCCCCTCCCTGCATCCTCACCATCTTCCTGCATCAATAGAATTATTAGGTTGAAAAGCAGCTTATCATAAATTTCTACATATAGTTTCAAAAAGTAGCACGAATGGAGGACATGCAATCTAATCACAAAATATGACTCACTGTATATGTTGGAGATACAGGCGGTTCAAAGGATTTCAACTTCTCGAAAATCCGATAAACAAATGCAAAAGTTAAAAATTGCAGGGGTTTATATTCAGCATTCCGCTTGATAAGAAGCCAAGCTACCTGCAAAAGATGGGAAGAAGGTGAGGATAAGAAAAATTCACAGAATAAAGCAAAATACAAAATAGAAGCCGGAAGGGTTAAGTTATTGAAATATATAAGTTGTGCTAGCTAATTGCCATGCAACTTCAAGAGTTGTTCCATAGCCAACACCATGCACCAAGCAATATCTTCACAAACAATAAAGGATAAGAATCATATGTATCAACCATTCCCTAAATACTTACAAATACAGCAGATATTGCCAGGTTGATGCGCATATCTTGTACAGAAGACTTGGTGAACCTGTAAGCAAATAGAAGTCCAAAGATTAGAGCATAACGTGCCACCACTAGACTACATATATACTCTGAAAATAGTCAACATATCAAACGTGGAGGAAAGAAACAAGAGCTGGTTTCAGTTTTTAATTGATAAATGTCATGCACCATCCCGTTTCCACAAATTTTAAAGCAGAATAAAAAGGAAATTTTCTGAATATTTGTATCATGTTCCATATTGAGAGCTCATAAGAAGTTCGTGTTTTTAAGCATGCATTATCTCTACTAATTAATAAAACACTCTTTGTCAACCAAAATCCTATGAAATTACCAGTTTAACCCTCTAATTAAAATAGAACATGAATAAGAAATATGGGATAGAAATGTAATTTCACACAACCAAATTTGCTGTTTTTTTTTCAAAACCTCACCTACATGTAATCCTAACATATCTCTAATTAAAAAAAAAAAATTTAAATAAAAATTCTCACACACTTTGTGTGTGCCCATATGCTAGTATTAAATGAAGCAAAGAGTAAATCCGCATTGCAAAAGTACCAGCCTCTATCAAAGTGGCCATGGGTAAGCAATAGGATTTCCGGAACTAACTATTAAGGTAATCCAACCTACTTATTTCTTCATATAAATAGATTACATGCTTTAAAAGTATCAAAATCAGCAGGCACTGATATGCATCTTCTTAGCAACATTTTCCAATGCTACTTATCAGTAGTCACATGCTGCAAAGACAAACCTAGGCCCCCATGGTACAATTGGTTGCTTATCAGCATATTTGATGTCTTTTGAAACCTGAAATTCAACGGTAATATAAGAGGAACAATCAGTACAAGGAAGAGAAAAGACACGAAGATAATTAATCAACCTGAAATTTAAATTTTCAAAAAGATAAAATCTAGAAGTACGTAGAAACAACTTAAGGGCTATTTACACATACAGTTTTCAATGAAAATTTGTAGACCAGATTTTTTACTGTTGTACTATAACAAGTATTCATTCTAAGCTTCAAATCTTACCAAGCAAAACTTACAATGATGATAATGATAGTGGTTAATTTAACTTCAATATTCTGCTTCACCACTATATTTATCAATCCTATCTAACCCAAATCAGATACCAATGTATATCGTACATGTTTCTGTAAAATGTAAAGTCACCCGTGTTTCTTCCCATTCCACTACTTTAATTATCTGTAAGACAATATTTGTGCTTGGCATTTAGCATCTCTTCAGGATCCAAGTTCCTCATTATTCCTATATGCTGCTACCATGAAAAGTGTTATCTTGGAAGGAAAACAAGTCCAGAGTAAAGCAAATCTATTTACATTAAGAACCACACACTCTCAAAATTGTTGCACGCGTTGGAGTTAATCCACCATTAGTGACTGTTTAAAGCCTGTATAAAGCCGTTATACTATAGAATACAAGGTCAAAACAATAACTTAATCCCTTAAGAAACCACAGAACGTCATTCTTCAACTTCCAATTTCTCTCATCTCACCTTTGATGAATAATGTCCACCCCAGAACTAGAAAATTAAAATACAGCTGCATGTACCTTGAAGGAACCAAAGGTTACACCTTTCTTCCTATTAGTTAGCTGTGCCATCATAACTTTGTCATATGCTTTCTCCAGCTACATAAATGATTACATAGTTATAAGAACACCGTTCATAAGACGATTGCAACCGAACATTTAGAAAAAAGACAGAGAGTTTTGAAAAGTACTCTAGCAGCAGTTGCATCATCACCACTCCTTACGGCCTCCTTATGTTTTTTGGTATATGCTGCCTTGATCATGTCAAATCCCTCAATGGGCTCACACCAAGAACCTGTGAGATAATATCAGTCAGTCACTAGCAACATCAATTTCAAGGGTCCATACAATTCACAAAATGAAATTACCTCATATGGATTCAAATCACTATCCGGATTAGAACTTCCAGCCGCAGACGCAGCAGCACAAATTACCCTTCTATTCTGTGGAATTGTTCTAGAAACATGATAATTTTAACACCCTGTTGCTATTTCTATACATTCAAAACATGAACAATTATAACAACATATGCAAAACAAAACAAAAAACAAACAGAGAGCCAGCATTCGAAACAGAAAACGAAACTTTCTACACATCAAAAAAATAAAAAATTAAAAATAAAATTTCTCAATTTTCTCACCAACCAAACAGAGTGATTGAATTACCTGACAAAAGAGGGTGGCAGCCTCAACTCTGGGACATTGGAGCGGAAATTCCTCTGGGAAAATTGCAATTTGGGGCAGAGAAAAGCATGGGAAATCGCCAGAGCCATTTGCAATGTGGAAAATGAGTTTTGGTTTGAATATTTGGGTTCAGGGTTTTTCGAGCAGAAGAAGCAGAGGGAGAAGCAAAGCTGGAAAACCCCATTGGGTGACCCCTCCAAGGGATTAGTACAGTACAGGCCAGCAGACAAGTACCAAATACATACGGAATACGGAATACACGTAATAATACTTGGGCCTAACAAGATTAGTACGCGGACTAATACAGTAAGTGGGCTACGCTTCTGGATGCAGTTGGGCCGGATTGGGCTCCATCATCGCGAACAGATTTTTACTTCATGCTATGTGAAATTACGGGTATACTCATGTTGTGACTTGTATAAAAACTTAGAAGAGTACTTCATGAGCAAGTGTTTAACTAACTCTCAACAATATACATGTCAAACTTGGATTAGATCCTTCAATTTGATGTAAATAAGGGCTTCAAAAGGGCAAAACTTTGGAACCTAAATGATGTAGAACAATTAGTGGACTAAATTATAGAGTCAATTGACATGCGCAAGCCAAAGAAAACGAGTGTTGAGAAATATGAAGTTGGGGTGCACTCGTGTATAATTTGGTCCGCTAAAGGAGAAACTTTGAATACTTTCGTCCAACTTTGAACCATAATGAATATGATAGTTACCACGCATCATGCATGTATGTAACCGTTGAAACTTGAATCAGAATTATGAGATTTCATTCATGCATAAACGGTAACTCTGTCAGATAAATGTATATGAAATTTACCACATGACGTACATGCATATTGCAAAATCTCTCCTCGTAATCAGTGTGTTTATCTAGACGGAAACCCAAAACCAAAAGCAGTTTATTAAACAGAGCTGCTGTAAATCTTGGTAGCAGTGTTTATCTCTCACCGTGCCAGGTTTGACCGTTCAAGATTGGGAAAGAAGTTCAAGATTGGAAAAGAAAGTAGGTCTATTACCCTACGGTTCTTACCCAAAGCACCCAGAAAAAGAAACCTAGTTTAGGGTCTGCCACTCAACGACAATGGCGGGCTCGGAGGGCAGAGAAGAAGAGCAGCAGCAGCAGCAGCTCCAATTGTTCAGCGTGGGCTCAGAAGTAGAAGTGAGGACCGACGAGGAAGGGTTCAAAGGCGCATTGTTCAGAGCCACCATTGTCACAAGCCCCACAAACTCCGCCTCAAAGAAGAGGAAAAGAGCGTTGGTCGAGTACAAGAACTTGGTCACGGAAGACGGGTCTAAGCAGCTCAAGGAGTACGTCGATTTGGAGCACCTGAGGCCCACGCCGCCGCAGCTCGCTGACCGGAATTTTGAGGAGGGAGATGTGGTGGATGCGGATTACAGAGATGGGTGGTGGACTGGGGTCGTAGGGAAGGTTGTCGAGAACAATTCCAAGTACACCGTCGTCTTCGACAATCCTCCGGATTTGATCGAATTTCAGAAAGAACGTCTCAGATTGCATCAAGATTGGAATAATGGCGAATGGGTTCGGCCCAATAAGCAGGTAATTGCTAATTCTTTCTATGCGTTCGACACTTATGTTTTCGAAACTTATGGGTCTATGCAATGCAGTTATCTGAATAGGAAGTAACTGCATTGATGTTTCCCCTTTCTTGTTTCTAGCGAGTTCTTTTTATTGGCGGCTAAGAATTGCAAATATGTGTCATGGGTTAATTTTCTGGAAAATTTAGTTGATGATTGGTTCCCTGCAATTGTTGTAAAAGAAAATGAGGATAATACCTTTCTGATGAAGTATGATGATTTAGATGCTAGGGTTCAGAAAGATATTGTAGATTTTCAGCATGTTCACCCTCCCTCATATGTTATTTTTCTAGGCGGGCTGGTGTTATTTCCATCCAGTGTTCTAGCTGAGAGGATGAGGATGTGCACTGCAATTTTAAGCATAGGATTAAAAATAAGGAACTAGTTTCTTAGAGATAAGATGGCAAATGGTTGGTGCATTGAACGTGTAATCCCTTTTCTATTTAATGTTTCCATTACGGAAAGGTTCAATATCTCTCCTGGAAAAGAAGAGAAGAGACCGGGGGGTTATCGATATCTCCATTAAGGAAGGGTTCAATATCACTCTGCATAGAATGGAAAAACAGCCTTTTTTACTTTTTAACATATGGAATGATGCCTCCTGTAGCATACGAACCTAATGTACAGTAATCACTTGTGTCTTGGTTAATGGTCATGAAGTATGCCAATGCAAAATACTTAGTTCTTGATTTAGTTGAAGTTTAGCCAGTGCTCCCAGGGAATATATTTATTTGTTGGTAACTAATCAATTTAATTTCGTTCCAGGAAGTATTGGCTGCTTCAGATACTCCACAAGAATTAGAGCATGTGTTGCCTGTTCAAAAAGATTCTAACAATCTTGAAGTGGCTACTAAACTAGAAAATTTGAGTGCTGCAGAGGAGAATCCTGAATCAACCAATTCAGGGAAGAAAATGGAGCAGCCAAGTTATCCACGAAGCATCAAGGACAAAAAGATGTTAGCCCGCAATGGTAGTGCTACAGACTCGCGTCCGGTTAAAAAGTTGAAGGACGACAAGGCAGCCGAGCCCATATTATCCATTACAGCACGTCAATTGAGGAAAACGCCTGACAATAAAGAAATGCCCCAGGAATTACCTCAACTGAGCACAGGAGTTAGGGGAACAAGACGCACACGGAAACCTGTTGTACGCCATCAGTTTATTAAAACAGAGAGCCTGCTGGGGAAAAATAATGTTGTGAGTTGAATGTCTTTTCTTAACCTTTATTTGGTTGTATCATTCATGTGATGCAACTTGCCATTCGTGACATAATGTTTGTGTGTTCCATGAAATCGGCATAATGTTTGTGGGTTCCATGAAGTCGGTAACACACATAGAGGATGCGCACGTGCACGCATTTTTTTTTTTTTTTTTTTGTGCCTAAATGATTGATTACGGCGACTAGTAGCAATACTATGTAAACATGAAATAGATAGGAACAAAAAAAGATTCTGAGTAAACCACATGTAATGGAATGTTGTCCTACATCCCCTTCCCTGATGGGCAATGATGAAAGTCACCATTTCGGTTTTGATTTCCCATGAACCACTGTTTAGGAATTAAGATCAACATATTTTTTATGTGTAGAAGAATAAGCAAGAGAATGACGGTGAAGTGAATAGCCAGTGGATTCATCCCGTAGCAAGTAAAGGAAGGCGCACAAAATCTCAAACTGGAAGTCGATTGATCTCAGAAGCAGGTAAAAGACAAAAAAAAGAAGGTACATATGTCCATCAGTAGACCATGCACTGGTTAGGCTTCTTATGAAAGAAATCTGGTTCTTCATGATTTTCAGGGTATGTCTGTGCACTGCCTAGCCAAAAGAGAGAGAAAGAAAAGGGTATATATGTTCATCAATAGACCCTGCACTGATTTAGTTTCCTATTTGAGAGTAATTTGGTTATTAATGATATTCAGATAAGGAAGCATCTGCAAGTGTTTCTTTGGCTGGACAAAATGTTCAGAATGAGGGTAATATTAAAGAAACTGAAGTGCCTCAAACTATCGGGTCAACAACTAAGGGCAAGGAAGTTTCACTGGCTGAAAAACCGACTCAGCTACCTGATCAAGAGTTGCAAGTGAAAGATCTGAAAAAGAGTGTAAATGATCCTGCAGAACCAGCTCAGCTACCTGATCAAGAGTTGCAAGTGAAAGATCAGAAGAAGAGTGCAAATGATCCTGCAAATGAAAATAGCATGGTAGGCAACATACAAAAAATTGATACATATTAGTCAACAGAAGGTTTAGGAGTAATGAGTAGTTTTAATCAAACTGCTTGGTGGGTTCTCCCAGAAAGCTAGAACTTCGCGGTTCCCTTTTAAAAAAAAATGGAACTCATTTGATGTGATTAGCCGTGTCACTTCTTGTGGGCAAAGTGATTGTTGTCGGGTCTTAGTCGTCCTTAGCTTGACAAAACTTGATTTGATGACTCAATTTACCAATTACTAGAGAAAAGGATATAAATGAAGTCCAAAAAAAAAAAAAAAAAAAACTTGTTTCATACGAATGAAGTTTCTATTTAATTATTTATCTCATATCTCATTCAAGTTTGTCAAATGAGGAACCTAAGTCATTAGGGATTTTTAAGCTATCAACATGGCAACATTGGTTATTTTCTAAAATAAGCTATCAACACCCAGGTTATGTCAGCTGAACTTGGCAGCGATTCAATTTTGGCTAACCTGCTCCGTACCCTGGTTACTTTTCCAGACATGGTATAATCATGGAGTGAGAGGTCCTCAGTGAAAAGTTATTTCTTGTATACTTCTATTTGCTTTTCCACTCAATGGTATTGCCTATGGATGTTTGCCTGTACTTGAGCAGGTGTTTAAGCAGCAACCAGCTGGAGGAAGTAGTCATAAAAGAAAGAGAGGCAGGCCTCGAAAGTTAGCGGTCGTAAGGTCGCGAGCTTCAGACGGAGGTAAAAAGTCCTTAAAACTAAATTCATTGTCTGATATTTTAGATTCGGTCAAGTCCATTTTAAGTTCTTGCTTTTCAATGTATTTCAGTTGTGTCCCTTTGGTTTTAATTGAACATTGTCAACCATTTAATTATCTTATTTGTGTCAATGTGGTCCTTCTGGTTAATTTAATCCTACATTTTGCAATTGGAGAGAATGATTCGGGTGCAAATGCGATCCTATGTGAGGCTCAAATTGTATCGGAGTCATGCAGATGCTTGTCTAACATCCTATCAAGTTATTAGAAGTGGATGGATGGACAACTGCTGGGGAAATATTGAACAGTTATTTTTATTTTCTCAAATGATATAAGTACCAAGCTGCGATATAATGACCTACTCAAATATGAGTTTAACCAGAGTTATCCTCCTTATATCACCATGCTACAAGTGGGGATACATACATACATATATATATATACATACATATATATATATATATACATACTATATGACATTGCTCAAGTTGAAATGAGATGGAACAAATTTGGCCAGCTTATCCCTAAAAGAAAAAAGTTGTTACTTTGACCAATGAATTCTTGGGTAAATAACATGCTTTTGAACTGCAGTTAAGGGGCAGAATATTTCAGGAAATGTTGCTGACAAAAATGATAAGAATGATCAGATGCCTGATGAAGCTACTTTGCATGTGCCGAGGGGGACGGATTCTACAGGTTTGAGATTGTACAACTTGATTTCGTTTTAAGCCTATCAGTGAGGAAATTTTAACATTTTCATTGATGGGAACAATAAAGTTAATAAAAAAACAACATATAACTGTATGACCAGCACGGTTACTCTTCCCTACCAGGGATAACTGAGAATGTTGTATAATTTTTAGTTAAGCAACTTGTAAAGCATTAAGGAATGACATGAAGCAAACCAGAATTTGAAATAATTACCGGAAGTTTGAGACTTGGAAAAGAATTGTGCACACAATTTAATTGATCAACAAGGTGGTCTAGGTAAACATTTTTCTATTTTCTGTATAACAACTTTCTCAGTGAGAATTAAGGCCAAAGTAGTTCTTATTATTCGATTGACCTTGTTTCCCCCTCCCTTTTAACTGGAACACTTTCTGGAATTTGTTTAGCTGCAAAAGATGCCTCTAAACGAAAAACAGCCGATTTTCCTGGAAGGTGCAAAATAAAAGAAGCTGCACCGATAGCATCTGATAATCCAGATGATGATGATAAACCTCTATCCATGTGGTTCGGGGGGATGCAGCTTTCTGCGTACGTTGGTGAATCAAGTAAGCTGCTTCATATATTAGTTATTTTTCTGTTATAGTAATTAGTTTGACTATATGTGCTCTTCCTTCTAGGACCATCCCCTGATGCAAATGTCAACCAGAATAGTGATAGAGTAGAACCAGTTGAGGTAGCTAGCAAATCTCCTGCAGTTGATGCGGTCAGTGGCAGCGGGCCACATGAGAAGCAAGGGTTGCCTTTTGTTAAGAGCTCCCCTGTGTGGAAGACAATTGAAACATTGGAAGTATTCAGGCTTTTCCCCCAAAATCCTCATTTCCGACCTCTGGTTGAATGCAAAGAGGAATACCGCGAGGGTTCAGCAATTGGAAACATGATAACCTTTTCCAGTCTGGCGGATAAAATATCCAGGCTGCAGTTCGACGACCATCAAAGTGTTTTTGATAGCATTTTGGAGAGTCTTGTTGACTTGGAAAATTATGGATTCAATGTTACAATTCTACGCGGGCGGGTGAATGATCTGCTCTCTGTTAAGGACAAGCAAGGGCGGTTTCAGGTCGAGTCAAGGGATGCTGAACAGAAGATCATGGAGCATTCTCGTGAGAAGACCAAATTAGTCGAAGAGGCTGACTATATTGCGAAGAAGATAATTGAATTGCAGGACAAACATGCATCAATCAAGTCAGTAGTGGAGACCAAAGATCATGAGATTGCTAGATTGCGAATGGCTTTGGATGCCATGAATGAAGGCATTCAGAGCGCTCGGAGTGATTTTGAAAAGCTAGCTTTGGCTCCCATGAATTAGGCCGCGCACAGCGCACAACGCACAACGGGAGTGATTAAACTTTGCTTCTCAGATTAGGGATGTAATGCTTAGGTATCGATTCGGACAATTGCTCTACTTGTATTAGGGATGTTGAGTTGCATTGTGGATTGTATCGATCATTTATATTTTACATGTTGCCTGGATTCTCCGGGCGAATAAAAACGCGGGTTTTATTTTGCTTTTCGATTCTCATTTCTCACTACATATTTACTTTGGGAGTCCTGGGGAGCAAGAGTCTTATTGCTCTCTTCTCATTAGTTCAAATTCAAGCGTTCCTTTATGCCCTATATGAGGAGAAATTCTTAAGGCCTGATATCGGATTACATGTTCGTGCGGACTTTAGACACAAAAACCATCCCATGACCCACCACCCTATAACTTGAGACTCACCATTACCCAATGTAATGACTTCATCCCCTCTCACACCACTCACTCTATAAGCCAGATCTAAAATCCTTTTTTATGCGGGAAATTTAAAATTTCACTTAGGGTTAACATTAGTGAAACGCATGCATATCGGCCCATGTAATGCATGTTGAAGATTTCGTTACTGGCATATGTTATAGCTTATGCCATGGCCAATCAATTTAACTTTTATTTTATTTTATCATAAAATAAAATTTGTAAACTTTGAGTTAATTTGTCTTTATATTATCGTAAAATGATTACCACAATGACTTCATTACTGGCGTATGTTATAGCTTATGTCATGGTCCATTAATTGTGATCGAAATAAGATTTCACCTTTCTACAATCTTTGGATAAATTCTCACTTCAATCTTATCCGTTGGATTATTTCACTTCAACATGGTACGTGATGCTATCGTCACATGAACTAACTTTCAGCGCATGTTTTTCCAAAAGTTGGAGAATTTGATCTGAGCATATTAGCTTAGTACGCGTGATGCGCAGGTTAGACAAAACCTCGCTCCTAACAAACTACCGCCAGCTTTGTACGCTTCCGGCAGGCAGTTTCCTGCATCCCGTAACATTCTGTCATGTAACAGAAAGATTGCAGAGTACGTGAGAAATGACCAAACGCCAATTGCACAGGACCTGTTCGATCAAATGCCCGTGAGAGACGTCGTTTCGTGGAACACCATGTTGTCGGGTTTGCAGAAGGCCAAAAACCCACACGGAGTTAATCGATGTTTCTTGCAAATGACAAGAGATGGATTCAGACCAAACGAGTACACCGTCTCGATAGTACTCAATGCGTTTTTGGGCACAGCGTTTAATGTTTTGGTCTCGCAGGTTCATGCCGTTGTAGTCCGCTTGGCGCTCAACTCGAGTGTGTTTGTTGGGTCAGCGCTGATGAAAGGGTACGCAAATGCGGGCAATCGGGTAGCTTTGAGCGGAGTGTTTGATGAGATTTCAGGGAAGGATGTCTCGTCTTGGAACGCTTTGGTTTCGAGTTACATGGAATTGGGGTGCATCCATGAGGCTCAGACAGTTTTTGACGCGATGTTGGAAAGGAACGTTGTTTCGTGGACAAGTTTGGTGAATGGTTATATCAGCAATAAGAGGGTTAACAAAGCTCGCTCTGTTTTCGACAAGATGAGCGAAAAGAATGTGGTTTCATGGACTGTTATGATTAGTGGGTACGTGAGAAGCCATAAGTTTGTGGATGCTTTAGATCTTTTCGTCTTGATGTTGAAATCGGGGACTCGGCCAAACCATTTTACATTTTCAAGCGTGTTGGATGCATGTGCTGGTTGTTCTTCACTTGTCTTGGGACAGCAAGTTCACTCGAGCATCTTAAAGTTTGGTATGCCAGAGGACGTCATCATGTCAACCTCGCTTGTTGACATGTACGCAAAATGTGGAGACATTGGCGCGGCACTATGCATTTTCAGATCAATGCCAAGGAAAAACCTGGTGACATGGAATTCGATTATAGGAGGTTATGCCAGGCACGGACTCGCTACAAGAGCATTGGAGGAGTTTCAGAGCATGACTGAGTGCGGTTTTAGGCCTGACGAAGTAACGTTTGTAAACCTGTTATCGGCTTGTGGGCATGGCGGGATGGTTGAAAAAGGCGAAATCCTATTTAACTCCATGAAAGCAAAGTTCGGAGTTGAACCAAAGGTCGAGCACTATGCTTGCATGGTTGACCTATATGGGAGAGCAGGTGAGCTAGAGGAAGCCGAGAAGTTGATACAAGGGATGCCATTTCGGCCGGATGTGGTGGTTTGGGTCGCATTGCTTGGTGCATGTAGCTTGCATTCAAGTCTCGAACTTGGCGAGTTGGCTGCTACAGAAATTGACAAACTAGGACATGCCCATCCCGCAAGATATTTGACGCTTTCAAAGATTCACGGCGAAAGAGGAGCATGGAACAGCGTCCAAGAGTCCAGGAAGACGATGCAAGAGAAACGCATTCGAAAGCAGAACGCCGGTAGCTGGGTCGAATCTCCACAAGGAATGAGATGAACAGATTCATGAAACTGACCAAACACATTGAGATTACGAGGTCCGATTTACCCTACCACAACATTTACGCTTGGAAAATAGACCTTCATTGATTAAAATCAAAATATAACCTTGTGTAATACCGTCACATCCATGATCAAATAACAATCGTGAGTACGATACAAAACTATAGATAGACTACGAAAACTAAATTCAAGAAAAATGGTACAGAGACAATGCAAGGCCTTTCCCCAATTACAGCGACAACTGGGATGCTCAAAGAAGCAAATTGCTGAAATCTGATCATTTAAACCAGCTCTCAACGCTTGCTCCTTTGTTACTCAGAATAATTCCGAACTTTCCGAAGATTCAGGACTAAGAGCTTCACTTTCGGTTTTTGTTCTCATCCTTGTCCTCCCGCTTCCTGTATAGCTTCTCAAGAACACGCTTGGCCTCACACTGGGGAAAATTCGCCAAGTCATAGTAGTGGGGTGCTATATCGACTAACCTGTAGACATGTAATATTTGGAAGATTAGAAACAGATATACTCGAGAGAATAGGGACACGGTTAAATTCAAGTATTTGGAAAATAATGAAAGAAACTAGAGGGGGAGAGAGAGACTAACCACTCCCCACGAACATCTGTCACTGTACGGATAAAATTCCTGCTTGTCAAAACATACTCATTGTAGATAACCCATTCTGGCTTGTGGTCCAAGCAATTCGACGGATGCAAATGCACCACCTGCGAACAAAGATCATACATATAAGAGGCGGGCACAAACACTGATAAGGGTAAAAAGGGAAATATCATTTGGTCTATATGGAAAGTAAAGAGTAAATTTACATACTTGGTTATCTTTCACTGTCAGATAGTGTCCAGTACGTTCCAGATGAGCCACCTGCATGAAATATCCAGCTAGCATGGCCTTCCTTATGTTGATGTAGTAGTCACGACTATTGAATTCAGTACTGCATAGCTTGAGGTTAAACCGGGCCATAATGCGCACTAGCTGCTGCCTGACGTTGTCTGCAGACTTCAATGCCCTCTGATTGACAAAGTTCTCATAGCACCATGACGGATCCTCATCTACACCATTCAGAAGTAAATTTTAATACCAAGAAACTGGATGATCAACTTCAAATCAGTAATGAAACAAACAGATTCATGTACTTACTGTTTTGCTTGTATGCATGATACACATTCAGAAGCGTGAGATGATCTCCATCAATGTGCCCGAACCTCGCTTTTGCTTCGTCAGCAGCTTTTTGAGCCTCCCTAGGCCGGACAAAGCAATTGGGTACTAAGAAATAAATTGGTTATCACAGACGAGGCCCATGGAACGTTAGCAGATGCATAGAGGCGAGACGACACCATTTGCTTCATGAGATAATACTGAGAAACTGCAACTATATGCATCAGCAATTACTTAAAAATCCATAGGTACATGCCAACCGGGGGCATGGAACCCAGACAAGACAGTTGCTGATGACAACCTAATTTGACACAGTACTACTTCAACCACATGCATAAGCATTAGCATGCAGATTTAGCAGTTAGGATAGTGTGTGCACAAAAGAAAATGTCTGTATACATAACAGACTCAAAGGCATGCAATCAAGAAGCATGCAGCCCAACCTTATCTACTTTGATGTAGATAAGAGCCAAGACAGACACAACTGAGAAAGCAATGACGAAATAGAAAATAAAGTACCTGAAAGCATGGCAGATATTGACAAAATTTCATTTGAGCAGTTGAACTCAGGGCTGACTACCAGCATCTTTGACATCTGAGGATCCAACGGGAACTCACTCATAATCTCCCCTAGCTTGGTCAAGTTACCTTCATCATCCAATGCTCCCAAATAATTCAAGACCTCTAGTGCTCTCATCAATGTCTCAGGAGCAGGGGGATCCATAAAATCAAAATGAACGAGATCATCTATTCCTAGTTTCTTCAAAGTAAGAACTGTATTTGCAAGGTTTGATCTCAAAATTTCTGGATACGTTTGTGGTTGAAGATCATTATTGAAACTTCTCTCAGTATAAAGTCTGAAACATTTTCCAGGCTGAGTTCTTCCAGCACGACCTGACCTCTGATGTGCACTTGCCTTGGAAATTGGAGATACCAACAAGGATTCAACACGCACTCTTGGGTTATAGACTTTTTGTTTAGCAAATCCGGGATCAATAACATAAACAATTCCATCAATAGTCAGAGAAGTTTCTGCAATATTTGTTGACACCACAATCTTCCTTCCAGGAATTCCACCTTCTTTTATGGGAGGAGGAGCAGGATCAAATATTTTCTGCTGCATAGCTGGAGGTAGAGTTGAATACAGAGGCACCACTTTCACAGGACCAACCTGGTCACCCAGATTTCCAATTTCCTTGTTAATTTTGCGGCATGCATCTTCTATCTCCTCCTCTCCCGTTAGAAAAACAAGTATATCTCCTGGGGTCTCATACATATGAATCTGCACAACTGTTCGAATCGCTGCTTCCAGATAATCCCTTTCAGGTTCCTCGGTGTAAAAAATTTCCACTGGATGAAGCCTTCCAGGAACTTTCATGAGTGGCGCACCACTGAAATAACCCTGAAACTTTTCAGCTTCAAGTGTAGCACTCATCACAACCACCTTCAAATCAGGTCTGTTTCTCAACTACTTCCTTCAAAAGCCCAAATAGAACATCTGTTGCTAAAGTTCTTTCGTGAGCTTCATCAAGAATTATCACGCTGTATCTTTCTAAAAGTGGATCAGTCATTGCTTCTCTTAAAAGCATTCCATCGGTGAGATACCTGCCACACAAAATGCATAATCTGTAAGTAACTTGTCTTTCCCTTGGGCCTGAGCAGAAATGATAAAGCAATAGAAAAGAGCAGAAAAGATGTTGAGCTTACTTCAACACAGTTCTGGCACTGCTGCAGTCCTCAAAACGGATGCTATAACCAACCTCTTCTCCAATGGTTACATCCATCTCTTCAGCAACACGACGGGATACTGACATTGCAGCCACTCTACGTGGTTGGGTACACGCAACCATCATCTTCTTGCGTTTATCCGAAGATTCTGAATGGACAGCTTCCAAAACAAATTGAGGAATCTGTAAAAGAGAAGTACATAGACAATTGCCATTGTCAGACAATTTCAACAATTCTCATTCTTTACATGACCTTCAGCAAGAACGATACAGAGGAGAAGATAAAATAATCTCACAATCAACTTTCTAACAGGTTTATAGAGCATAATCCATGATCCCACATTCACCCAGATTTTGTGTTGCGGTGTATCCAGGAAGACCTGAAAAGCATGGCTAGGACCCACCTAGGTTCTACCATAATTTTGGCTTTGGTCCTAATGTTACCAGAAAAATATATAAAGTGTCCAGTTTCTTTACATTTCCGGTAGGCAAGTCCTAGTTGTGTTGAGAAAGTGGCACGAAATATAAAGTTCAACCAAATCCTTTATACAGAGCCGATAATTTCATACCTTTACATTCTATTAAGTTAATGGCACTGCCATAAATGATATTATGGTAAAAGCGTACCCTCAGCCAAGGGTGACAAATGTGGTTCAGAAAACGTGGAGAGGTGCATCAGGTAATATCGACCGTCAATACAGAATTAATTCCAATATGCATCATTGCAGTGTACAACATAAGACCGTTAATTAAACTTAACCATTGTCGCAGAGCTTGGCAACTGAGATTTTAAAAGCAATGCACAAATAATTCCAACTACACGGGTTTTAAATATGCCACTGTATTCTTCTCTCTCAACACTACAAAAGCTACTATTATTTCAAATTAACACGAATGGAAAAGCATATACCCATTGCAATTTTGCGATAAATCAAAACATGTCCGGGAACTGTTTTTACATTTTTTAGTCAACAAAATATTATTTTTTGAATATACATTACCAAGTTCGAATTTTTATTCAGCTTTCATTATGTATTTCATGCTACAAAATAGGCGAAAATTACAGTAAAAAAGTTTGAAGAAACAAACCTGAGTGGTTTTACCGCTACCCGTTTCACCGACCAAAATGAGAGACTGGCTGGCCTTGAAAGCTTGCAAGAACTCCTCTTTCTGGTGCCAAACAGGCAAAGTCTTCCTCTTCTCAAGGATCTCATAGTACCTCTGAGAGTACGGCTTCCCAGGTCCACCGATTGATCAGACTGTTCATAGCGTTTTGGTTGGCAGCAGCTCCTCCGCTGCCGTTCGATTTGTTCATCTTCGCCGATGTGATGGAAGCCTCGTCCACCACGTCGAACAAGCTCACCTTCCTCTTCCTCTCCGTACCCATCAATCAAAAACCCTAACGGCGGCAAAAACCCCCAAAATCCTATCACTTGGATCCTAAAGAGGTCGGATAGGATCCGAAGAGAGAGGATTTCCTTTCCGTTTTATATTCAGCCCTAAATTTCGTAAACCCTAGAACATGAAAGAAGATGGAGGATTTTGGAGAGGGAGAGGCTAGGGCTGGGGCGGTGCTCAATATTATAGGAGGTGAAATTTCAGAATTACGATTGAGTCCCTTCCTCCCTCCCTTGTTGTTGCAGGCCAGGAAATGGAAACCTTACAATTTCAGTTTGGTCCGGCCTTAAGTGGGAGGCCCAATGACTGCATTTGTAATACTGTGAAAGGCCCAATCAAAATTTGGATTTCTTTAGACACCCAAACCGCAGTTAACAATAATATCAAACTACCCTTTAAATTTGCTTTAGTGTATTCATTTTGTTCATTTGAAACCTTAGGGAAACAAAGTTGAAAAATTAAAAAGGAAAAGGAGTGTGACGGTTGAGCCACCCATCCCCCCACCTAGATTTGTAAACAGGTCAGATTTGGATCAGATCATCCTTGATTCATACTCGGATCCATTATCGGAAGTCACAACACTTGTTTCCACTCATCGCATGTTTGGATTTTTAGGAAAATATATCTTCATTTGCATAGGAAATGGCACACTTAACATTTCCATTAGATTTAGTAATAGATTCAGTAATAAAATGGCAAACAGTTTGTTTGTAAATTATCAGCAACACTTGCTTATGTTTCACTAGTTCGAAGGGTTGTGCTTCCCGACGAGTTGGTTGATCATCACACCCTAACACTTGATCAGGTGCGATAACGGATGTCAATTTAAAATCTCATGTAGCAAGCCATTTGAATTTCCAAGCTGTATCATTCCCTTAAAAGTGAACTGCAGATTAAAACTCAAAATGTTAGTGTAGTTAAAGTAATAATCCCCGAGACACTTCTTCATATGTACTCTATTTACTAGTATCGCAGCTCTGCATACATAGTACCTCATTTTGTCGTATGACATTTTAAACGTTTCACCAATCTGTCGTGGTGATTTTGCAGTATCGGTGCAGAAGAAGCAGAATACAGTGACGATCTAAAAGAAAGAGAGAACTAATAGCCCATGGTTGTCATGATCCTCGTGTTGTTCCGCGAGGTGCATCTGTGAATGATATGTGAACTCTCATGCATCATTCTCTATGTACATTCCTTTTTCGGCACAGCGGTCATTCCAGTTGCAAATTACAACTGACCAAATCATAGTGAATTTCGAATTCGTTTTCCTTTCTTTTATGCTATAAGATATATTTCATCTAAAAAGAAGAGACAGATCCTTGAGGAATGTGAATTGGTCTTCTATGGTATTTAATAGAAAAAATTTGCATTAATCAAATCCGTCATCTTCGTGTTCATACTTTCACCCTTCGTCCCTGATTACATATGTTTTACATGGTGGAATGGCGCAGTTTTGCCAATGATGGAAGCTGCAATAGCACTTGTGGGTGGACCAACTAATAGAAGCATATGCACGGTGTCATATGCAATAGCACTTGCAGCGGAGCAGCTGCTCTGCACATTTGAAAGTTGACAAACTTTCTGTTGCATTACAGACGTTTTGAATCGTGCAGTGAAGATTCGTTTGTTCTGTGCTGGTCCTAATTTTCCTGACTGCCACCCACATTAAAATATTTCATATGAATAAAGTTAATCTCACTAAACAGGCTCCTATCTTCACTAATGAACTAAATATTAATGGACAAAGACTACATCAAACTAGTGCCATTGGATAAGGTGATCAAGTAGTTGGATGGAACTGAGAGGTTTCTCTATAAAGTAAACCGGGGGTGCAGCGAAGAAAAAATGTGTGCAAAACTCGCTTTCCTTATGCACACACTAATTAAGGAGTACTTAAACAACAAGAGATTGCTAGTCAACTGGAAATACATTGATGATTTTGCAGTCAAACAATTAAGATTAAAAAGGAAAATCAGTTTAAAATACAAATATTTGTAAGTTCATAAATACTAATTCTGGCATTTGAGATGTAAGTATACGATTAGAAAGACGGAAATCTGGAATTGTGACACAATTATCTTAAAAGACTCGTGAACCTGCTCCAATTAGAATCACTCCAAAATTCCTTCGTTTCATCACTTTATGCTCAAAATAAATTCACATGACACACAACTGAAATATAAAGTAAAGTATCAAAATTTTCTCAAAATAATAATTAACATTAGAAAAAGAATATAGATAAATATCTACTCATCAGGCATATTAACCTAATATAAGCTTAGCCCATCATTTGGACCTAATAGGCAACCGAAGATGCTTATATCTCTTCAACAAATCAGGATTAGAAACCCTTTTAGCAAGAATAACAACTTTAATATCACGTTCCTTGTGCTTTGGGTAAATCCCTAAATAAATGCTTAATCCTAACTTAATCCTCAAGTAAGTACAATGATTTTGAGACCACAAAATCTTACTGAGACCTGGATTTTACTAAACATATTGGACCCAGACAAATACCATTCAACCACCTCATTTCCATGATTCCGTCTCTGTTCTTTAAATTGTTAGTTTTTCATTTGAAAATATTTCCATCTGTCTCTAGTCAATTGTGATTTTTCATTTTTAAACATCTTGCATAATGGCTGGTCTACAAGGGGAACACACGTTCTTGGAATGAGAAGCTCGTACTCCACCTTATATATATATATATATATTTCCTCCAAGGTATTCCATTGGAGGTTGAAGTCTTAACATGTGATTTGATCTATTTGATAATAGATGTATGAATGGTAGACCATGCTGGAGGATTATCTTTAAGACGATCAAATAATGGTTTGCATTGTTGACGAAGATGAGGATAAAAGTCAGAGACATAATTTAAAGAACCAAAAAATCTTTGAAGTTGATTTTTATTAGTAATCTAATCTGGAAATTGCATTGTTGACGAAGATGAGGATAAAAGTCAGAGACATAATTTAAAGAACCAAGAAATCTTTGAAGTTGATTTTTATTAGTAATCTAATCTGGAAATTTATCAGTAAATTGAATGACTCTATCAATTGGCTGAATGGTAGATTGATGGATATTATATCCTAAAAATCTAATGTTAGTTTGAAACAATTTGATCTTAGATGCAGAGACAACTAATCCATTGGACTTTATTATTCTAGCAAACAAATGCAAATGTTTCCAATGTTCATCTATTGACCTTGAATAAATACGAACATCATCAATATAAACAATTGAAAAATGGCTATATTGATTAAAAATCTCATTCATAATATTTTGAAATTCACTTGGGGCATTCTTAATGCCGAAAGACATTACATTCCATTCATGATGACCGAAAGGGGTTACAAAAGCTATTTTGTATTTATCATTTTCATGAATCTGAATTTGCCAAAAGCCTGATTTCATATCAAATTTTGAAAAAATAACTGCTTGAGAAAGTCTCTTTATCAAATCTCTTTTGTTGGGAATTGGATACCAAATACATTCCAAAACTTCATTCAAATGTTTGTAGTTAATAACTAATCGGGGAGTTCCTCTTTCTAATTCTGCGTTCTTCTGAGCATAAAATGCAGGGCATGAACATGGAGATTTACTTTTTCTAATGATACCTTTATTAAGAAGCTCTTGGATTTCCTTTTTACAGAATTCCATAACTTTTTGACTCATTTGAATTGGTCTGGCTTTGGTTGGGATTTTGGATTCATTAAACTCCTTGATGTAAGGAAGTTTAAAAATGCGTTGTTTTCGTTGCCAAAAGGCGTTGGGAATATTTGAACAAATGTCATTAACAAGTTTCATTTGAAAATTATTAATGGCTTCTAACAAAGATTTATTTGTTAGTTGTTCTTCAATTCTTTTATGATTAATTTCTTCCTTTAAGAAATTAATTGGTTGTGTTTTATGATTAATTAGACTGATGGATCGCAAAACGCTATTCTTCTGAAGATGTTTTAATTTTTTGAGATCTGTTTCCTTGCAGAACTCAAATGTGACCTTCTGTCCTAAGACTTGGGTGGTAATCCTATTATGATGAACCTTAAAAAGGTATATGAGTGCCATAAAAGGGAGACCTAAAATGACTGGATCAAAAATGTTTTTGATTAAAACAAATATTATTTTGGCAAACATGCGCTTTGGGTATTTCAAAATTTAATTGCATTAGTGATTGGCTTGCAGCACTAAATATTTTGTTTGACTTATGAAAATACCTAGTAGGAATTAACCCTTCTTGAATACAATTCAAGTCTGTGCTCGAATCTATCAAAGCAATAGTTTCAAAATGAAAATCATCAATTATTATTTTGATTTTAGAATACCATTTCTGGATTCTTATCTTGTCTAAAAGACTTAGGATTAAATCTTTTTCTTCAGACTGGGAGTTTGAATTATGACGTGAGGAAGAACCATTATGTTCTTTGTCATTGTTATTGACAAGTGTTTGGGTCTGGACTCTACTGAGATGTATACGAATTTCTAGGTTTTCAGACTTTAAAAACCTAATTTTGTCTTTGATTTTATTAACTTCACGTTGGAGATCGTTGATTGTGATTTTTTTCTTAGTCTTATTAAACCTTTCCAAGGTTGTGCTAAGAAAGATTTTTGGAGTTGGTTGAGGTTGGCTAGTGCCAGATTCATCTGAAGAAACTAATTTCTTAAGTTTCTTAAGATAGAAAGATTTAAGTTCAGGGTCATCGACTTTACTTATTCGTTCAATAAGAAGATCTTCTTGTTATTAAAAATGAGATTTTATTACAGCAAGCATCGGTACATCCTAGCTTAATGTCGGGAGATGAAAGATTGGTTGAGGAGCTATTATCAGAAAAAGATAATTTCAAATCATCTTCTGATTGACTATGGTCTGTGTCCTTAAGATCTAAGACTTGGATTAACTGAAGTTTCTCTTCCTCAGAGATCTTTAATTGGTTAATAGTTTTCTTGGCACGGCATTCATTGGCGTAATGGCCATAATTGCCACACTTGTTGCAATTTCCTTTTTGTTTGGGATTTTTCGAGTGGATTTTTCCAGAGGGTTTCCTCTTCCACTTGTTGGATTTGGGTGTTTCATAAAACTTATTTGTTTCAAAATGTTTATTTTTATTATTTGTATTTATTGGTCTTGGGTATTGCCTACCTGAGTACTTATTGGAGTACTTGTGATAGACTTGAGATTTTTTCTTTTTGTTGGAATGAGCAATAGTAGGTAATCCGTATTGTTCAAAGAATGTTCCTAGCTCATACTTGGCTATGGATTTGTCTTTATTAATTTGTTTTGAAATTTTCATATCTATACACATTTTCAATCCTTCTTTCTGGATAATATTAATTAATTTTCATAAGTAAGGGTATGATATAGTATGATACCTTCTTCATTAACTAAGACATTTCTAATTTTATGTGCAAAAAGATTTGGTAATCCATTTATAAATTTTTCTTTCCAAAATGGTTGATTACTGTTTTCTCTGAGCATAATTCTACACATGAACACATCTTTGCACCACCTAAAGTCGCTTAGAGTAGAACATCTTAGATTGTTGAGTTGATCATGGATCCTAGAAGTGACATTACTAGGTGTTCCTATGAAATGTTCTATGATTGTAAAAAACAATGTATTAACTGCATCTGGGACACCATGTCCAATATGTTCATAAGAAATAGGTATTCATTCTTCCTCTTTTTTAACAACATTTTTTATTTCATTTCTGGACTGCTCTGTGAGATGTTTCTACCACCAAGAATGAAGCATTCCTGTAAATCCAGTGACCAAAAGGTCGACAACTTGTGATTGACTAAGAATATGATTGGTAATATAGCTATTAGCAACCATAAAGATATGTTGGAGTTTATTGAGAAGTTCTTGTTCTGACAAACCATCTATATTCCATTCATAGAGTTTATCAGAAGAGACTGAGAATTGGTTTTGAATGTTTCTTTCCTCAAACTGGATATCCGGATGTGTTGGCCTGGGATACCAATTTTTGGTAAGAGATGTTGGGTTGACTTGCTTATTGGTAATCCTTCTGAGTTCAAGATTGTGAAAAGCTTGTTTAACTTTTTGAATGGAATCTGAATCATTTTCTGACTCAGAGGAAATTGGAGATGTTTCTGATTGAGAATCACTAGGGTGTTTTAAGACATGGACTGTCTTTTCTTGTTTTAATTCTGATAACATTTGGTCAATCTTTTGACTTGTGGAAGTTGTTTTCAAGGCTATTGCCTTTGAAGAGGATTCTGAGAAATTAACCAGGGGTTTTTCCCTGATTATGGATTTTGGTTGGGAAAGTTTATCAATTTTAGTTTCAATTTTATCTAACTGTTTTCCAATGGTATGGAGACTCTGGTTAGCAAAATTATTTTGTTCAATGATTGGTTTTACTCCTGCATCTTCCTTGGGAAGCTTAAAAGGAGTAGCTGGGATTTGCGTATTGGCAGTAGTGATTAAAATTGTTTCTTGTGGAGGATGACTAGAGGAGACAATGGTTTTGTCTTCTTTAAGCCAATTTTCTTTAGTTATTACTTATAGTTTCTTTTCAGACTCGTAATACTTTTCAACATAATCGAAGAAAAATACTTCAAATTTGTGGGTTTCCATGAAATTAATCCATTTATTATGAATTTCTAATTTTTCTTCTTGAGTGTATTTATTTCGGAAAAAAATCCTTTGTGAAATATTTTCTTCCGCTTCAATGTTTGCACAGAGACGTTTCTTATTCCTTTTAAAAGGTTTGTTTAGAACTAAAAGTTGATGGTTAATCTGACCTACTTCAAAATCAGATTCTGTTGGAGAAGTTTGTTCTCCTTGATCCTGGGTATAAGGTTGATACCTAGGATGTGTGACTTGAGTGGTTGTTTCTACTGACTTTAGCTTGATGTTAATTAAATCATTCATTCACTCTCGTTGCGTAATAGATGAACTGGTTTCTACTGATTTTATTTTTTTATTAGCTAATGAATTGATTAACTCTTGATCTTGACTCATCCTATCGGTTGGCATGGATCCAGGAAAAGAATTTCTGCTAGGAGCAAATGATCTATGTGACTGGGTAGACTCACATGATTTTCTGGCAGGACGATCAAAATTGATTTTGACAGTTCCATCAAAATATTATTCAATATTGTGTAGATTGACTAGATTGTTTTAGATAGCTAATGGCTTACTTTTATTGATCAAACACCAATCTGAAGGTAGACTGATATCTGACCACTTAGTGGTTCTGGGAACTTTGATGTTTGCATTTTCTTGATTAGTTTGGATTAAGAGTGTATGGTCTCTAGGACTCTTGGTTAAGGCTTGGAAATTCATATTTGTGCCAGTGACTTTATAATAAACTCGATATATTAATGCCAAGGGCTGTGTTCCTTCAAGGACTTGGTATCCTGAAGTTTTGATGTTTAAAGTGAGTACTTTCAGCATATGAGGATCTGAAAGACTTATAGTAAGGTCTGGGAAACAATCAAAATGGATAAGTCCATTATAAATACTGGATTCAATCATTCCAAGTATACTATAACTGAAGTTAGTGAATTTAGCATCTCGGGGACAAAGCAAGATAAAGGTACTAAGGCCTCTACGTGTTAATTGTTTTATAGCTATTTGAACTAAGTCGATATGGATATAGTTATGACCATCTTTTCTATGTGTTTTAATTTGTTCTGAAGAGAACAATTGGCAAGTTTTGACACACCCCAACCTAGATCGAGGTTTCAAAGTTAAGCGAGTTTGCGTGAGAGCAATCCCATTTTGGGTGACCCACTGGGAAGTTCTCGTGTGAGTTCCTATAAACAAAATCATGAAGGCGTGGTCGAGGCCCAAATCGGACAATATCGTGCTACAGTAGAGTCGAGCCCGGGATGTAGTGGGGGCCTGGTCGAAATGTAACAAGTTTCATGTTCTTTACTAAGAGCATAAATGTTTTCAACTGTTTTAACATGGTGTTCACTTCTAAATGAGGTTACTGACCATTTCTTTTTGTAAATATTTTTACTTGAAACTCTGGGGATATTCCAATCTCCAAAGTTTACACTATCATCAGTTTGAAAATCAAGTTTTTGTTTTTCATTAACAATGTCTGGTATCGCACCTAAACTAGATCTAGACCTAGTGTTGGCCATTGAATTAGATCTAAATAATCTACTCATAAAGTTCAAAAATCAAGCAATTAAAATACAGAAAACTTATTTGATTCACCTTCTTTGCGTATTCGCTAAACTCCTTCTCCGCTCATGCCTCTCCCAGGACTTATTATTTAGACCAAGCCTTACTGTTTGGCTGGGAATTTAAGCAAATTATGAGGACCGACAAATAAGGTAGACTATAAATTGAAGGACTGAAATATGAACCTGACTTGCAGATTAAGAAGATGCTAATGCAATTACCACTCACTTGGCTCTGATACCAAATGGGGATGGAAGACTACCGTATATTGACGATGGAAGAAATTATGAGGACATCAATCAAGACTACAGTCATTATGATAAGGTGGTTTGTAGATATCAAACCAAAGGTTATAAACATGAAGAAAGAATTGAACAAAAGATTGATCGGTAATTACTTTGAATTCGAGATACTCAATGAATTGTCTAGGAGTAAGAGAATTAAAATCAGAAATGGTGAAAATATTTGTCATAATGAAAATAATGAATTTAAATTAGTTGTGTAGATATAAATTGGAAAATATTTTTATTTCAAGTTGAAACCAACTTACAAATTTTTGTCTACTAACAATTGATGAAAGAAGCAATGGAGCTCGCAGGCATCCTTGATGATAAAATGAAAATACAAGTGTTTATAAATTTTGGCCAAGACTACAGTCATTATGATGAGGTGGTGTGCAGATATCAAACCAAAGGCTATAAACATGAAGAAAGAATTAAACAAAAGACTGATCGGTAATTACCTTGTATTTGAGATATTCAATGAATTGTCTAGGAGTAAGAGAATCATGAAGAAAGAATTCATACCAAATGGGGACGGAAGACTACCGTCCATTGACGATGGAAGAAATTATGAGGACATCAATCAAGACTACATTCATTATGATAAGGTGATTTGCAGATATCAAACCAAAGGCTATAAACATGAAGAAAGAATTGAACAAAAGAATGATCGGTAATTACCTTGTATTTGAGATACTCAATGAATTGTCTAGGAGTAAGAGAATTAAAATCAGAAATGGTGAAAATATTTGTTATAATGAAAATAATGAATTTAAATTAGTGGTGTAGATATTAATTTGAAAATATTTTTATTTCAAGTTGAAACCAGCTTACAAATTTTTGTGTGCTGACAATTGATAAAAGAAGCAATGGAGCTCGCATGCATCCTTAATGATAAAATGAAAATACAAGTGTTTATAAATTTTGGCCAAGACTACAGTCATTATGATGAGGTGGTGTGCAGATATCAAACCAAGGGCTATAAACATGAAGAAAGAATTGAACAAAAGATTGATCGGTAATTACCTTGTATTTGAGATACTCAATGAATTGTCTAGGAGTAAGAGAATTAAAATCAGAAATGGTGAAAATATTTGTCATAATAAAATAGTGAATTTAAATTAGTGGTGCAGATATAAATTTGAAAATATTTTTATTTCAAGTTGAAACCAACTTACAAATTTTTGTCTACTGACAATTGATGAAAGAAGCAATGGAGCTCACAGGCATCCTTGATGATAAAATGAAAATACTAGTGTTTATAATTTTGGATGGATATGGGATGGAGCTAAATAGTGGCTTCTGTTCTTGAAAGAATTCGCAGAAGTCTCAAATCACATGTTAAGACTTCTACAGTCAAGAAAAATCTAATGGAATACCCTTTCAGCATCCCTTACCATATTAATAAAAAACAACCCCTATAAAAAAATAGCCAAAACACTTCTACCTCCAAACTTCCATCATCTTCCAACTGAGTCTTTCAAAACCCTCAAATATTACCAAGCCATTCTCAATGAAACCGAAAGCATTGATATCAAACCCATTTTCAGCAACACCCATGAAAACAAAATATTTTACCATTCCCTCCACATTGGAAGATTTCTTTCAGAACAAGAATGGGGAATCCCCCTCTATCAAACCAAACCACTTCATACCCAACATGTCCTTATTCCAAATAACCACTACAATTATTTTGATTACATTCAAGTCTGGACCAACATTTTCCTTCATCAAACAACAGACTTTAGTCATTCATGGTTCATAACTTTTGATAAAAGTTTCAGGTTAAATTTTCCAACGTGGTTTCCCAAATGGTGGTCTACTCACGGCCCAACAGCCAGTTTACTGTCAGAAGATCTCATGCAAATCCTCTCAAATAGTTTCCAGAAAAAATTTGATCGCAGCTGTTTCGACAACATAATTTCACTTCTACCATTGTTCATGGCAAAATACAAGGTCCCTTGGATCATGAAATGGAATTACGAAATTGAAATAGGTGAAGTTTACCGTTCTAGATGGGTCAAATGGTAGGATAAATTCGACTACCAAAAAATCATCAACTTTGTTTCATCAGAATTTCCCATTGTTCCTATCCCAATGGTGTCTCCACCAACAACAAAGGCATTGCCGAAAATTCCTGAACAAACACAATCCTTATCAGACATTAGCCATTCATCCTCCCTCAAAGGAAAGACTAAATCATCCAAATCATCCAAATCAACAAGTTCGAAGAAAAAAGAGAAATCCTCACAGCTTAAAGAATTAGCAGACAAGTTTATGGCAGAAGCAGCCTTGCTGCACAATTAAGAAGAAGAAACAAGTTCTGACTCATCAGACACTTCGTCTCAACCAGTCAAGTAGACCAATTACCAAGATTCTCAAGACCCATTTGAAATTTGAATTTCAAAATGTAATAATTTGTAATCATTTAAAAATTTTACCCATGTCAATAGCATAGTAACAGCATGTGATTTTATCATCGAAAGTAGCATCAGCAGTAGCAGCAATCATTCCGACAAAGCACTATCCATGAATAGTAAAATCTCTTTTACTATTCATCCATCATTTCAACAGCATGATTCCACATTAAAAAACATCATCATTCGCCAACCTTTACAGCTTTTAGCACATGCAAGCCGGGAATCCCGCTTCAACAACCGAGACTCATCTCCCTACAAAAGAAAATTTCATTTTCAGAGGAGGAGGACTTTGTCCATCATAGCTGAGACTTCTGCGAATTCTCCCAAGAATAGAAGCCACTATTCAGCTCCATCTCATATCCAGCCAAAATTTATAAACACTTGTATTTTCATTTTATCATCAAGGATGCCTGCGAGCTCCATTGCTTCTTTCATCAATTGTCAGTAGACAAAAATTTGTACGTTGGTTTCAACTTGAAATAAAAATATTATCAAATTTATATCTGCACAACTAATTTAAATTCATTATTTTCATTATGACAAATATTTTCACCATTTCTGATTTTAATTCTCTTACTCCTAGACAATTCATTGAGTATCTCAAATACAAGGTAATTTCCGATCTGTCTTTTGTTCAATTCTTTCTTCATGTTTATAGCCATTGGTTTGATATATGCACACCACTTCATCATTATGACTGTAATCTTGATTTATGTCCTCATAATTTCTTCCATCGTCAATAAACGGTAGTCTTTCGCCCCCATTTGGTGTGTGTGTGTATATATATATATATATATGTATGTATGTATACAAAAAGGTGCATTCACATTTACAATCATTTGCCTTATCAGAAGAAATATATCAATTATTAGACGTGATTTTTTTGCAAGAAATATACTGATTTTGTATTAATAAACGAGAATAGTTATAAAGATTGCCGCGTTGAATATTTTTGGGTGATCAAATGTATTGATATGAAGATAATTCACACGTACAAACATAATAATTCTCTAAATGGCTATTTCAAGTATACGCACCACCCACAAACACCATCGGTGTAGATCCACCACAAAGATAGTAAACACAACATACCAATATCAAGGTACACACAATGTTATCAGCAAACGAGACAAGTCATATGCCACTTCATAGGTACGACTTGGACATGGAAATGGTGATTAGTGCTTGAATTCCTTCAGTCGGATCCCCAGCCCCAAGCCTCCCAAAAAGAAAAACAGCACATGGTGATGGAGTTTGATGACTTTGACTACACACTTAATTAATTTTTATTTGAAAGAAGCAAGGGACCCAAAACCGAAGGAGAAGGATCCAAAAAGCCTTTGCAACACATTCAATGAAGTATTTTGTTGATCCAACAAAATTAATTTTGTTTGGTTTGGTTTGGTTGGTCATTTGGATATATACTAGATTATCCACACGCAAGAACAACCACATATTTACAAACAGCCATGCATTTCATTTCGACCCATGCACGATTCCAGCTCTCTACAGTCTAATCAATATTTGTTTATTAGGGCCTGCATTTACAGACGAAGCAATCACATGATCTTGTAAAAGATGATTTGTCTTTTCTATAGGCAATGTAATTTGAAAAAATAGTGTCAAGGCAAGAAATACATTTTTTTTTTTGGGGGGGGGGTGTTCAGAAGATAGTGAACATTTATAAAATAAAGTTCAAATGGACATATTAGCGTAGGTAGTTTTTAAGAAGAACTGGCATACATAAAGAAGATGATATATATGCAAACAAAGCATAAGTAAAGGTTCTTCTCTGCAGCAATTACAAAAAGTACACAAAAGATAAAAGAGAAAACAATTTCACCCCAAAAACAGATACTCTTAATTAGGTGCTCAAACAGTAGAGGCACAAAAGTGGCTAATAAAGAAAACCTAAACGTAAATTGTATGCTTTTGTCCTATAAAAATTTCACATTTGAATAGCCCTTGCATTTCAATGATTTGAACCTAATAAACATGATGAAAGGAAAAGTTATAAGAATATAAACACGAGCATAGGAAGGCTCTCATATGTCATTTCCACATATTTATAAAAATGGGGACTAATTGTGGGAGACCCACTCCACATCAAACTTCAACAATCTAAATCGTCTATTTTATAAATCTCGATTCATAGATCATTCTTCCAAAAATTTAATTCAATCCGAAACCATTTGCTTATTTAATTATTACGATGAAATTTCATTGTTTCTTATAGAACAAATTGTTCGTTAATTTTTTTGAACTCAATTAGATGTCTTAATATTTCCAATTTGGCTTTTTTTAAGGATGATTTATGAGGTGCAACTTGTAAAATAGACAGTTTGGATCATTGAAATTCGATGTGGTATGAGCCTCACAACTAATCTCCATTAAAAAAAAAAAAAAAAAATCCCTTCCTTTACCGGCCTCATATATATATATGGTGAATACATAATTACTATGATGATCTTATATTTATTTTGTTTTTGCTACAATAAAACAAGATCTTGTTGAGAAGAGACTTGTGTGTATATAAAAAGATCGCTACACAAAATTAAAACCTGTTAACACTTCTGGGTATAAAAAATAGAGAGCTGAGAAGTCATGACCAATATTTAGTTCCGACTTTCAGCGAAATAGTTGGAACTTACGATCAACATATAATATAAGAAGGGGTGTGCTATCCACACACCTCATTTTACTTCTCACATATCCTTTGTTAATTTCTGTCCATTGATCTTTTTCAATTCATCCGATCCAACGGCCGAAAATTAGAAGAGTGTGTGAGAAGTAAAAAATGGTGTGTGGATATCACATCCCTATAAGAAGGGTGATGCTAGAGCGTCTACTTGAATTATGTCTTTGTAAATCATATGATGTGGCGGTTAATGATTGGATTTTTTTTTTAATATTAAAGAAAGAATCCAACCATCAACTATAATAGGTTGGATCGTACCAATCTCAATCCATTTGATTCTATTTTGGAAAAAAGAAAAAAGAATCCATTTGATTCTATTTATTCTAAGGCAAGGATTCACCAACCATTTAGCCATAGCCAAAATCAAGGAACTAGATTAATAGGAAGGAAGCTTAATGGGAATGAAATGAATCAGAATTTTTCTTCTATGCTCGATCAATATAAACATCAATAACTTCGAATTGGATTAATTTCTCCTCACTAAATTAGTGCATGGGCCAAAAAAACCCTACCTCATGGAAAGGTAGTTGGAGAGGTGCAAAAGAATCAAACCATTAACCGCCACATGATGTGGTCTACAAACTGTAATCTACAATATATGGCCTAAAAACATGGTCTCCCTAACATTTTCCATATACGAAAGAAGAGAAAATAATATACTTGATAAAGGGAATCCCTAGTCTACAATAAAATGTATCATTAATTAATAATACAACATGGGTACTCTTCAAAAAAAAAAAAAAAAAAACTACATGGGTAATTCTATTAACACCCTACAATCTTATGAAGGCATTCTACACTTTAAGTTTTTCACTTAAATTTCCTCCTTACCCCCATTTAATTTAAGTTAGTAGACAAAGAGAAAACCCAGCCACCTAACTATTCCTTGCAGGTGGCATCACCTCATGCAAACAGAGGCAAAAAAGCCCAACCAATTGTAATTTCTCATCACGATAGCACAACTCTCTCTCTCTCTCTCTCTCTCTCTCTCTCTCTCTCTCTCTCTCTCTCTCTCTATATATATATATATATATATATATATATATCTATTGCATTTGCATCTGATGCTCTAGAAGAAATGTGTCGCTTTTTTTCTTTTTTTATGTTCTTTTGAGAGTGAGAGACAAAGAGGGGCCACGCGATGGGGTGGCTTGTGCGCGAGGACGATTTCGACGACGAAAGTGATAAAGGTAAAGGAGTATCCGGGTTGATGAGTCGAAGTGTTGGATTGTAACCAAAGAAATTGGAGTTTCCAGCCGATGTTTATGGAGGTAATCAAATATACTTGGTTGTCGAATTGGGGCTGCCGAGTGTGCTTTTTGTTTTTTGGAGTGGGGATGTGGGGTGGCTTCAAAAAAATGAGGAACAACGTTGGAATTTTTGAGAAAGTTTTATAATGTGGGGTGTTTTCATAAAATTGTGGGGTGTGTATAAAATAAACCTACTACATTAGCTTGAAACCAAAGCAAAGACTTTAAATGGACACAAGATAAAGGACACGTTCAGTTTGTCCACTCTGATTAAGAAACCCTAATTGATAAACGGTTATTATTCACACACTTAACCTTACATTGCAACGTATGAGATTCAACTAAAGCAAACACATATTTAGATTACATTAGTGAACCACATAAATTATTTTGTGTTAGATTACCAACTCATCCAAACAATTTGATGTAACAAGCCGATTTCACTTTCAATTTGGTTCACTTAAATGTAATCGGAAAATACGACGCTCTGACGTTACTATACTCAGGATTTAAATTGTACATTTGGAAGCAATACCTTCGTTCCCGGCCAAAATTAAGTATTTATCTCTCCTTGTAAGCTTGGTGCATTCAAACCCTAATGCCTTGCCAATCTCACCTTGCACGTAATTAGCCACATCAAAGCTTGATCTATTCCCATCACGACAAGTGGACAGCCCGGATACCTTCTCCAGCAACTGAACGGTGTAGATCGGTGAGGGGTTCATCAGGTAGAAAAGTGGGTCCAAGCACTTGAGCCCGCCAGCAGTTGTGCCATGGAACATGCCGACGTGGGTGTTGATTGCAACAGGAATTATTTTGTCACTAATTTCTGTAAACAAGGGACTAAACCTAAGGAGGTAGGGTTCACGACATGTCGTTCCTTCGGGGCAAACAACGACGTCCCCTTGATTCAACAACTTCTCCATCATCTTTCCGTCTCGATGGCGATTTCTTGTTAATCGGACGGTCTTGATTGGTGAGAGGATCTCAGACATCTTGCTTAGGCTGTACGTTACAGCGTGTAGATTTTTCTTCAGTGCGACGCAAATGTAGAGAGGGTCTAGCAGGGTTCTATGGTTACAAACGTAAAGCGTACCTCTAGGCTTGTCCTTTGGAAGGGTTTCACTCTGGGCTTTTGGACCTCCCAAAGTCAGTCGTAGACCACTGAAACACAGTAGAGGGAACGACACGTCGTAAGGCAGTGATTTCCCCACGATGATTCTGAAGATTGCTAGGGCAATTCCTAGTGGTAACCACATCAATATTGCTAGGGTTTCAAGTGGGGTTGGTATGAGAGCCAATCGACCATCATGGAAAACGAGCTTCTTTGGGTATCTGTCTCTTGGTAGGTTCTTCCAGCTCCTCTTATCTGAATCTCCCACTAGATAAACTTCCTGTACGTGCAAGTTGCAACAATTTTTCAGGCCAAGACGGAAAATATTGCAAAACTTAAATTTAATTGAACATAAGTTAACCAAATCGCAATCGAGGAAGAAAAAGAAAAGGCTGAATGGATTAAACCATCTCTCAAAATTTTCAATAATCCAATTAGACACACACAAATGGTACCATTAATTCTTGACGACCCTTTACCATAGTGATGGAGAGGAGTGTTGCTCTTGCACTACGGTGTAGGTTCAAACCCGGCCCGTCAGCTCCTTAATCTAATATCTAATCTAACATTTCTATCGTTTGACAAAAAAAAATTCTTGATGACCCCTCTAAACCATGTATATTACATACATATAACTTTGTGTCTACATTATTGCACTACTCCAATATTTTAAGTTGCAAATCTTTTATAGGGGTGAATATATTCACTAATATGGTTGGATCAATCAACATTTTGTGTTTTTAAGGATAGGTAAGTGAAAAGAAATATTAGTAGGTGACCATATTAACCTTAGTTAGAGAGTAAATTTTTATTTATTGATCTTAGTTGAACAAAAAATTCCTATGTTCGAAAATGATATGTCCACGAACTTATACCAAAATATGAATTATGTATAAAACTAAACCAAATCTCTTTAAAGTATATGAAAATTGTTTATACGATTTATATGAGTTTATTCTAAATCTCTTTAGTTTTTAATAACCTATTATAATTATACCGTTTTATCATATCACTTAACAACTTAAAAGCTGAAAAAAAAAAAAAAAAAAAAAAACTACTATCAGTACATTTTTATTATAATTTGGCTAATGACATTCATATAGACTACAGTTTTTCAAATTTTGCATTATGGCCTATGAAGTTTCAATTCTTTATTTTTATATATAATTAAAGGAAAGTAAACTAATTAAGTCGTCAATTAAACTGAATTAACTACTTAAACCCAAGTGAAAATTGAATAAGGGAAGTACCTTGCAGTAAGAGAATAGTTGGTGATCATTAAATTTGTTGGAGGTAGAGATACCAATTGTATCAAAGCCCATGTCATCATCTCCACCATGTTCTTGTTCTTCCCAAAGCGGCGAAACAATATGGCTCTCCTCTTCCTCCATGATACCCAAAAAGTATCCACCAAACGCCTTTAGCTCCTTCCCGATCACCATATCAATCTCCAAGTAGTCTTTTAAGAAGCTCTCGATCATTACTTGCGGTAGCTTACTAACACCAACTTTATTCCCACCTCTTTGAAGCACCTCAAAGGCTTCCAACCCAACATCTTCCAAGAAGAACTTAGGCAAAACAGCCGTGCCAATTCTAAAGCTGTCTTTCTTAACCCCAAAGAAGCAGACCATCACCATTATTTTCAACCCTAATTCGTCACTGACGAAAAATATGATAGGGCATAAAAGGAAAAGAACAAGTGCCCTTAAGAAATTTCCAGCTTCAAAAGCCACGAGCATGAAGTAATTAAACAAACAAGAGGATTTCAGTAGAGCTCCTTCAACGTCAAAGACGATCCAAGTTTGGTTCGTGAGGTTCGATCTTTGAGAGTAAAGAGAACCGAACGAGTTGTGATTTTTAGACTGGCTTGGTGATATGCCGGTTGCATGGTTGTTGCTGCTTACACTTCTGGGGAGACCTCTGAGTTTCTGAAAGAAAATGCGAAATAATGGCACCAAGAAAAAGGCCATGGGCATTTTTAGAAGAATAATATGTATTCTCCAATCCAATGCTACAAGTCTTACAACTTAGTTAGGCTATGTTGTGTATCTATCAAAGCCATATGTTGTTATATAGTTGGAGATATATTTCATGCCCTCATGCTTCACTTTTATTACGAAAATGCTCACATCAAAAATACAATTAAATAAGTATCTTGTCGGCGCTGCCGAGTGCCTGATCGAGGCATGAGGCTATCTTTTCCATGCAAACTTGGTCCAAATAAACAGTAAAATCTAGCAATAAAATATTTTTCTGATTTCGCTCTTTAATTCAAAAGATTTCAAATAATTTATAAGATCTGTCATCTCTAGGCTTTTTTTTTTCTTTATGTTGAAACTAACATCGACTATTGTTAATTTCTTACGTCTCTTATTGCGATTTGGGTTTATACCTTCTCACTTTTCTTAGTTATATATATATATATATATATATATATTTTATCAACTCACTTTTCTGAGTGTAAATTAGCATTGTTATATCATTTTTTTTGTTTTTAAGGCAACTTCAAACAATAAGATCTTCAGCTTTGCGAGGGTCGCTGTGGAAGAGGAACATCGATTGTATACAATTTTATTCTTATTTTACAAAGAAATTGTTTCCGCAACTCGAACCCGTAACATTTGATCACAAAAAAGCAACATTTTTGTTGCGCGTTTTTAATTTAAAAAATAGTCTTACCTTAATCTTTTAATTTACTAACTGTCATTGTGCGTGATTTTTTTCATTTAATCAAATTGTCATTCTGCATGCTCACAAAATTCAAACTTTTTCCACATTAAAAGTATTTATCAAACAAAATCAAGATCATGACCATAAAATATAGAATGTATCCCACAATTTCTCACAAAATTCAAACATTTTCCACATTTAGAGCAACTCCAGCGTTGGAGCCCTCCCCCCAGGCTATTCAGTATTCAATCCACCTGGTGAACTGTAACTGCCCTTAATGAACAGTAATCGCATTTTGCATCTCCACCGTTACACTTCAATAGCCCTGGCAATAGGCAATAAAATATTAGTATTTTTTTATTTATAAAATAATACAAAATAATTTTAATTGTAATTTCGGATAAAATTTTTAATCGTTCTCGTTGCGCCACGTATCCTTATCCGAAGTATTATTAAATAATACAAAATAATTTTATTTGTAATTTCAAATAAGATTTTTAATCGTTCTCGTTGCGTCACTTGTCATAAAATCCGAAAAGACAATTATTGGAGATGGATTTCCGATAAGATTTTTAATCGTACTCGTTACGCCACGTGTCATTATCCAAAAATACAATTATTGGCGATGGATTTTTGATAAGATTATTAACCAATCACGTCGCGCCACGTGTCATAATCTGTTTACAATCTTTGAGGATAGATTTCCATTAGATTTTTAACGAATGACGGCATGCCATGTGGCATTATCTACAACCTAATTCTTTCTTAATCCTCCATATAATCCACCATCCATCCTCACAAATCTCACACCAATTTTCTCAAGATCTCTATCATTATTCATAGTTTCTGCTTCCTTCTTCACAAAAATCTGTATCATTATTCATAGTTTCTGCTTCTTTCTTACAATGTCTTCTTCTTCCTCAAGGATGATGTGGGAACTCGATCAGGAAGAGGAAGAATTGTTTAACTAATCAGAAGGAATGTTCAATCACCAGGTGGCAAAAAATGAGAGAGAAGAGGATGAGGAGCGTAGAAGGAGAGATGATGAAGTAAGAATGGGCAGAGCCTCACATTCCCGTCGAGTCACCCAAGCTGTGGCTCGGATCTGCAGGCCCAGCCATTCCGAAAACCTTGATAGAAGCAGGCAACGACGAGGTATGGAACTCTTGGATGATTATTTTGTCCCTAATAGTGCATTCCCTGATACGTACTTTAGATGTCGTTTTAGAATGGAACGACATTTGTTCAACAAAACCATGATTGCTGTTTGCAACTACGATTCTTACTTTGTGCAAAAGAATGATGTTTTTAGTGCTATGGGTCTCATTCATCAGCAAAAAATTACTGATGCCTTGCGGATGCTTGCATATGGAGCATCTGCAGACCAAGTGGATGAGATAACGAGGATGGGGAAATCAACCATTCTTGAGTTCCTGATGAGGTTTTGCGAAGCAACCGAATCTATCTACACTACAGAGTACCTCCGAAAACCTACAAACATGGACTTGGAATGGCTTCTGAAGAAGGCCGAGATGCGTGGTTTTCCTGAGATGATTGGAAGCATTGATTGTATGCACTGGACGTGGAAAAACTGTCCAAGTGCATGTCAAGGCGCTTATGGGGACAGAAAATGAGCAAAAAGTATCATTTTGGAGGCGGTGGCATCTTTTGATACATGGATTTGGCATGCCTTTTTCGGGATTCCAGGAGCTCAAAATGACATCAACGTCCTTACCTAATCTCCAGTGTTCAACGATGTCATGCAAGGAAAGGCACCAAAAGTCACGTATGAGGTCAACAGACGTATGTACGACAGGCCATACTACCTAGTTGACGACATTTACCCGCGGTGGTCAACATTTGTCAAAAAAGTGCCACGTCCGCAAAGTGCAAAAGAAAAACACTTTGCAAGCTGTCAAGAGGGGTGCAGGAAAGATGTGGAGCATTGTTTCGGTATCCTCCAAACTCGCTGGGGGTTCGTCAAGGGTGCTGCCAGATTGTTTGATGTAGAGTCGCTTCGATCCATCATGATGACGTGCATCATTCTTCACAACATAATTGTGGAAGATGAGTACGATTATGAAGCCGTTGATGAATATGAGCCAGACACGATGAACAATTCAAGAACATGTATATATTGTGCTCATGATGCGACCGATAAGCCCGTGCAACATGAGCCATTACAAAGGGATGGACGTTACAATGAAAGGCTTATTCAACGATATACTGCATTTCAAATGCCAGACATGCATAATGCCCGGCACATTGACTTGATAGAGCACTAGTGGGCATTGAAACAAGCTGAAGATAATTAAGTTCATTTAGTGTGTTTTTTTTTAATTTGGTATGTTTATGTTATTTTATTTGGTGTGTTTTATTATTTGGTATGTTTATGTAATTTTATTTGGTGTGTTTTATTATTTGGTATGTTTATGTAATTTTTTTAGTTCAGATTTAGTGAGTTTTTTATTATTTGGTATGCTTATGTAATTTTATTTGGTGTGTTTTTGTCATTTCAATAAATATTCTCTTAGTATAAATAACTTACCAAATTCATTTGAATAAATATTCAATAAATTGGAAACAACATAAAGTACTATATTCAATAAATAATAAATTACAACCCAAAGTGATTGGAAAATTATGGGCTTCGATTACAAAAACTACTCTATTCATCATCACTTAACCAATTTGTGGTGCTAGGTTGATCTTCTCTTGTGGTGCTAGGACCATATTGGCTTGCTCTCGCGTCTCTTGCACGCCTCCTTCGCACCACGTCCGCTTTCTCTGACTTCCAAAAAAATTTAGAATTTGGAGACTTCCCTTCTAAAGGCATGTTCATAATCTCACGATCTCGTTGAGCTCATCTTTCTTCTCTAACATGTTCCCTTTCTTGCCTAAGTAGCTCTCTTTCTCTCTCATTAGCCTGAAATTCTCTCTCAATAGCTGCAGCTTTTGTGTCCTCTCTAACCTTATCAGCCTCATATTTCGCCATTTCCCTCGCCAAAGTCAATTCACCTTGGCGAGTAAGTTCTTCCATGAACTTTGCATAATCATTCTTGGAAGCACTCCCTTTTCTCTTTGAAGCCTTCTTACCTTGAGGCCTAATTGGATAACGGGTCGAACCCAACGCTTGTTCAGGGATGGGCATTTCGGGCTGCATCATCTTCATGAACATGCGAGACATGATCTGGTGTAGAGTGTAGAGGGGTGCTGTTCATGAAAACTTTTGGACCGACAGGCACAACTCTAAATTTAGGACAATCTTTGACAATATCCCAACATTCCCACCAGTTGAATGATTTATTTTTGCTTTTGGTTTTGGCACCGTACCAAGCTTGTGCTTGAAGTTCCTACACAATGCGGGAGAAGAAATAATTATAATGAAAATAGTTAACAAATAAATAATACAAACAAATAATTATAATGTAAGTAGGTAACAAATAAATAATACAAACAAATAATTATAATGTAAATTTGTGTATAGTACAAACAAATAAATAATATATTGTTACCTGATCCGAGTAATTTTCCCCACTTCGAATATTACTACTAGCTTGTGCCAAGGCGTCTCTCCACGTACTAAACGATTGGCTAAGTAATTTCCAACGACTGGACATCGATTATTTGGTTCTTTTCCCACCAATTTTCTCAAGATAATTGGTATGAATAAAACTCCACATTTCTCGCAACTGCATCTCATTATCCGTAAGCGAACTATGAATAACTTCAACCCAGCTAGTACACAATGCAACATCTTCAAGAAGCGACCAATTCGTACCTGCATCAGTTGTCATTTTGTTGAAAAAAAATGGATTGAAACTTTGAGAGAAAGAAAGGAATGTGATTGAAAGTAGTTGAAAAAATATGAAATTGTGGTGTAAGGTAGATGATAATGAGAAGGTATTTATAGAAAAGTAAAAATAATTTTTTTAAAAAAAAATTTCAGATTTTTTTTCGAATTTTTTTTCGAATTTTTTACAATTTTTTTTTTAACTTTTTATTCAACTAATTAATCTCTGCCGTTGGATATAAAAAAATTTGAATTCCAACACTTCAGATTGTGCCACGTGTCACAACAGTAACTTTTCTTAATTTTAAAACTATTTTTTCTTTTATTTATTTACTTATAAAGCATATTAATATCCACCGTTGATCTCAGATCGAATGGTGGATATTAAATAAGACTTTTTTTATTTTTTTTACCGTTGAGATCAAACGGACCGTGGGAAGCCACGTGGCTTCCCAACGGTAACTGAAAAAGTGACTGATTGTTCTGAATTTGTGTCGGCGACACGCCCCTACACACGAGTGGGGTGCAAGCACCTGACAGAAAAAAAAAAAAAAAAAGGTCTGATGCCAGACTGATGTCAACCCTAGCGTCACATCCACCTCCACTCAGGCTCCTTCACGCTAGAGCCGGTCCACAGGGCGTCGGGCCCCTTTTCTTTGGCCTGTCCCCTGAGCATCCACCTACGGTGGAGTTGCTCTTAGAAGTATCTGTCGTACAAAATCATGATCATGACCATAAAAATATACATTTTCTCACAAAATTCAAACATTTTCTACATTTAGAAGTATCTGTCGTACAAAATCATGATCATGACCATAAAATAAACAATTTCTCACGAAATTCAAACATTTTCTACATTAGAAGTATCTATCAATCAAAATCATGACCACGACCATAATATATAGAATTTATCCAACAAATTTTTTACAAATTTCAAAAAAATTCCACATTTAGAAGTATATATCAAACAAAATCATCATCATGACCACAAAATATGGAATTTACCCATCAATGTAATTAAAAGATGTTGTAGTTTTGACTATAGATAGGGGTGCAATTTAGGTTGGGCCAACCCAAATCCGCCTATGTTCAACCCAACTTTAAACTCGAACAAGCAGGTTTTTTTGTAGTTATAACCCGTCCGAACCCAACCAGATTTCAACTCGTTCATTGATTGGGTTGAGTTAGGTTGATTATTTGTCCAACCCAACCCAACCCGACTAACGAAACCCGAATATGGCCCATATCAATTAATACTCATATAATACCTAAATAGGCCAAGTCCAAAAACCCACATCCTCTCTAATATATTTTTAATAAATTACCTCTCTAAACCCTAGAGTTGTATATTAAATTGTTAGTCTCCAATTCCATTATGCGGCTCTCCATCTCTATCTGAAAGCCCAAGAAAATTTGCAACTGCCCCTCTCTCAATGAAGTGTTCCTTTTTTTTTTTTTTTTTTTTTTCTTTTCTTTGTTACTAACTTTGGTATTTCTTGTATTTTAATTCAAACTTTGCATGGTTGAAATATTCATATTTAGTTTACCTTATAACGTGCGGAATTGAATTTTAATTTTGAAAAAGTTAGGCCAATCCGAACTAAACCCGAACTTGATTAAACCTGAGCCCGAATAAACCCGATTAAAATCCAACCCGAACCTGAATTGTAAAAGTTGGGTTAAGATTGAGTTGACCTTCCAACCCGCCCGAGTTACACCCCTAACTATAGAACATCTTCTTGGTGTTATGTAACATTGATGTATTTCAATATATTGTAATATCATATACAATTTATTTTTCTTTGCTAAAGTATTGGTTATAGGGTCACCGACTGAAGCATGGTAGACTAATTAGCTTGCAACCTGTAAGCATACATTATGAACAATTATAATAACTGAATTATTATTAGTGATTTTTGCATTCTAAGAAGCTCTTTAAATGAGGTATATCCACTAATAATTAAAAACGGAGAACATGACTACCAACCAAAAGGGTCTTGTTGTCCTTTTATTTTATTTTTGGCTTAATTTGTGTAACTAATTAAGAACAAAGGAATGCTACAAACTAACAGGCCTTACCGATTAGGCCATTTCAACTAACTACTTAACGTTTTAAAAATTGGATATTTATCATTGTTAAGTGATGGTCTTGATAAGTATTGAAGCGAGATTTCACTCTCACGTCACAGAAAAAAATTCTAAATCCCCAAACCGATCCCTTTTAACTAGACAAAATTAGCGTTTAACTTCAATTTTTGCGGATTCATAACTCTACAATAATGTGTTAGTGAGAATTTGATTCAATATTTGTCCATACCATCCCTTAACATTTAAGCCTTTTTTTTTTAATATTAGTGGATATACTTGACAACAAGATCACTAAGGAGAGGGTTCAAGGCGGTAAGTAAATTCCACGTTTATACCCATTCCCCCTCCTGAGCCGACCCCCGACCTATACAACATTGTCCATGACCAGTAAAATCCATCTTACAAGAATTTTGCCGCACGATCTGCACTTGCCAACTTCTGCAACAAGGTGCCATTAAGACTTGACTTTCATGTTTGATTGCATGCAGTGAACTTGTGACATACTAATTCACCAACAAATAAGCACTACATTTCTCATCAACACAATCATTCTTTTCACCAAATGAATTAAATCACTGTACAATAATAATAAAAACTCCTGCAGTTTTTGGCTGTACGTACATATGTACAAATGAAAAAAAAAGATAACCCTGCTGCAACATTAAAGAATGGAGGAAGAAAACAAATCTGTATTAGTTCCATGGCTGCAAAATGTAAGTACCAATATCTTCAACCATCTTGCATATTGTCCATCAACCTCCTCATCTCCTCAGCCGCACCTGAACGGGAAATCTGGTCTTCCCCAAAACTGTATTAACAAAGAAACAAGCGAGGGGGGAGGATGGATTAGAAAGAGTACTAAAGCGTGTTAATGTTTTCGTTACAGATCATGGAGAACGTGAAGCATAGGGAAATGGAATACAAACTTTTGACTGGTAGAACTTCGGATGCCGCTTTTGTAGTATTGAAGTGGGACAAAACCTTGAGTTGTTGCGACCGCTGGCGCAGGAGACCCATCTATTTTGGCATTCATTTTCATGTCGTTTTTCTCATTCGTTTTGAATGTCCTATTGGACCGTAAATTTTCTAGTATACAATTTAACTTTATTCTGGTCAGGGTATATTTACCAGTACAAAAAGAAGTACTTTAATTGAAGATGGTAAGGAAAAAGTAATTGAAAGGATATTTCAAATATCATACTTATATGCACTAGTCAGGATCTGAGGGTTTAGGGTTTAGGGTGATCTTCGTTTTCATGTCGTTTTTCTCATTTGTTTTGAATGTCCTATTAGACCGTAAATTTCCTAGTATACAATTGAACTTTAGTCTGGTCAGGGTATATTTACCAGTACAAAAAGAAGTACTTTAATTGAAGATGGTAAGGAATAAGTAATTGAAAGGATATTTCAAATATCATACTTATCCGCACTAGTCAGGATCTGAGGGTTTAGGGTTTAGGGTAATCTTCGTTTTCATGTTGTTTTTCTCATTTGTTTTGAATGTCCTATTGGACCGTAAATTTCCTAGTATACAATTGAACTTTATTATGGTAAGGGTATATTTACCAGTACAAAAAGAAGTACTTTGAAGATGGTAAGGAAAAAGTAATTGAAAGGATATTTCAAATATCATACGTATCTGCACTAGTCAGGATCTGAGGGTTTAGGGTTTAGGGTGATCTTCGTTTTCATGTCGTTTTTCTCATTTGTTTTGAATGTCCTATTGGACCGTAATTGAAAGGATATTTCAAATACCATACTTATCTGCACTAGTCAGGATCTGAGGGTTTAGGGTTTAGGGTTTAGGGTGATCTTCGTTTTCATGTCATTTTTCTCATTCGTTTTGAATGTTCTATTGGACCGTAAATTTCCTAGTATACAATTGAACTTTATTCTGATCAGGGTATATTTACCAGTACAAAAAGAAGTACTTTAATTGAAGATGGTAAGGAAAAAGTAATTGAAAGGATATTTCAAATATCATACTTATCTGCACTAGTCAGGATCAGAGGGTTTAGGGCTTAGGGTTTAGGGTGATCTTCGTTTTCATGTCGTTTTTCTCATTTATTTTGAATGTCCTATTGGACCGTAAATTTCCTAGTATACAATTGAACTTTATTCTGGTCAGGGTATATTTATCAGTACAAAAAAAAGTACTTTAATTGAAGATGGTAAGGAAAAAGTAATTGAAAGGATATTTCAAATATCATACTTATCTGCACTAGTCAAGATCTGAATTCATGGAAATGGAGTTAGCAGGCACGTTTTTCTCATTCGTTTTGAGTGGAAGAGAACTGCTGAAGCTCATGGAAATGGAGTTAGCAGGCACGCAAAGTCTGGCAGGAATCCAACTTTTTCTTGAAGAGACGGGAACAAGAAAATATAGATAAGACAAAGATTCAAAAATAAAAGGAGAGAATATTCTTATATATTTTTGTGTAGTGTGGTTTGTTTACTAGTGTTTTGCAGCCGAAAACAGCTGTTGGAGACCAAGTACGTGGTAAGCATTTGGTAGTCCACCGGCCGGCTATGGCTGGGGGAGTTGAAATCTGCTGTGCCAAAAAAAACCTGCATTATGCTGTGCCAGAACTTCAACTCTGTTTTAATTAATTTTTATAAAAGAAAAAGAAATGCTCTCTTAAAAGTCCGGCTTTCTATAAATTTTTTGTCATTTTTGTGACATAATTTTTATACTAACATTACAAAATATTACAACAAAAATATGAAATGACAGAGTATATAAAGAGTTGAGAGAGCATTCTTAGCATTTCTTTAAAATAGAGTTCAAAAACAAGCCCACCAGCACCCGAATTCCCCCGTTGACCCAACTCCCTCAGCCACGCAATAAACCAACTTCCTCGGTGACCCCACCGTGTCGGCCCATCGGACTCCTCTTCGTCGCCGTAAACTCCACGGAGTTATGTGGGATTAAGGGAAGGACAGGTGTCAACTGCATAATGCAGGGTAGAGGGTGGGCAAGGGGTTTTTTGGCACAGTAGATTTGAACTCGGCTGGGGGCTGCTTGGTTTGTTGATACTGACGTGGTGGAGACTCGTAAGCTTGGGTTCCACGCACGAAGTGAGCTCCGCTAAGAAAAAGGCTCATTAGTTTAAATATATGTATTATTTCACTAATAAAGATAAAGTTCATCAATATATCTGGATCTAATTTCTCCAATGGTACAAAACTACACCATCAACACAAACATTGTATGATGTTTGTTGAATGAGATAGATGGAATACGAAACAAGTACGTAAAGTTTTGTTTCTCATTCAAACTTCAAAGTGAAGGAAATTAAAGAAAATAAAATTGAAATTCAATGAAAAGACAAACAAACGACTACACAATTACAAATAATATTTAATTAACTAAAACTTAAAAGACACTATAAAATTGTCAAGAAAGCTACGTACTTAACCATAGAGACCACATAGGAAAAAACAAAAAAAACAAAGCTAAACTTAACAAACAAGACATCTAATCTTAACGGGCAAAAGAATCCTAATCCTTCGCCCACAAGAAACAAATAAAATAACAATAATCCTAAACCCTAAGACCATCTCCAATGGTTGGGCTAAAAGCCAAATTTTTTAGCCCGGAAAATTTAGCTTTTAGCCCAGAAACAACTTTTCTGCTCCAACCGTTCTGACCTAAAATTTTAGCCTAGGATTATTAAAGAATGAACTTATGCTATTTTTTTTGTTAAATTAATTTTTTTTAAAAAAATAAATATGTAGACTATCGTAAATTAATTTTATGAACATTTTAATCTAAAAAAATTTAAATTCCGATAAATATTGAAAAATCACTAAATTTCCCACAAAGCAAGCCGTCAACTTAATTAATAAAGCACATGATTAATAAACTTAATTAATAAAGCACATAATTAATAAAGCATATAATTCATACACTACATAAACTTAACAATCATATCCACTATCTTCACTTGGTGATGGACTTCGTTGAAATGTTGGGATATAGGGTTGAGAAGATTCATCATCTTGAGACATACTCCTTGAGGCAGACTTTCGCATAATTTCCTTTTGCTTATCACGTAAGAACTTCTTCCTCTCTGGAGTGTATTGGCTGAGGTCCTTCATCATGAATTCAATTTCAAACCTATTTTCCTCCCTATCCGAGATTTCCTTCATTTGCAAACGTATTCGAGCCGCTTCTTCTTGGCGAGCGCTATGAGTCTCGTTCAATTTTGCCATTCCGGTATCAAAGTGTCCACTCATCAGATCTTGGGACTTCCCTTTTCTCTTTGCTTCCTTTTGCTTATCTCTTCCTGGGGGCCTTGCAAAAGAAGGAGATGGGGTCGTTTCATCGACACCTTCAACAACACCTTCATCTCCGGCATTTGTCTGTGCAGCTTCACGTTGAAATAATCTTCCCCATTGTTGGTCCGCATCGGTTCCCCACCTTGGACAATCCTTGAGGATGTCCCAAGCATGTTGCAACTTAAAAACTTGATTTTTTGGTGTTACTCTTGTCTTGTAAATTTCCATTGCTTTGTCACCCTATGCAAAAAATACATAAAAATAATTAGTTGCAACATAATATTATGTACATGACAAATAAAATATCAAGAACAAAACTCACAATTTCTATGGCGCTCCTCCCACTAGCCATTCCAACCACGACTCTCTCCAAGCTTCCCTTCCATAAAGTGCATGCTTTGTTGATAGTTTTCCATCGATCATAAACACCACCACCATCCCGCCTGCTACCATTGCAGTTTTCTTGAAACTTTGCAATGATTTTATCCCACAAAACCTTCTTATTTTGATTAGTGCCAACTGCACCATCTTCGCTAACAGAAACCCATGCCAAGCATAGAGCAACATCTTCCTCACAAGTCCAATTACGACCTCTAATATGCTCTCTTGCCATGTTGAACAATTTGGAAATGGAAAGAAATGGTAGAAAGATAAATTTGAAGAATTGTAAGAGAAATTTGAGTTTTGTGTGGATGTTTGAACAAATACATAGGTATTTATAGAGTTTTTGGGTGAATTTTGAGTTAAATAATTTTTTTTAATTATTTTAACCGTTAGATTTAAATTTGGGCCGTTAGATCTTTTTTTTTACCGTTAGATTTGATTATATTTGATCTCAGCCGTTGGATTCAATGTATTTTAAAATAACATATTTTAAAAAATCAAATTTGAATCTGGACCGTTGGTGATCACAACGGTCCTTGAAACACAACCGTTGGATTGAAAAACTAGCCGTTGGAGTTCATCTCGGTGGCCGACAACCCGCTGACAGCGGGGCCCACCCTGTCGGAGACGGAATGCAAGCGCTCCGCGTGGGGCGCGTTCGCGAGTGAGCGGGCCGAGACTGGCCTTTGGGCCAGCGAGTCCAGTCGCGCGGGGGGGGGGAAATCTGGGGGGTATTTGGCCCAACTTTAATATTTGGCATTTAGCCCAATGTTTTAGCATGGGTTGGAGATGGTTTGGGGGGGAAATTTGGGGGGAAATTTGGCATTTAGCCCATTGTTGGAGATGGTCTAAGAGTCATATAGTTTTGGGTTGGATTTGGAGTTATGTGTGGAAACATATTACACGTCTCAACTTGGATGATGTTGATGCATTATTACGTAAACCAGTGAAGAAAACAAGAGAACTAGTTGAAACTACGACACTAGATACAATTCGGTTACTCAAGTCTTTCAATTGCATCAAAGTCCGTCCATAGATGAACCCAAAATTCGTTCATCCTCACCCGATTGCGGCGCTAGGAGTTCTGAAATCGACAGTTGGATTGAGTTCGCGGTGCAGAAGAGAGTTCAAGGGCTTGAGATAGATCTGAAAGCAGATAGACCTTTTTGGCACTCTTCCAATTCTTAAGTTTTTTTTCCGGATAAGCCATTTAAGAGCCCTTTTGGCATGTCATGCATTAAGTCCCTCAAGCACCTCTCTCTGTCATTTGCAAATATAAACGGTCAACTTATCGGGCACTTTCTGTCCTGCTGCCAACTTCTTCAACACCTTTGCGTTTCTGGCTCCGCATTTAGGAAATTTGAAAGTCGCCGGCTCTTCGCTCTGGTTGAAGTTCCTGCAGCTAAGTGATTGCATGCACGTCCGCATACTTGAGATTTTTGTTCATAATCTTGTGTCGTTTGATTAAGAAGTTTCAAGGACTTATCATTCATTGTTGTTGCAACTGATATGCTAAGCCTGTAAAGTTCTGTGAATGGCAATGTGTGACAATTGGTTTACTTGAGGAACAAATCACTTGATTATTCAGTGATGTGCAATTCGAGTAAATTAAAAGTCCTAGTTAGGTAAGAATTGTGGAATCTTAAATCACTGCAGCTAATCTAGGAGAATCATCTAGAGGTTCAAATACAAAGATATTGCATCATGATAGGACTCAATCAAGGTGATAGGGTTGACTTTCTTAGCTGTTAATAGGCCGGCTAATAAGGAACCCTAATGGTATATAAATACTAGGTTAAGTCCCCCTTCCATACGTTGAATTTCTCATAATACTAAAACCTATTCATATAGTAGAGGGATATTTTGGAGTATTGGAAGGAGAAGACAACCTAGAGTTCATCAATGGCTTCATCTTCATAATCATGTCTTCCGAATTCTACAGATAAGTTCAATATAATTAGTCGATCTCTATTTCATATTGATTTGATTTATTTGTGATCCTAATGTCTTGTTGTTGTGATTTCAGAATATGTCTTACATGTGGTATCAGAGCCACACAACAAGCTTAGGGTTCGATTCACAGGTAATTTGATTAACTGTAGATGATTGACACAAGTGAAGCATAATTTGTGTTTATCGTTTGGTTGGCTATTTTGACTATTCGATCCTGTGAGACTTCATAAAGATGCTTCCGCAATTTTGTATCACTTGAGTTTGCAATTTTGTTTAGGGATTTAGGTCCAAACAAATTGAAATTGGACATGGAAAATAAAAGGGAAATAATTTAACTACACAGTGAATTTGGAGTTCATAATTAGTCACCGGCTAATTGATTTTTTTTTTTTTTCTTCTTCCTTTCGGTAGATTATGGAGTTTTCTTGAGTATATAGGGTTGTCTTCTTTTTCCACAATAATTATCATTGTGCTGCAGAGAAGGATTACAACACGGATTTATGTTTATTGTATTTATTAATTATATTGCTGTATTGATTTCATGATTAATTAAATCTGTTGGAAGGAAACTTTTATTGGGGCTTTCAATGAATTAGATTATTTTCGAGCCATAAATCTTGCAATTCTGATGGTCTTTAGTTATTTTGACAAATTTGAAATTCATGTACCTTATTTATATGAGTAGTTCTGGGCTATCGATTCTTAATTGAGATTTTGGGGAGTTTTTTCAATGGCATCGTAAATCTTTTGCAGACTCTTGTTTGGTGTAAGTGCATATTTCGTATGGCTGATAGACATTCTAGTTTTTGATGGACTTCCGTGACTTCAAATTTTATGTAATTCGGTCATATCGTAATATTAAATGGACTTTAGATGCTGGTATTTTTTCACGTTTTTTGGACAAGAAATGGATTTATGGTAAATTTTTAAGTGAGATACCCTGTTGCTGGAATTCTGTAGACTTCTGCAGAATAGTGTGTTTGTAATATTATTTTGATATATTTATGTAATTGATAAATTCATGAAATTTTAGTATGATATACATTGAGATATTTATTTCAAATCTGAAAATTTTCATGAGCATTGGTTTGAAAATGAATTCTTGGTGAATTTTTAATCTCGGGGACTGTCCTGCGGAATTTATGCGGTTTCTGCAGCAAATTCCATTTCCATTTTATTTTTAGCCCACATTTAAAATCGAAAAAAAAATCATGGAAATTTGGGTGACACTAGATTTACATGTCTACTTTATTTCTGAAAATTTTTATGCATATTGGGGAAAAAAAATGTTGAATTTTTGGTGAATTATTTAGTCAACGGTATGTACTGCAGGATTTTTGTCGTTTCTGCAGCACATTCAATTTCATATTTTCTTTTAGTACACATGTAAAGTCTCAAAAATTATGAAATTTTGGGAATTAACAGATTTGTATGTTTACTTTATGTTTGAAAATTTTCATGCATATCGGATGAACAATGAATATTTGGTGAATTTGTAATCTCAGGTCTGTACTGAACATTTTCTGCAGTTTCTGCAGCACCTCTCTTTTCGAATTCATTTTTGGCTCGCTTAAAATTTTAAAAATCATTAAATTTTGTGAAATAGTAGCCATATATGTCTAGTGCATACCAAAAAATTTTCATGACAATCTAAAGAGAATTGAGTTTTTAGTGAATTTGCAAACTAAAGTAGTACTGCTGAATTTTGGTACTTCAAAACTAGTTTTGATATGTGATATTGTTTCACTGATTTGTGCACATCGATTGGTACCAATTATTATACAATTTTATGGTTCCAATATGTCCTTATTTTATGCAAATTCTCAATACTAATGAATTTTATAGACAACACCGATTAAATTTTGATTTAAAGATGTATTGGTTTGTTTTGCTTAAACCAATGTTTTGTTTGGTCATCAATTCTGATTATGATGATAATTGTCTTTTGAGAGAAAATTGGAAAGTGGCATCAGTTTACTAATTGATCATTTTGGTCTCTTTCGAGAACTCTATTGTTCAATGTCAATAACGACATATTTTTGTGTTTGATTTAATCTTTTGAGAATCATTGAATATTCAACAAAACGGTTATTTAATACTGTTCTAAAGGATTATTTTGAAAAATCAGCATTCTAATTTATATGGTGAATACTTTTGTCCCAATGGGAATTTCAAGAAATCAATCACCAATTATAAATTAGTATTATAGAAAATCATAAAGTACTTTTAACATATTTTCATCTGGCCAAAGCTGTTGAAACTATATGTATTTTGTGTATTTTATGTTTTGGCTAGCTATGCAGGTATTTTCGTTGCATGATTAGTTTCTGCCCAAAGGTGTAACAATCATGCAATTTGGAGTTTATTCGATCCTTCACAACTCGACTACTTCCATGATGAATCTTGCAGAATCGCGAATGAGTAGGTAAATTTGCCAATCTTTTCCCTTAATTTTTTGTGAGTTCTAAATTGGATTAAAATTATTGTTGAAAAATTGATGTTGTTGAGATATCTATGTGTTTACTTTAATCGACTTTATTTTAGAATTAAAACATAATTTTGAGTTTGGATTATCTTATTAGGTTTCTTTTTAATTTTTGACCTAATCTTTAACACGTATGTGTCTTCTCCCATACACTAAAATAAATTTTGTAAGCATTGGTTTATCTAATCACTTGTCACTTTTAGATTGATTAATAATGTTGAGATATTGTTCCTTATATATGCCTAATTGTGATACATATAGATTGGTTTATTATGTCCAAACCGACTATTTTGTGACTCAACAAATTTGTTTAAGAAATTTTCATGTTTTGAGCATATTAAAGATTGTAAATTGGTTTTATTTAAATTATGATTAATTTTGAAATTTTGGTAGAGCTTACACTATCTTTATTGATTCAACTAGCCTATATTTTGTCATATGAAAAACACTTTCTCTAGTGTTTAATCTTGCAATTTTGAGTGTTTGCCCAAGTGGGAGAAATAATGTATTATGGGCTTCACACTCATCAATTTTGCATGCTTTTAAAGGTCATAGTTTTGGTAGATAAAACGTACATTGTCAACTAATCTTGTAGGAAGTTCAAGAAGGGTTAATGAGTATATTCTGCTCAAAAGTGTTTTTCTTATTAATTCTTGTATGTTGTTCAAGAAATTGGACTTGTGATTTATATGTTATTGATGGATAATTAATCTGCTCAAAAGTGTTTTCTTATTCAATACAACTATAAATCAATGTATAGTGAAGCATGGAATTGATAAGATGGTATATACTTCATCTGCTCAAAAGTTTTGAAGTTATATATGTTTGCCCTTGTATTTTATGTTTTAGCTATGCAAACCTAATATAATTAGTTTCTGTCCAAAGGTGATTCTAGAATTATATGCTTTTGATGCATTAGAAAACATTTAGTTAAAGTTTTCTATTTCCGTCAAATGTTATATGAACAAAACTGACCAAATGATTTTGTATAGTTTTTCAGTCACAAGAGTCACTTCTGTGCAGATATCTAGAATAAAGATGTTGAGCTCACAAATTTTATAGTTTAGATCCCATGACTAATGTTTTGCTGATGGGAGTATTTGAAAGGTATCTATTTCATTTTGTAGACGTTTACAAAGTTTTGTTTTACTCTCTTAATCAGTGGGAGTAATAATAATTTATCTATATATAATTTTGTCTCTATTAATCAGTGAGAGTAAAAGATTACCTTTTGTGTTAAAAAAATTTGAAGTGTTAGTGGCTGATACTTTAAGAGTAAATTTTGTTCATAAGTTTTAATAAGAGGTCCTGATTTTGTAAATAATATGTCGTATTTTACGTGTTCTCTTATTATATTATAAATTGACATAAAAGTTGGATTTTGTTACCAACGTTGTTGAGTTCTTTGTGAACTACTTTTGTAATGAAATATATTTTCGTATTTTCAGTTCGACTATTGTGAGCTAATGTTTTGACTATTAGCTCTTGATATCATGACTTTGTTAGTAACATAGTGCTTTGAGTTAAGTGTGCATGTAATCATGGAGTGCAAGGAATTGTGCAATGTGTGCCTTGTTTTCTGTGCTTCTGCACTTGATTCAAAAGTGACAAGTTGCTAGGAAAGATTGGTTGCAAACTCATGAAGATTCAGTGATCACCACGAGTTCTTATCAGGACATCACATTGACTTTGTTAGTAACATAGTGCTTTGAGTTAAGTGTGCATGTAATCATGGAGTGCAAGGAACTGTGCAATGTGTGCCTTGTTTTCTGTGGTTCTGCACTTGATTCAAAAGTGACAAGTTGCTAGGAAAGATTGGTTGCAAACTCATGAAGATTCAGTGATCACCACGAGTTCTTATCAAGACATCACATTGACATTCAAGTGGGAGAATGTAAAGTTCTGTGAATGGCAATGTGTGACAATTGGTTTACTTGAGGAACAAATCACTTGATTATTCAGTGATGTGCAATTCGAGTAAATTAAGAGTCCTAGTTAGGTAAGAATTGTGGAGTCTTAAATCATTGCAGCTAATCTAGGAGAATCATCTAGAGGTTCAAATACAAAGATATTGCATCATGATTGAACTCAATCAAGGTGATAGGGTTGACTTTCTTAGATGTTAATAGGCCAGCTAATAAGGAACCCTAATGGTATATAAATACTAGGTTAAGTCCCTGCTTCCATACATTGAATTCCTCATAATACTAAAACCTATTCATATAGTAGAGGGATATTTTGGAGTATTGGAAGGAGAAGACACCCTAGAGTTCATCAATGGCTTCATCTTCATAATCATGTCTTCCGAATTCTACAGATAAGTTCAATATAATTAGTCGATCTCTATTTCATATTGATTTGATTTATTTGTGATCCTAATGTCTTATTGTTGTGATTTTAGAATATGTCTTACAAAGCCTCCTTAATTCAACCAAGTAGAGAGAGCAGTCTCCTTTCTTGCATATGTTAAGATGCTATTAAGCTCTTGCCACGTCACATGCCATGTCATCATTTGTGATAACGCTTTAAGAATCCGGATTCTCTTTGTGAGAATTCCGGGAATCCGTCAATCATGTCCATTCATCGTACATCGTGCAGTTAGAAATTATTTTAAATATTTTTATTTAAAATTGAAAACAAACAGTACTTGATAAAAACTGACTACACGCTGTACGATGAACGGACATGATTCACGAATCCTCACCAAACGGATCCAGAGAGAATCCTGTTGGACACTTTATTGGTTTTGTGGTATTTGCTACGAAGGTAGTTTGATCTATAGCCTGCAACAGTTTATATGCGGATCCGGAGAGAATCCTATTGGACACTTTATTGGTTTTGTGGTATTTGCTACGAAGGTAGTTTGATCTGTAGCCTGCAACAGTTTATATGCTTTGCCTTTGTACGGAGCAAAGTATGTTGAAGATATTGATTGTATTCTGGTTCTTGAGTAATAGCAATTGTTCTTATCAATACGAGTGAAAGTTCGAACGGGTCTAACATCGGTATCGAGCCAGTGATTCACAATGCCATTGAACTTGAACTTGAAAAGGGAGAATCCACTCTACAGTCAGAGATTGTTACAAGTAATAAAAATTCAACGGCTGCATTAAGGCAGCGTGCTCTGCAGATTGCAAGGCAACTGCCTCCAGGAGCTGAGCAAATTATTATTTGACAAATTCATTGCAAGATCACAGATTTTGTTGAAAAATAACTTAAAAATGGGATCAAACAAGGTTGTTCAAATGACATAGTATCCCAAGTTTCACTTAGCCAAAAAGGAAACCGTTTCCCAATCCGCCCGACGACTTGTCCCCGATATTGAAGTAAGCATAAATATTCGCCGTCGCGTGCTTAGTCTGGTTTTAATTGAGATCATAACTACCCCAGCCGTCGAAAACCACACTTGCTGAATTACGAGCAGCGTCCAAACGAGTCTGCTGAATCAGTCCTTTCATCTCACAAGCAACAATACAATGTCCTGTAAAAGAATGTCCGATCAAAGTCTGCAAATAAGTGAACACTACGATTGGATGCAGAGATTGAATTAGAGCAGTAAATAAGTGAACACAACAATACACATAGTTCACGCTTAATTCGGCTATGTCCACCACGAGGGTGCGTTTGATGTTTTCACATTAAACAAAGGTATATTACAAAGTACACGGTTGTGTTTGATCCTCAGAGAGATTGGATGCAGTCTCTGGGGGAAATATATATTCTTTTAAGAAGCGATACCGTCAGTGGGTTAAATTGTTAAATGTTATGAGGGAAGGGAGATCGAACCACCACCAAGGGTGCATCAGTGAGCTTCCTTTCAGGTTCGCATATCTTCATTACCCAAAATATCCAAGCTCATTGAAGACAAGGGTTGTTTTGATTGATCTACACGTAACTTGGAGCCTACTCCCAAGTTTGAATGAGCTCCAACCTTGTCGATAGGGATTGAGTTGAGCTTTATGAGTGACTTGGTTATATTTCCCTTAATCCCAAAACCCAGAAATGTGTATTCTAGTAGACGAAGAAAATTGAAGAGTGATATCAGTACCAGATCAAAGAATGGAAGCTATTCCAATCCGAAACACATAGTTCCATCCAATCCGGACCACCAAATGATACTATTTATACACCAATGCCCTAGGACAAGAAGGAAGATATTCCTTGATCTACAAGAAAGCCAAGCGAGGTTTGCCCCATTTCGCTCATTGACGACGTGGTTTGATATCAAATATAATAGACTTAACTAACCAACGGAAAGTATAATATAAAGTTACTGGTCACAAACACCAGAATGTTTATGTGCAGGAGGAAGTATTTTAGATCGATCATGTCCTGATATGAATGATGTCGATGTAAAACAGTAGACCGTAATGCGACCTAGATTTGGTGCTCTCCTGTGCTTACTGCTACTTGACCCTGGAATTTTTTCCAAGTGGAATTTAAGCTAGCGCTAAATAAGCAAACAATAATCTGCAACACCATGTTAACAATGCCAACATCTGCGCTCCCTACCCAATCAACACCCACGGATTTGCATAAAAACATTCTATGTGGTTGCTAAAAGCACCCTAATAAAATTTCACTTCTGCATCCTGAAGAAGCACCCTATAGGAGCATTGGATATTCAATTTTGAGGACAAGCCATAAAGGTAACAATTAAATCCTTGTTAATTTGCCTGAAGAGTAAGACTACTCACCAAATGTAATTGCAGATTCCCATTCAGTATCGATTGTAACCTCTCCCATAATCCTCTTGCCTCTGACGCTGAAACTCACCAAAATTGTCATGAGGCCTTGAAGGATAGTTTTCCATAGGGTTGGGGTACCTGCTCCTTGAATCCATGGCTAAATTAGCCCCGGAATACTGAGGATTGGCCGAGGAGCTGTCGTATTCAGAATAATTGTGTGATTTATAACCACCAAAACCTGAAGTCGACATCTGCTGATTAGCCTGTTGTTGACGTTTCTGGGCATCAAGTTGAAGAAAGTCCTCCCACTGCTTTGCATGCATGCCCCTCAGGGTAGCCAATTTCTTCATGTGGTTCTCTCTTATATCCCTAATCGCCTTTTATCCATATAATAAAAAGTCAGCAACAAGAAATTTGTACCAAGAGTTCAAGTCTTTTTAAAACAATTACGATTGGCAAGAAAACAGGCAGGGTAGAGATATACATGTTAAGAGTTATAGGATGGGTCAATAGACCAGTTATCACTTCCAGCAAGAATAAAAGACATAAAAGTGTTTCTCGTTTTATTTGTTCCCAGAGTTGTAAGGTAGTCAATACCTCACGATGTCCGTAATTTTCTTCATCTTCTTCCTTGTCACGAATTCTTCCAAGTTCCGTTGCCTCTCTTTTGTACGCCAATTCTAATTCTTCTAATGTCTGAGAGGTGGCAGAGTAATCAAACTGACGACCGGATTGCATATCAGATCCTTCTTTATCAGAATTCCATCCATCATTTCTATAAGCAGCCATGCTCCGATTATGACCATCATATGAATTATATGAGTTTCTCATATAAGGGGCACGAGCTGGAGAGTTTGAATGACTTGGTCGACCTCTAGCTCCGACATTACCATAAGCTTCATGAAATGAAGAGTATGTTAAGCACTTGATTCAAGATGCTAACACAGATGGCAGCTTTAATTCAACATAATATCTTATTTTCAGAGAGAAACCATCTGAGGCAAAATTTCTGGATAGCTTTCAGTAAATGATTTCATTTCGGAAACAACCCGATCAATTCAGACCCAACCGTGAAAGCTACTTCAGAACTCTACACACAATTCTTGAAGATAGGAACTTACCTCTTGCTGCAAACAAATGATAAGCAACAACCCGATTCTTTGATAAATTGGAAAGATTTTACAGACAGCAGGTAGAAAATTGTATACGAACCTAACGAGCTATGAACATGACTTAACAGCTCCCTATATACATCGTAAACATATCCTATGCTGTCCCTACCTTGCGGAGAAACCCTGGAAATTTTCTGCATATCCTGACGTATTCGGTCTTCAACAAATTTCTCTTGCCTGTGGAACCTTTGTTGAAAATGTGACCCGTTTCGGGGACCAGAATGAGACCTTTGGGATTCAGAACGTTGTAAACGCGCACCAACAGGACTTCGCTCAGGTGACCTTGATCTAGTCACTCGAGAACCAGAACCCTCTGTTTGTTCGCCTTCCTCTCTAATCATTTTGTGCACAGCATCCACACCCTTTCTTAATACTAACCTGTCCTTGCCACTGACAATGATAAATTTCTCGTCCATCTTAATATTGCATCCAATATCGTTTTCAATCCTGTTTATCACTCTCTCAGTGAAAAGGGACCTTACATGCTTTTCTCTAGCAGGTACCCTTTCAAAGAAATCTTGAGACTTGCGACTTGCACCGAGGGTAGATGGGCAACCCTAGGAATTACCAAAATGCATCAGAACATGTTATCATAAAGAAAAAGTAACACCCTGAGATAGAAGAACTAAAAAGTCTAAACATGCTATGAGGTTATATTAGCAATTGAAAAACACTTTGTAGTATAAGCAATTGAAAAACAAAAAAGGAATGCGTTTGCGTATGTGTATGTGATTTTGCATAAAGGTGGCCAGATATTAGAAGAAACTAGAAGCAAATGAAGCACTAAAGTTTTACCTGAGTAAAGTGGCCAGGTTCCCCACAGATTTTGCAAATCATTTCTTCTTCCTTCCTCTTCTTCCAATTCCTCTCAGTTGCTTTTGACTTGGCCTCCCACACCTTAGCTTCTCGGCTAGTAAAGTCGGTCGGGACGGCATTGGGGTCGCGAGATTCCTCTTCCTCATCAGACCCGGCAGGAGACCTTTTGTTTGGTTTTGCCCTATCTTGTGTGTTAGCGGCATTTGACCCAGGAGGGCCAGTGTACTCCTTGTATAGCTCGCTAAAGTCGTCATCGATATCCGGGTCTGGTCTCGTTTCCATTATTTCAACCTTATGAATTCTAAACATTCCACAACACAAACCAAACCTCATCAATATCTTCTACAGCCAACAAATTACACAGAAAAGGGTAAAGAACATAACTTTAAGCCTTATCGATATTGAATTTCTACGAAAACCCAAATCCCAATAAGATTAAGTTCACTAATTACTAAGCAAAACACTTGCAGAAATTTATAAACAAAAGCAACAATCAAGATTAAAAATTGATATCAGGATCTGCTACTTTGAGTAGAAAATCCCCATGAAAATTGAAATTATAACAAAAATAAATACATAAATAAATCGATTACTTGATTGTACAATAAACATAAAAGGGCAAATTAGGGGCCGACGATTAAATGCATGAAAAAATTTACATAAAAATTGAATTAGATTTGGTGTACGGAATAGTTACCTGGAGAGTGAAGATAGTGGAGCCGCAAGCAGAGGTTTTAGGACGTCGACGAGGAGAAAGCCTAAAGCTTTAGCTAAGAAGGCCTGGGCTAGGGCTGGGTTTTTATTACCCACTTACCGCCTGCTGAATTTTCTTTTCTGTCTTTTTTACAATATTTATCCACACCACAAAAACAAATGATTGTTTTGACACAAAAAAAAAAAAAAAAAAAGTTTATGCGTGGTCAGTATACACGTTTTTTTTTTTTTTTTTTTTTATTTTTAACAAACATTATCTACCCTCAAGGGTAGAGAATGAGTTTAATCTCACACTATGTTAGTAATAATATGGTTCGAATTCATCTTTGACGAAAATCGAACTTAAGACCTCTCATTTACAAGTAAAGAGGAATATCACTAGATCGTATTATTAAATAACAGTATACACATGTTTACATATTTTCAAATTATATTTCTGTTTTATACAGCATACAATTCTCTTTTTTTCAGCTGTTCTTTTTTTTTTCATTGTTTTTAATAAGAAACAATAGTAGTTTTATTCATCACTACAATTTTTTAAGGAGAACATTTTGGAGCAACTTCGAGCCTCATCAAACCAATAACTGGTAAAATTGGAAATAAAGGCAAGCTTCAGCGTTCTATGTGTCCTTACATTACGTATGTATGAACATGACAAGCTTAGGCTAGTTTTAATGTCTTCAACAAGCAAATCAAAGGCGGAAGAACCACCCTGCGGACTTCCGAGAGCTTTGGGTCACCTGCAAAGCATCACCAACCTGTAAAGCATCACCTTACAATATGACTTGCTGCTAATTCCATTCCAAGGCCAAACAAACACCTTACAATATGACTTGCTGCTAATTCCATTCCAAGGCCAAACAAACACCTTCTCGTCATTTTGTTGAGAATGAGTTCTACATTAATATGAAAATGAACCTTGTATGGGCTTATAAGAGTACCCCATATTACTAATTGGTTTTATGATGAAAACTCAACTTTTTTTATGGTATTAGAGCCAGTTGTCACATGTATGAAGTCCAATGGTCACACGTGCTCCATGTCACCCGAGTTGTGTTATCCACGTATTAAGATTGAAAATTCGTCACATGTGAGGGGGCGTATTGAGAATGAGTCCAACATTGATGTGAAGAGAGACCTTGCATGAGCTTATAAGAGGTTGGGCTACTGCTCCATATTGTCAATTAGTTTTATGGTGGAATTTCAACTTTCTTCACATTTATTACTTGAACAGTTACGATTAAGTCACGTCAATATTTTGTGTTGAGTTCTTTCAATCCTATTCTTTTGCAATCTTTTTTTTATTTGAATGGTTACAATTAAATCACATCAATATGTTGTGTTTACAAAAATAAAAGTGTGAGACTGGACGAGAAGGTGAGGGGATTTGGAGGCGTAATATTCAACAATTCACCATATCTATATACAAGATACGGCTACTTATATTTCCATTTGCGCGACTCCACCATTTTAGTGTGGTGCAGAGAAGTTGTGAAGCTGGAGAGGCACGAAACCATCAGGATTCAGGTGTCCCACCAATCCTCTTTAGACCTCACATCCAGAGCATAAGGCCCTTGGTTTATAGGAATTCTGACTGTTCAAGAGAGAAAAAGATATCAGGATCCTTGTTTTGTATGAGATGGGTGAGCAAAATGATTTAATAAATACCGTCGAATTCAATTTAAGCAATTCGGATTACTAGTTTCTTGAGCTCCGGACAGTGAGATCCGAAGAGGATCTCTATCCTTGCCCGAAATTTGTACCATAGACCAATTATTTTACATATAATCTGAAGTAATTATTCCCAATTAGAAAGTTTATCTTTGGCGCTCACCGCCCATATGATGTGAAGTTGATCATCCACTCAACATGTTTGTTATTTATCTTGTGTTTGCTGAACTTTTTGAAGATTCTACCCAAACCAAGCGCCTTTGTTCGGTTCCCACCCATTTTACCAAAAAGGAAAAAGAAAGAACCAAGTGGTGGAGAAATGTACCAAATACTATCCAACCAATTCTCTCTCGATGCCAATTGGATTTAGATTTTCCACCAACTAAAGAAGAGATATTTGGAGAATTCCCTTTACAGGTATGTTTAAAGATGATAATACAGAGAACGAGGACTCGTTAAATCAGTAATAATTTGTTTGACGGTATTTATAATTCGATGTTCTTTATTCCAATAAGTAAATAAAGTGAATATGAAAACAATGCGACGGTACTTGTTAATATCTATAATATCACTGCAAAGAGGGTCGAAATCCACATCTCCAATCTCATTATTATTCAAATTCAATGAATCGAATGTGGAGGGTGAGATTTGTTGGCATACAACAAAAGAGGGCATTTTAAGTGAATTCCCTTTCTCTAGAATAACGCTTTTATGGGAATTCTCTTGAGAAAAGGTTTTTTCCTTAATTAAAACGATATTTTATTTTAAAATAACTTGAAGTGAATTGTTATGACACTTTAAAATTTTCATTTTACATTTAAAGTTTTTTATAATTAGAAAGAAAAATACAATTGTGATGAGTGTAAAATAAAATTTTTGAAGTGCTAATAATAACAGTTCCCTAACTTGGAATTATTAGGTGCATGAGAGAGGGTACATTCGTTTTAATCAATGTAAGCTATATTCATGTTTACACTTCTGCTGTAACTTCATTAAACTTGTTAAATACGCAGTTTCAAGTGCAAATGGCTAAAAAAGGAGTGAAATTTGTTATACGGAGAAACAAGAAGTCGACCAAAAAGAGAAAAAGAAGTAGGTGTGGAGAGTCTGGCGACCGTCCAAAATCCTAACCCTCAGATCATGACTGCCCGCAGTGCTGACTAGTATCCAAATCAAATCAATGCACATTCCTTCAACAAGAAAAACAAAGATATAAGGACAAACAAGACGTCAGACGATCGAACTAAATAAACAACCCCCCATTTTTCTCTATTTACCATAATCATCCTCCTCCTCACCTCTCTTTCTCCTCTTTTAGGCTCTTCCACACAAACCCCCAAAAGGGAAAAATACGGGAAAAAAAAAATCAAAATAAAAAGAGGTAAAAGAAACAGAAAGAAAATCTAGCTACCTGCATTGGATTCAAAAGTCTATGTTCCATCCATGTTACATAACATAACCATCATCTGGATCACCATCTTAACACAGAAAGTCAGTAAGTAAACCAAATTAGCACATAATTAAGTAGCACTGATGGATTGGAATGATCTCACTATCTGATGATGATCATATATATATATATAAGGGCATATATCTTCTACTCTTGCTTCAGCATATGAGAGGGGACTATGTCTTGAAGAAGGCCATGGTCAGCTAACAAAGCAGAACCGGTTGCCGGGGAGCAAAACCACCTTTCGGGATGAAGAAAGCCAGCGGTACTAGTAGCATTTGTAAGACACAATGAAGAGCCATTCACATAATAATCACCAAAATTAATTGGTGCCGATGAAGGCGAAGAGGAGTTGCTATCTGCAAATGGTTGCACTTGTTGATAGTCATGAGTAAATAGGGTTCTTGTGGGGATTAATGGCATGGCAAAGTTATTAGCTGGAAAAGCAGAAGCTGCAGGGAGAGTCGGGCGAGGCAGAAGTGGGCTGCGATGAGTGTGTTGTCCTTCATAAGTAGTTACAACAATGCTCGGATCGTCGAAAGATCGCTCCACTCGCTTCTTCACATTACATGATGCACTTGTGCACCGATAGTAACTCCTACAAAACATATTATCATTTCATCACATCACCAAAATTTAATTATGCAATACATATATATATAATTGAGATTCTGATTGAAAACCCATTATTAAATTAATCTCCTGGTTTCGATACATTCAAACCAACAATGCAGAAATTCAAATGGAAGTGATTAATTTGGCTCTGAAGTTTTAGTACCTTGGAAAGGGGCTATTTTTGACAGCTTTTTGGCCGTACTTTCTCCATCTGTAGCCATCTTCCAGATGATCAACTTCGCTCTTTGTCATGAATGCAAATCTGGGTTCTCTCTGCCTTTTCCGACTCGCCTTCTTTGCTTTCAACCTTTTCTCCGATCCCAACACAAGAAATTACAAATGCATTAATATCTCACCTTTCACAAGGCTTTTTATTAATTTGACTTACCCTTTTACCCAAAATCCCAAAAATTTCAATTTCCCAGAAAACCCATCTCTATCTTGATCTGTTACGAAATGGGTTATCTCTCAAACACAAATTTAAAGCAAAGAAAAGCAAGAAAATAATTAAAAAGTAAAAAACTCACTCTTTCTTGGTCTTTTGTTGCTCGTCATGTTCTTCTTCTTCATTATTTTGCTCTTGGTCTGTAGCAGCCTTATGATCAGTGTGTTCTTCGTTCACTGCCTCGCTTGATTCCGACGATATCGACGAATAGTTTGGTGTTGTAGGCTGCTGATTCAAAGAGGAGTAGTCAGTAGATAACTGATCTTTTCCTCCCATTGTGGAAGCTAATGAAGGCAGGACTGTCGATGGTGTCTGAGGCAGATAATCAAATAGGGAAGTGGGACAATAGTCCTGTCCAACCCCAACCCCCAAAAGTTCCATAAACCCTAAAGATGAACTCTTTTCTCCTTCACAGAAATCAAACATGCCTGCAAATGGTGATGTGGTAAGTCCACCTCCTCCTCCTCCCCCATTCATATGGTTGCTATTAATGTTGTCCTCCCTCTTCACCACATCCTTCTTCACATTCATAGCTCACTCTCAGTACACACGCTACTATCTATACTTCTTCAAATCCTAGATAGAAAGAGAGTAAGAGAGAGAAACTGGGCTTTGTTTGTCTGAGAGAGAGAGAGAGAGAGAGAGAGATTAGGGTAGGTCTGAGATATGGTTTATAAGATATTTGGAAGAGAAAGAGGAGAGAGTTTTGGGGGTAGGATTGTGGGAGAGTGAGAGAGTGAAAGAGTTTTGGGTTGGCCTCAAACATTGACCGGCAATTGGAGGTGCAGGGTTTTGTACAGAGAAAGACAGATTTTGCAGTGGCAACAAAAAAATTGAATGCATTGCATGGTTCCGACAAACCGGGCGACGCTTTCATACTTGGGCCTTTGACCGTTTAACCAGTTTATTTATTTATTTTTTATTTTTGTAGTGTGAAGAGGGTTTCGTTACGCGTTAGCTTCTTACGGCTACACAGACTACATGAATGTGAACCAAGCTTCTTCTTAGTGAGCTTTTGATTATTTGATAATTGTAATCCTTATCGACTTAATTAAATTTAGTTTGGGAGACCAAATTTTTAAACTAAATTTACAAATTAAACGATATGTCACTAATAAAAGATATTCATGTTAATTAATACTTAAATAATAATCTAACCATCAACGTTGATATCATTTAGTTTATCAAATTTAATTTAAAATTTTAATGTCCCAAGCATTATCCATTGAAATATAGTCAAAGCAAAACCATATTATGAAATGCAGGAGAATTAATTAATGGGAATGTAGTGGCCTTTTGTAATTGGTGTTGCAGGTGAAGTACATATGATGGATGATATGTTATGTCCACGAAGAATAAATTAATTAACTAGAATAATAATTACGGGATGGACTTCATAACATATATTACTTTATTTGGAGATAAGAGAGAGATACTTAGATACACAGAGTGAGAGTTTCACACTTCACTATCGCAGCAAAACGGTAGTGTTAATATTATACAGAAATTCCCACACTTATTGAAACACTACGGCTAAGTTCTTTGTTTTTCTTTTTTAAGAGATCATCGTCAGTCCACTGTTTTGTGGGCACAAAGACTCACACAGATCATCTCTAAAAGAATTAGCTTTTTTTTTTTAAAAAAAAAGTGTCATTTGCTAATTCATTTGGCACTTTTATCCTATTCTTAAAATTTATCATTCAATCCATTATTCAACAACTCTTCAAATTTTATCATTCACTTTAAAATACTATTATCTTTAACTTATTTTATCTTTTGGGCTCCAAATTTTTTAACTCTTTACAAAATAATATTCTTGAATAAAACATATTGGGGAACCAATTTGCTAACTTGAAGAAGTAGTAACTGACATTGTATACTAATTGGGTTGCTACCTCCGTTAGAGATGCGTTTTTCCTACATGACATAACAAATTTAACTTTGCTACCCAACTGCATACCTCCTTAGAGATGCTCTATAGTAGGCGGACGACCTCTTTAACTGATTCGGAATGCTAAAATTAGGAATTTTTTTGGTAATAGTCTAGGTTTTGAGATCAATCGGACTAGGAGCGCATAACTAATCACATTGATATTCATTTACACGACCCAACAAATATTGAGTTTACCATGAACAGACATTAATGCAATTATAAGTGAACTATTCAATATAAATTATATTTTGTTTAATTTAATTTTCAATATGAGATTACATTGTTCAACAATAACATCAGAATAATTAAGAGAGTATCTACTAAACCAAAAATAATATCCATAATCCTTATCGCAAATAAAATCAATGAACAGGATGAACTTTAGGTGGAAATCATGTAGGACGTAACCAAATTTATATACCATACGATAAGAGTATCAACTTTTTTAAGGTGTGAAATCGTGTTTTCTTAAAATGTATAAGTGTATTATATTCCTTTAGATATAGTCGGTGATAAAAACCCTACTTTGATCTTGCACCGAATAGAGATAAAAAAAAAAAAATACCTACAGGAGTAAAGAAAAAATAAAGAGAGAAGAGATGAAAATGCCAAGGAAACAATCGTCTTCTCTCTTCTCTTTTGGTGGTGAAAATTGTGTTTGTGCAGGGCAAAGTTCACCCGTGCACGTGTGGCGTACTACGCACACGAACACACGACAGACACAAAGATAACATGCTGACACAATTTCTGTGTAACGCCGACTGAATTTGCATGCTCTAATTATGCTGTTTCCAACTTTTTTTTGGTATGAAACCTTTAAGGGAAGGAATTTTCATATTTTTATAAAAATAAGAATTAGTTGTGGAGATCACACAATATCAAAGTTTAACAATTCGAACCGTCTATTTTTCAAGTTACACTTTATAGATCATCCTTGTAAAATATTAGCCAAATCAGGAATGTTTAAGACATCTAATTAAGTTCAAAGAAATTAACAAATACTTTGTTATATAAGAAATAATTTATCTTGATTATTAAATAGACAAATAGTTTTGGATTGAATTATATTTTTGCAAAAATGATTTATGAATCGAGACTTAAAAAATAAACGGTTCGATGTGGAGTAGGCCCCACACATAATCCCCATTTTTTGAAAAAAAAAATTGGAAATCCCTTTGCATAAAGGGCCTGTTTCTTGGTAAAACAATAATCACTTCATATTCTTATTAATATATTTCGAGTAAGAGATAGTTTAGTACGTACTCTCAATCTGAGTTCGAATTTCTACGAATATTCTATTAGTTGCCGGCTTTGTTTGACGTATTATTTGACTCGAAAGAGATAAAAGTACAACGTATCTCATTTAACACCGAAGCTACATAATAAGAAAATCAATTTGCTATCAATATATGGTAGATAATTCTTATATTTTAAATAAAATGTTCACAATATTTTGATCACTTTCTTGTTCTTTTGATTTTATTGAGCGCCATTCATGCATGCCAAATGCAAAAAGAACAAAATCATTGAACATCTTAGTCTTTTGTATATATGATTGTCCTCTCCTATGCTTTCTTAACAAAAGGCTGTGGGTGTTGATGCATCGATCCCGATAATAATATCATATTAAACTGGATACACTCAAGCATATATATGCATGCTGAGGTCATAATGCTTTTATGTGAGCTATGATATTCCAAGAAGCCATCATTGCAACCCCTCCTATTATTATTCTTTAGTTTATAAATCTTACTTGCTCAAGTTTCTTGTACGATTGATGTTGTTATCGACACACTTTTTAACGTGTCCGAAAAACTAGATAGTAAGTCTTATGTTATAAATGCAAGAAGGGGTTTTTATTATCTTTTTCATATATTTTTTTACTTTTGTAATTATATATGACGTGTGTTTTGAGCATACGGAAAAATCTCTAATTATTATCCAATACTAATACAGTAGAGCATTGTCAATACATATTAGAAGGCTTGACTACTAGATTGTTGAGTTTAAATTTCTTTGTTGAAAGTTAGATGTAATTTTGAACCACGGTTATGTATGTAAGAAAACAAAGTACAAACAGTGGCGAAGCTACATAGAAGCGAAGGGGGACGGTCGCCCCTCCTCTCGCTGGAAAACAAAGGCAGAAGTGAGGCTTGAACCCCTCTGTTTCGGCCAGAATCTGGGAACCATGGTGGTTCCTGGTTCGAATCTGAGAACTGTGAGCTTGCAGGTTTTTTTTTTTTTTTTTTTTTTGTAATTTTTAAATCTAGGGCAAAACAACGTTGTTTTGGCCCTGGTAAAAAAAATTAATTTTTGTTTGGTAAACGACGTTGTTTTGCATTAATCAAATAAAAAAAAAATTAAAGAGGGAGGGACCATTGGTCCCCATCCCAATCCTCCCACATGTTTCAATTATTACCCCCACCCTTGCCCATAAATTACAAATCCCATCCCCCCACCTTTATTCCCAGATTTTAATTTTCAAAATTGTCTCAAATCCCAAAATTGAACACAAGAAAGCCCTGTTCCATTGGCCACCAAACTCCAGACGCCACCTTTTTAAATTTACGGTTATCGATTATAGATTATTCATATGAATACTATGATTATTGAATTTTTTTTGAAGTACATAAAAGATGATTCATACATTATATATATTATAGGAACTTGAATCACACATGGTCTAGTAATAAAAATTGATTGCAGTAACCGCTATAAACCCTAATCAACTTACTCAAATTTTAATTGTGGTTTAGAATAAAAATTGAATTCTTGATTATTCATATGATTGTTAGTATTGATTAATTAATTCGTGATTGGATTAGATATTACCCTATAGTCTACTCTAGGATTAAGAGTCTAAGATATTTTTTTTCTTTCGTTATACAGTTACGTCATGGAACGATACTATAAGAAAAAGTGCTTAAATCTTTCTCCAATTATCGCGAAGCAATTCGTAGATACTACCTCCAAAATGAACCTTGTTAACCTAAATCTCACAAAATGAACCGGGAGGTGTGAAAGCTATATGTTAGTGTATAAACTTTTTACATTGGCTTTGGTGTTACCGGTTGTAGCCGTTTCGATGGAGAGAGCTTTTTCTGCTATGAAGATTGTGAAAACATCATTGCGTAACAAAATAGGAGATCAATGGTTAAGTGATAACATGATTATTTACATTGAGAGTGATGTATTTGCTTTTAAAGATAATGAGCCTATTATGCGACTTTTTCATGACATGAAACATTGCCGACAACAACTATAATTTATTTGTATTGATTAATTATGGAAACGTTACTATATAAAAAGATTCGCTTGTTGCCATTTTTCTTTAACCTTGCACGCATATAAGTTCGCCCTACCCCCGAGAATAATTGGCTTTGCCACTAAGCACAAATATAGAAAGAATAAAGAGAAGGTGGTGTATTAACCCACTCCTTTTCATCTTCAACACTCTGTCTTAATTTTTAGTTATAAGATATCTCTACTAATTTATAAAATACTCATTGTTAACCAAAACCTTATGAAATTACCAGTTTAACCCTTTAATTAAAACAGAATATGAATAAGAAATATGGGGTAGAAATGTAATTTCACACAACCAAATTTTGCTTTTTTTTCTTCAAAGCCTCACCTACATGTAATCCTAACATATCTCTAATTAAAAAATAAAAAATAAACCTTTCACTCTCACATTCTCTGTCACTCTCTTCCTCTCTCTTCTTCTATTTCAAAAACAAAAATAAAAAAATTCTCACACATTTTGTGTGTGCTCATATGCTAGTAATAAATTAAAAAAAATAATCAAATGACATAAATTAACAAAAAATGTCTAGGAGATAACACCAACCTAAAGAAAAAGAGAAAAACTTAATTAGCGCTCCAAGTTTATTTGGTTTGGTTTTCCTAATGGCTGTGATTTTTTTGGAGATCAAATCTTAAGGGAAAGGATCTGGAGAGGATCATTTCCATCAAGTCCACCAAGGTATACAATCCGGGCCTTTGAAATTTGACTTAATAACTACAAATAAGGATCCATTTTAAAAATTATAATAACTTTAACCGTTAGATCAAATTTTAAAGATCTGAATTGTGTGCTTTGGTGAACTTGTGGAATGGATCGGAGAGGATTCTTTCCCAAATTTTAACGCGGTTTTGGAATATTTTCGGTTTCTTACATAACACGCTTTCGAGATCCTGCGGTCTAAATCTAACATTACATAACACGCTTTCGAGATCCTGCGGTCTAAATCTAACATTACATAACACGCTTTCGGAATATTTTGGTTGTCTTAATCAGCTGAAGATTTATTTTTAATATTTTATTCTTTACTCTTTTTTTTTTTTTCAAATAAATATATGCGTAATATTATAACGGTAGTATAGCTAAGTAATCTACTGGATATGATTGTAAAAATAAATAAATTAATATTAGTAGGCAACCGTTTGACTAGTATTGCGTATTGCATACATTTAGGAGCTAAAAAACAGGCAAAACGAAATACTAATTTTTTTTAACTAACGATATTATCTACATCAAAGATGTGGGGGAATGAATCTCATAATGAATTAGCAATATTATAGTTCAAATTCACATTTGATAAAAATTAAACCTAAAATCTTTTACTTAGAAGTGAAGATAATACAACTAAATCTTAATATTATGTGGCAAACGAAATACCAATTAAATAAAAAGTTTTTGTTTTGTTTTGAAAAGTCTCCTCCTTCCGTTACACGCCCAAGTTCTGGACCCAGAAACCAAGATTTGACCATGGTTACCAGTCCTTGGCTCCTATCTGAAGTCCTAAACCATATAACCATATTTACCCTTGTCAAAAAACCTTGCATGCACCACGCATACCCAAAATACATAATTTATAAAGAGTAAACTATTGATTTATCCTTTGAATTTTCACTTAATTTTCTATTTCTCCTTAAACTTTTTTATTGGAAAATTAAGAATTCAAACTAATTTTTTTAACTTATTTACCCCTACAGTTAGTTTTTCATATAAGGACAAATCAGCTAAAAACTAACGGAAAGACCTCAACATTACTAATTAGCTAAAATATAATTCGAGAGGAGGAGATGTAACGATACGTGTGAAAGTAAACGCTCTACCACTTCACTGTTTGAGACCCCACCAAAGATAACATATGCTGGATAGCATTTGGTCCATATTGAACCATCCACTAAGATCAATGCCCATCGATTGACAGGGATTTGTAATTAATAAGTCTGGCATAGTGTCTCCTATCTCTACCACAAGCACAAAAGCTTGCCATAAGAATCTCTCTCTCTCTCTCTCTCTCTCTCTCTCTCTCTCTCTCTCTTATTTAATTGGCGGTGCAATATGCACATTCTTCTTAATTTTTGATTGTTAGATTTAATGAATTAAAAAAAATCAATAAAAAAAAATTAATAAGGATATATGGAGTGGCAGTTTCGCCTGGTGGGCCGGGAATGCCCAATTAATCAATTTATCCTGAATATGTGAATAGCACTACCCTTCTTAATTACATGATATTTCTTTCTTTTTCCTTTTAAAGCATGTTTATCTAATATAAAATTGGAGAAGAAATGAACTGAAGAATTTTATTTAATTCCTGATTTTTATGTATTTGATTATAAATTTAAACAAGAAATTCACACATTTCTGATTTTATATTTGTTAGTAAATAATATGAAAATTACAAAATAAAATGATTATTATACCCATAAACGTACGCAAAAAACTCAAAAAGTGAAAAGATTCCGATTCATATTTTTATTGTAAGTAAACACGTACGTGCTTGTATTTTTGTTTTATTTCCATTCTAAATCATGAAAGAGGCATTGAAGGAAAGAGTGACTAATCAACTGCCTCCACTATTGCCCGGTCATAAGCTAAAATTTCATGTAACTCTCTCGTTCATGCTTTACAATTGGCTACATATTTCTAACTCCCACCAAACGTTACTTTATTTAAACTTAATCACCCACTTGAACCCTCACACTTATCCTGTTAATGTGACCAACAATTTAATTAATTAAATCACAAACTTTTACAGGCTTGTATAATATATATATATATATATATATATAAAATTAATGAGGGTAATGTTAGAGATACTAAATTTTTAATTAAATCAAATAATGTGAATATTGATGATTGGATTCTTACTTAACGTGTTTATTTCCTATTGTAACACATCATTTGATTTACAAATTTGGTTTTCCCAACATTATCTAATGGGTAATGCCAAGGAGATTTAATTTGTAGACAAAATTTTGTAAAGTAAACTACATGGAAATTGATGAATGAATTATGATTTGAGCATTAATAAACGTTCTCGTTCTTATTAATGACACATCATTTAATTTGTAAATTTAATCTTTTTTTTCAATTAACAAAGGGAACTCCATAATTAATTAATTTTGTTGTTTCTATTTTTCAAAGCTAGCAAGTTCTAGAAGTTTGACATACTTGTGGTCGTATGAAGCTTTTTATCTGTTTGATGTTTGTCTGACTGGTGAACGCGTTACTTTTGGTTGGTGGTCATATTTCGTGTGAGTCATCATTCTTAACCTCATCTGCATATTCTCTGTTGAAAAGTTGAGGTGCGACTGCGAGCTGCACATGGGAATGGGATGGGAGGAAGTCAAGGCTAAAACCATTCGCCATTCGGCATTCGGCATTCGGCTGGGGTTGAATATAAATTTGCATGTAAACGAAACTCGAGAGAAAGTGGCTAGGAAGCTTAGAAATGGACAATTTATCTCGAAAATAAGAAGTTGTATTGTGCCCTTCTTGATAGAATATGGATTCTGAAAAACTCGGGTTTCATCGTAAAATTAATTAATAACATAGAAAATAATTATTAAAGATATATAAAATTTCTAAATTTTTCGACTTGAAATTCACACTCTCTACACCTCTTTTCAATTATTTGAAGTTTTGAACTAATGCGATTTCTGCAAACTAATTAAAGCAAAAATAACAAAAATATATATAATTCATTTTAGTATTAACTTGGGTAAAGCAAAAGGAATTATGAGCCTAGACGCAAGTAGCTAGTTATCCAAACATTCTGGTTACGGGCAAAAAGTACTAACTAGAAATTTGAAGAAGGTCCAAACGTTGAGCATATTTAATTTACTGCATATACTTAAGTGAATAATTTTAACTGATTTTGGTGCTTAGGATTGAATTTGATGTGTAATTTTTATAAAGTTCAAGACGTGTAAGAAATAATTTTTTTTTTAATTTTTTTGAGAGAAATGATGATTGTACTGATAAAGGATTACAGATGGAGGGAGAAAACTTGGCTCATGTCTGGAGATTCCTCAAGCTAAGTTTTTTTGAGTTAAGAGACATCCAGAAGTGAGTCAAACAGTGAGAAACTTCATTAGCTTGAAATGAGAAATGAATTTAGAGGTGAAAGATTTTTAATTTTGAGATATGAATTTAGATGAAATGAGTATGGTGGAATTTTTTTTTTTTGGAGGAAAAGAATATGAAAATTTGAATTTCTATGGGATTGGAGTAAGCTTAATTAGGTATGCATGAAATATTGTCGCGTTATATTACTTTCACTTAAATTATAACACTTGTATTTATCTTTTATTGATATAATTTTAAAGGTTAGAACCCTCCCCCACCCCCCGCGGGGGCCCCAAAAAAAAATTAAAATAAATAAAAGGCTTATCATGGTCTTTTAAAAGAAGATTTGATATAAACTCAAAAGGTCTTATGTTTAAGATCAAAAGGAACTTTATAAAGATGGTCAGCCTATATTCGAGGATGTGAAGGTAAAAGATCTTCACATTGGTGAAATGAAAAATATTGCAAGGGCTTATAAGAGGTTGAAGTACTCCCCATGTTGCCAATTGGTTTTATGATGGAACATCAACTTTGTTTATGATATTAGAGTAGGTTGATCATATGTGAAGCCTAACAACCACACGTGCTTCATGTCACCCAATTGGTGTTGTCTATATGTTTGACTTAAAAATTCACCACACATGAGGGAGCTTGTGAGAGTGTGAAGGTAAAAGAGTCCCACATCGGAGAAATGAGAAACCTTGTAAATGTTTATAAGAGGTTGGACTACTTCTCATATTGCTAATTAATTTTACGGTAAAACCTTAATTTTCTTCATATATAAGATAGACATATTACATTGTCTTTAGAGCAAAACAAGAGGTCACACGTACTAAAGAAACACAACAATGCTTTGCAATTACAATCTCATCAAGAATACAATATAAGATAACACCCACGTGATCTAAACTTTGCAAGTTGGAAAACTACTATAACGACATCACGAGTAAAACACCGCACTACCCCTTGATGATCTTGCAAACGCGGGCAAAAGAAGCCCTATAAGTCACCCCTAACAAACGTTGTACTTCCTCATCATACAGTTATTTGTCAAGTACACAAACTATTAAACCGCCACCACATATTTGAACGACAATTATCGCTCTAAACACTAAGCCATAATGGTGTATAACATTAAGGGGTATATTATCTACACATCCCTTTTTACTTCGCACTGCACCTTTTTAATTTCCAACCATCAGATTGAATGAATTGAAGAAGATCAAATGATATAAATTAATGAGGGATGTGTGAGAAGTAAAAATGGGTGTGGAGGTATCACACCCCTAACATTAATCCATGCACCTCAGATTTTATGTTTGATTTCCTCATTTTTTGTTATAACTTAAATAAAAACGTGAAATAAACACGAAATTAGGTTTTACTAATAGCCATGATACAGAATAAAGATGGATCATTAATTCAAAGCATGACATTGCATACTTGATCAGAATTCCCACTATAGTTGTTGATTTGATAGTAGCATGCATTGCATTCATTGTACATGATGTAAGTAAAGCCACTGCCCCTAAGTATATTACATGGAGAAGGAAAAAAGGCAAAAGGGAAAAAACCCCATGAACCCCATACCTTGTGAACAGAGGACTCCAGCTCTGGAAATATTACCGGATCCCAAAAGAAGATACCAAAGCTGATTCACATGCATGTACAACATCATGGCAGATGGGGCAGCAGCTGACATCGTTTCGTCTTTGTACTAGTTTGGTTGGTGCTGCCGACATACCTTTCCGTCTTTGAACTACTAATTCGATTTTGCTTCACACAACTGAACACATGTTGTTATTCATCATCATGGTTCATGGAACTTACATGCCATTTGGGTTCGGTCCATTTCACATTGCAAAAATAATAACAAGGGTGTTTTTCATTAAAAAAATAATAAAATTGGTTTTAGTAGCGATCAAAGATAGTCCTGCTATGAGACAAACCAGTCCAAGTTAATTACCTTTACCATATAGGCCGAGCATGCATGTCTGGTCCCTTATGGCCCGTAATGGCACATAAGGCCTTTTAACTGGTCCCTTCATAATGGCCCGCACAACCAGGATAGTGAGTGGCCCCGAAGTGAAGGTGAAGTTGAGTTTGATTATTAATGTGGGAACTCAAAATCCCTTTGACCGTGGAGGAGAAAGAGGAACGGACAATGGAGGACCCGGAAGTGTCGACAACGTCGGCGGAAGCGACACTATTTATTAGATGTTGTTGATATGTGATCAACATTTGGTACCAATAGGTCGGTACAACATTGTTAATTTGACGTTGATGTTGACGCCATAAACATTGACATGAAGATTATGTGTACCTCTACGAGAGCTAGGATCAAGCTTAAAATCATTACTATTAAGGGAATTCACCTTTGACCATGAGAGGTAAATGTTTCCTTAGCCAAGGAACTCTAGCTAGAAATTCCCATTCGTCCACTAAATCTAACTTAGACATCGAAGTGCTTTTGGCTCATAAACATGTGTGCTAAGGGCTCACACTATCACACGCCTTTATATTTGAGATTATACGGTTGAGTGAATTCTCCTTATCGTTTATTTTGGTATTTTTGCAAAATGATAAAATATGCAAAATGATAAAATAGGCACTAAGGAAGAGTGCTATTATAACCACCTATATCCTATTTTCCTGGTCACCTTATATTAATTTAAAATTGATTTATTAATTATACGGTAGGTGAAAGAAAATATGTTAAGTAAATTGGCATTACATCACCCTTAAAGAAATAAAACCATATGGCCTTATACATATGTTGTTTATGATTGCCTTAGATATAATGACTCATTAAACTTAATAAACACCAGATGGAGAAATGGATATCCACTAGTATTTTTTTGGTCAAGTCAAGGTAGAAGTTGAATTACTAATGGAGAAAATTAATTCTCACGAAACTTGTAGGATTGAGAGGGATAATTTTTTATTTTTATTTTATGACTAATTTATCTTCTATCTTCATTAAAAAATAAAAATAAAATCGTCATTCAAGATTCATTAAATTTAGTGAGTCATCTTATACAAGTCAATCCCAAACAACTTAAATAGTATTCATAGCCTGTCATCTCATGCTAATGAAATAAGGACAAGTAGACAAAAATTCACACGTCCTTATTTTGTTAGCACATGACATCACTATAATGGTGTAATGGTGTACTCATGCCCTATAATTATCGCACAAACGAGAACTATGTATCCACCAGAGCAATGTTTGAGAGGCCACTTATCATCCTTTACAGTCCACGTTACAATTTGGGCTGAAAATTAACTTACATTTGGGCTTATCACCACAAAGTTAAGTCATCAAACCGGGGGCAAAAAACATATTGGAATAAATTGCAATTAATTTAGGTAGGTAATTTTTACACACCATTTTTTACTTCTCATGCATACCTCTTCATTTTTATTGTCAAATTGAACTATACAAACGAAAACAACAAACATAATTAAACCACTGTGTGTGAGAAGCTAAAAATAGTGTGTTTAATATTTCCCAAACATCCAGAAACACACAAAACCAAAATAAATACATATATTTGCAAGGACAAAATGTAATCAGCTACATTCACTAAACCACTTACACAATGATCAACTCGAGTTACCATTTATTATTTAACACAATAAACAAGCCTCTATATGACATAAATCACAAGAAAGCAGAAGAAGAAAAAAGAAGAAAGAAGATCTTTTTTAAATAAGTAAAAAATAAAGAATACTATTCTCTAATTTACACAATGAATTTTGAGCAATCACTGATGATCAGAACCTGCTGCGAATGCTTGAACCATAATCTGCATGAGCCTGACTCTAGTTTGCAAGGACAAAATGTAATCAGCCGTGTCTCTGAAAAGTCCATCCAACCCCGTCGAATCTTCACTGTTTGGAATCAGTCCCTTCAAAGTTTTCACCCTTCTTTTGATCCCAATATTATTGCTGAGCCTTCTTGCACTTTGTAGGCGTGTCCATGTCTTCTTCTTCTTCTTCAGGATCCTTCTTCTTGGCGATCTCTTGTTCCTCACAACCACTCCACCACTTTCCCGTGTGATGTTCCACAATGCCCCATTTGTGTAGGACTTTCCCTCGGTTTCTAGGACCGTGCCCTTTAAACCAAGGGAAACAAGGAGAGGCTGTTGAGAACCCATGAATCCCGCGATGACTTAACCCGAAGTTTAAGCCTTCCAAGCGTCAAGTTGGTTGTAAAAACTGAAACGACTACTATGACAGAACTGGCAGAATGGGTGGGGGTTTTATAGGATATAACTGGTAACTTGGTTGGCGGCCCTTAAGGATAATACATTTTAATTAGTGCAAATTAACTAATGAGAGAATGAAGGGGTGAGGACCACAAGGGGCAATTTCAAAGAAGGACTCCAAGGGAATAGGGGGATAATTGAACGGGATGGTACCAAGTGTAGCTACTGGTGGTGTTTACTAGCTTGTTGCTTTGGGCATGTTCTCCAACTTATGCACATGCAACCACATGAGTCTTGTAATGTCACCACCTAAGCCCCTCCCTTAAACCACCACCTTTCATCACGCCTATCCCATGGAAAACACCCTGGATTATTCCTCCCCCACCTTTCCAAATTCAATGCCATATATAATCATATATGTGAATTGCTATTGGGGTCATTAATTAATTTCCTCACGATTCCAGCTCAATCAAACATGGCAATCCACATTTATATATGATAAACCTAATTTTCTAGTTTCTAGGGTTTCTTGGTGGTTAGGCCGGCCTTGTTTCCAGGCAAGAAACCTATATTAAATAAAAAGAATTGGAGAAGCTGCAGAAATACCATTTGGGTTGAGAATTGGGTGGACAAATTAGATCTTGATGTTGGGATAAGATAGATTTTGTTCTGACATTCATGAACCCTAGTTTCCATCAAAGTGATGATTGATGTCTCTCAAGTCTTAGAAAAATAATTATTCCTAATTCATTAAGCCATGTTTTGTAACATGCATGCATGTCTGTTATATCATAGTACCCCCAGGAAACTTTAAACTTGGACAATCTTACAGAAAGATGCATGCATCTTCTGTCACTCATAAACTTTCGGTGGAGATATATACCATATACCGCTCCAAGCTTGATTGGATATTTATTGGCGGAATCCTATTACTTAGTTCTTGTTTAATATCTCTCAGCAAAACTAATTAGCAGTGTGTGTATATATATAAAATGGTTTATAAAATTTTTTTGTCTATTGATCTTTCTTCAATTCTTCATTTGACGGTCGGAAACTGAAAAGAATGTGTAAAAAATAAAAAGAAATGTGTAGATAACACCACCCTAAGAACAAGGCCGGCAGCAAGCAGCAATGTTTCAGCTGCATGCATGCATGCCCAGTATTAGTTCGTTTACACATTACCGTAAATAAAATCAAAACCAAACCTTCTAAATTTTTAATCATATTTTCATCCCTTTGGTGATAATCTGATTGTTTATGTCTAGAATGATGCTGTTTAATACTTCAGTTTATTTATTCTTTTTCCAATAAATCCCAAATTCTACTAACCCTAAACTCAAAACTTTTATCGGTTAGACCTTCAAATTAAACTTAGGGTAATGCTAAGGAGACTAGATGTAAACTAAATGATATGGAAGTTGATGATTAGATTATTAGTTTATTAACGTACTTATTTTTTATTAGTGATACATCATTTAGTTTGCAAATTTAGTCTACAAATTTAGTCTATCTGTCATTACTCATTAAACTTAACCCTTTCATAGAAAACAAGGTCGTTTTAGATGGGGATTGATTCTTTTGGAGCGATCTAACGACTTCAATTAATGTCTTCTGGTGGTTCAGTTAATCTACAAGCTATTGCTTAGCTTTGGGATTAAGCATGAGCCAAACAACACGATGCACATGTAGATGCGGTTACCATGTCTGGCCAGCATTATCGAAGTCCATAGATCGAACGGTTCTAAAATATGCCACGCTGCAAAACTTAGAACAGGGCTCCAGCTAGCTAGGGATACTTAGTTATAATGATTGTGCTAATTATTAAATATATCGATCAACCAATGGATAGGAAATTAGGGTGTCCTGATATTCTTGTCATCCTTTGGTTGGTGTTTATATACTATTTTAATGTGTATATGTACTAATTGGAAAATATAAACTCGGTTTAACAAAACAAACACATTTTGTGACGGCTATGCACATGGGGATTTATCCTAACCCTAGCTAGTAGTCATGCAAAGCATTATTGTTTCATCAATATTCTTAATTTTGCAAGCCCATGTAATTGTGAAACTAGTAATTACAGAAATTACTTTGAGCAAATCTGCTATGTGGACTTCATTTGTTAAGTGTTTGAGTTAGGGTCTTTAAACGTATACTATTAGCCAGTAACTAATTAATACGATGCTAATTACTTGTTTCAATTTACTCAACCAAATAATTTTTTGATATGAACCATACATGTTTTAAGTCCACATTCACGTATCACATACTTGCAAAAATTCACTCAAAAAGAAAACGTTTAGCCCTTTGATGGTTATGGTGTATATTTAATTGTTTATCAATAATTAGGGCACGATTAGATAACTAAACAACTTTTAATGTAAACTTTTATAAGGCTGTTCTTTCAATAAAGGCTAAATAATGATCAATTCAGATTATTATGAGAAATATTGTGGAATAAACCTATACTCAACAAAGTTAGGTACGAACTTGTTGACATGTCTCCATCTTAGGAAAAGTATTAGATGAATTCTGCACGAGGAGAAATATATTTTATATAGAAATTTTCAGTGAACATGGAAGCTTGACACTTAGTTAGCTGAAATGAATAAACTAATAACCTACACTTTAGCACAAGCGTGTCCAACTTAATGGGCAGCTACACCTCTCTCCCAAAACCATCATCTAGAAATATGCAGACACTTAATTATGTTCTCAATTATTATTATTTTTCCCCGTAATGAGTTGTTGGCTTTGTGACCATCATTATGATTAACCAACGCAATACAATATTCCCTCGTAATCAAGGAGTAAGTAAGCAATCAAATGTCATAGGAAGAGTATTAATTGTGAATTTTCGGCCTTAATTCTTCTTTTTCTTCTTCTTCCTTGAAATTCTGGTGTTATGTTTGCCTTGTCATGCTTATGAGGGTACTTTAGGAACCAAATTAAGGGAAATGATTATCTCTGGATTCCTTGCCACCTAATCCATTTAGTTCGGGATCCGGACCATTGAGATTTGATTCAAAGGCTACAAATAGAGGGTCCTTTTAAAAGTGATAATAACGGTAGCCGTTGAATCAAATTCCAACAGCTCGGATCCCGGATTAGGTGGAAAGGGATTCGAAGAGGATCTCTTTCTCAAATTAAGGTGCAGGTGTGCTGTGGTGGCCACCTACGTGGCGCATGAAAAGCTTGCTCTACATATCACATATCGACATTCCACATGTTCGTGCGTATGGCGACGTGCTCACATGAGAAAACATGATTTTTGCATTCAATAATGAAACATCATTATTTCTCCTTTGGTTTTTATGTTTTTCCACTTTAGTTTCTTTAGCATTCCTAATGAATCGTGCATCTAGATTTTCCTTCAAAACTTAAAACTTTCAATTAGTAAATAATTAGTAATTATAGTACTATATAAGGGTGGGGTTTTTGTGCACTTAGGCCATCTCCCACATAAGCCCCTTCTCTCTATCCTCTCTTTTTAACTATTTATTAAACATGATATTTTAGAGAGCTAAAGCATAGTCTGGACTATGTTTAGCCCTCCATGGTTGGATGTTTGGAGATAGCCTTGGTCAAGGAGAGGTGAAGAAAATGGTATAGCCCGGCTCCCTACTAGAAATTAATTTGGCTTAGCCCGCGTTGGGAGGCCACAGCAAGGGAACTTTGGCATTCTAGTGGTGACAACAGTTCTTATCATGACGGATCTATCCTATCCATCTCCATAATAGTAAAACTCATTTATCTCTATAATCACAAAGTAATCGTCGAGTATTCTCCATAACCATTCTTGCCAATAACGAATTTTCCATCGATGACACTAACACTGTTCTACCTTTATCGAGGTTAATAAAAATTGAATTGGGTTAGTTATTTAGCGATTAAAAACATTCTCAATGTCAAGCAACATAAAAACTAGGATTAATAATCTAACCAGTAAACAAATACCCGTAGAATTATTTAAGCTTACAGATAAACTCATGAAGGGATAATTCATTGTCAACGTTCTTATTATTTTAATATTCTGTAATTATCTAAAAGATAGAGTTGTGTATTAGTTAGTGTAATTATGTCATAGGTTTTTAGACTTATCCCAATTAGAGTTTCATTCTCCGTGAATGACTTCATGTGAAGTAGTTATGCAATAAAACCGATTGGTAATTTGAATCAAAATTTATAAACTTGATCCTCGTTTGTGTAACAATTATTCCTCATCCCTGCAGAGATCACAACACATATAATGACATTGGTCCTTCTTGGATATAGAGTCAAATAATCAATACAAAAAGATTGCCAAACAGATAAATTAACCTCTTGACCTAAGGTAATCTCTTGAGAAAGATTGAATTATTCTAATTGCATGCCTAGCTAGGTCTGACAATAAAATTCTACATCTTGAGTCAAGGGAGCCAAAAACTAGCCATAGTTCTCTCCTCCTCTGAAAGGAACTCCTCTTTTTTGAATGTCAAATCATACTCCTCCTGGTTATAATGATGCCGGCAATAAGTTCCATTAGCTTCAAATGCCTTCACAAGCTTGAAGAACAACGTCTTTATTGGCTGATCATCAAGATCCGCACAAGCTTTGTAGTTGAGCAGAATATTATGAGCTCTACCGCGGAAAAACCCTAAAACAAAATCTTCAAAACCCATAGGCAGGCACTTCAACATACTAAGCATGGCTTCACAAGTTTGCACAAAAACTCTTTTGTTCAACTTTGAGTTGGATTTCTCTCCATCGAGTCGCGGATACTCACTATTGAGGTAGGGTTTACCGTTCATGAGAACCAATTGTTGAATCAAAACAAGTGTCTCCAATATATTAGATTGTTTCAAAATAACCCCTTCAAGCGAAACGTTGCCGCTTTTAGGCAAGTTAGGGTTGAAATCAAGGCCATAAGAGTGGTAAAACAGTTGGGGAGGCTGAGTGGGAGAATTGCTAGGAAAGAATATGTCAAATAAAAACAAGCCTTGGTGATAAGGAGCACCCTCTCGACCAACTATCACAGCTCTCATGACATCAATCCTTGATTCATAAACCCTTACAAAAATTGAACTTGGGAGACCTTGCCTTAGGATTCCGCGTTCTTCTTGAATCCGTTTGGCTAGTGCTGCGTCTATACAATTATAAAACGGTTTCTCGCGGAAGTAATGATCATAAGGAGGGTAAGCACTCATCGAAAAGTTCTTGAACTCATGGAACCTCCTCTCCACCCTATCTTTTATTTCTTCAATTTCTCCATAAAACTTCGACGACGTCTCTTTTATTTCTTCAATTTCCCCGTAAAACTTCGACGATGTTGGACGTTCTTCCAATGCTTCTTCCCCAAGCTCCCCATGATTAAGCTTTGGTGTTGGTTTGGACTTAAACTCCCACTCCTTCACGATCGGGATCGATGGTTTGAACGTCTCTTGGAACCTATAATAACTATAAATCCCATAAAAGTCCATTGCTTTGATTTTCTTGTTAACTATCTTCAAAAAACTTTTCTCGCATCCGATACAATCTACCACAACTCTGGTATCTAATATATATAGAACTACCGACAATATATATATATATATATATATATATATATATATATATATAAATTGTCTTATAAATCATTAGTAGATTGAATTTAGGATACTAAAAGATCTATTTCTTTCATAACTGTATTACTTTCAAGACAAGCAATCTTATCCAGTTTACTATAAATAAATCCCAAACTAATATTGTAGTAGTGTAATGGGAAATATGCATCACATAAATTCTTCAACCCTCCTTTTCTCTCCGCTGCACACCTCTCTCTCTCCAGTAAAATAGGCAACAACACACACAAACACACACACACACACATATATATATATATATATATATATATATAACTTTTTCTTTGCTTTGAGTTAGTAATAATCGGAAAACCAAATTCTAAGAGGAATGAAAGAATTAAAATTAAGGGTGGTGTTATCCACACTTTTTTTTTTTTTTTTTACTTCTCACATATTATTTATTAATATATGTCATTTGATTTTTTTTCATTCAATCGATCCGCCCAAAAATTGAGAAGGGTATGTGAAAGATAAAAAAAGGTGTATAGATAGCACCCAAACCAAACTGGATCATTTAAATAAAGGACAGCCTTGTTTGGTATTCATGTTTGAGCAATCCGAGTTGCATTCCTATTACAGAGGCCTAAACGTGGCCATTTGTGCCACTTAATACTACGGTCTAGTGATATTCACTTGTAAGTAAGAAGGCTTAGGTTGGATTCTCATCAAAGGCGAATTTGAACTACATTATTACTTGTCCATTGCGAAATCATTCCCTCCTCTCAGTATAGATAATATCATTTGTTCAAAAAAAAAAAAAAAAAAAGCAAACAAACAAACGTGGCCGTTTGTAAGATTATGCCTTTCGTTGAATTATTATTATTTTTTTTTAAATTTTTTTCATGGAATAAATGATGCAACAACCAACCGAATTTGAGACCCTATTAATTTTATTTATTTAGTTAAGGATCATTTGGAAATATTTTAAAAATAGTAAAAAGTGCTTTGGGGAAAATGTTATTGGAACCAATCCTTAGTAAAAATGCAAACGAATCCTGAAAAAACACTTGAAGCGCTTCCTACAATAAACACATAACCGATGTTTCTTGCATGAACCACTTCAAGTGCTTTTGGAATCCAAAACTATTTTCTCTAAAAACACTTTTAGTCATTTTAAAAGTACTTCCAAACAAACTTTTAATTAGTATGACTCCGTTGACAATTATTAATGTTAGGGAGCAACACTTTCAAAATCAAATTAAGAAAGAAAAGAATGTCCAAATCTTTGACAATAAATTGCATGGTATTGCAGATTGAAATAGGAACTCTCTGGATTTCTTTCATCCAAATCTTTTAGATTCTTTAATCATATCCGTTCAACAAAAAATAGAATGGCCAAAAATTAATTTTCTTTTCTACATTTCCTGTTCTTCCCTCTTCTCACTTCTCTCTTCGACTCTCTCCTCTCTCTATCTGGGAGGATTACAACCGGAGGCCGAAAGACAATGGTGTGGGCGTAGTGGGTCGGCAACCGGAGCCTGCACCCTTCAGAGCACACAAAGAATTGAAGGACAGAGGAGTCGCATGAAAGGGATCCAGAGGCAATCTTGATCCTTATCGATTGACGCCTGGTTTTATCTTTTCTAAATTTTTTTTAGATTGACACCTACTACTTTAGTACGTACCATGAAAAAGAATTGTACATCTTCAATAAAGTAGTTGTGGAATTAAATATTGACACATATATAAATTTGTCTGGGCTTAAAATGTTATTGGGCCAAGTGTAGGTTCGACCCAAAGCTGCCTGGTGGTCCCAGGCTGTTCAAGGTATAGTTAGAACGGGACAAGAAGTCCTAGTCAGAATACGGGTTCAACTTGACCATGAGGAGGTTTTGTTGCTATAAATAGAGAGCAGAGTGCATCATCCAGGGACCTCCAATTAAACACACAATTGCCCTGCGCAAACCTCTCAAACATCTTTAGATTTTTTTTATTTTCTTTTTTGACCGACACATCTTCAGTTTGGATAAACAGCACTGTGAAGGCAACTGGCGAACATCTTCAGTTTGGATAAACAGCACTGTTGCCGTAGAATCAGCCGATCAAGGAGTACCTTCAGTTTGGATAAACAGCACTGCGTCGACGACGACTAGTTACCTATCCAAGTCTCGGCCGAGAAAGGTTTCCGAATCCTTATTGGTAGAGGTCATCTTATTAGTCTTCTCGGCGAAGTAATGTGTTACGAGTTACGACATTCGGCACATTTAACGCCGAATGGTTTTATGATTGGATATTCGTAAGTGAGTTTTAGAGTTTGGCATTCTGACGGCCGAACCACATTTACCATCAAGATACACATCTCCTTTGAGTACTTGTGTCCATATAGTCCGGTGTCAATTCGACGTGCTTATACTCTCACGAATATAATCACTGTGACTGAATCTGGCGCCGACGATTCGTGAACTTCGCAGAACTAGCAGCCTTGTCTTCAGACTCGAGAATCCAAAGGCCGAGATTTGTTCCTTCCTCGGCCGCAGTCGCAAGATCAAGAAGTCAGCAACGCGCTTAGCACAACATCAACAAATTTTACTCCTCGGCCGACGAGTTGGCACACCCCGCATCAACTGAAGGACGTAGTTAGCTCATTAGTTACTCGGTCTGCGTGCCATGTAAGCTTTGTAATTTTTAGGGTCAACAAAATTAGAAAAATTCTACAAACATGGAAGTAGTTGATTGCACAACTATAAACAGTTACATATTAACTATCCAAGAGCTGGGGGGAAACAAAAAGATCAAACGGCCAGAAAAAAAATAGAAGAAAAAGTCACGGCCTGAAAAGAAAATTGTCTAATTGGACATTATTTACGAGAAATTCTTCGCCACGGCCGTTGCATGCACAAATTAGTAGGAAGAGCTTTTCAGTATTTAACAACGATGAGAAAATATGTGAAGGATCACTGCTCAAGTAAGAGTTGGCCTGGTCTTCAACATCATTTTATTTGCAAAATTTTGAGGATATGTCCCAAAACAAAAGGACTCTGAATACTAGGGACGATGGAAATCATAAACCAAAAGTTTTCCAATTTTTTGCCAAATAAAAAAGTTTGAGCAAATAACCAATTAGACGTAAAGACCAACTTGAAACTAATAGAGGGGGAAAATACTCTATAACAAAAAAAACCCCAGATTACATGGCAGCAAAAAACTAAGAAATGTAAAATGTGGTTAAAGATTCTCAATACAAATTGTAACTCTGCATATAGAACACCTTTACAGGTAACTCAAAATGTTAACTGTTTCAACGAGTAGGACCCCGAACTTGTTTCAAGGAGGGGTGGGCATTTTAGTGGGTCTAATGACCAACCCAACCGATATGTTGGGTTCTAAACATTAAAAACTTATTTTTGGGTAAACACCCGTCCACCCGTTCTATATGCGGGTTAGGATGGGTTGAAGTACTATTAACCCGATTGAACCCAACCCACCCAAATGACAATAAATAGTACACTTCCAACCTTTGAAAGCAGATAACACTTATCTCCATTTTACAGACTTGCTTGTGGAACCACCCAACAGAATTTATAATTTGCCAATGCTGGGACTTGAACACTATGCAGCGCATAAGAAAGTGATTTGATTTGAAATTAAGAACAGGGGGCATTGGAGCTAAATCAAGTTCTCCATTTTCCCACTCAAATTAAACGTTTTACTTCTTTAAGTTTCATCCGTTGTGGCATCAGTTTAAGCAAAGGAAAACAGCTGAATAAAGTGGCATCATGAAATTTTCATACCAATCAGAAATTAAGTGACCACAAAAGAATAATGTGTAAGAAAGGGAAATAAAACAGACACACGGATGAAGTATACCGATTCAACGGCTTCTAACTTCATTCATGTAGGACAAATGTTGCGTATTAGTTCAGCATCTACAGGTTCAATGTTTCTCCCACAGTCGAGAATCAAAGTCTCTGAAATAAATTATCAAACTAATCACTGCAGAAATAACAAGAAATATTTTATAAATAAAGAGTGACTTATTGTTTCCAGTGTCATGACAAGATGTAACGGATACCAACATACATGAAGGAAAAAGGAATTACATCTGCAATTTTTCAACTTTGTAAAGAGATCCAAAAATTAATGAAAAAGTGATACCCTTTCATCTTCGAATTTTCATTGCCCGAAACTCATCACAGCAATCAACAAAATCTGTAAGAGCCAACAACTTTTGAGGCAGTCTACATTTCTCTTTCTATGCACTAGAATTTCTTACAATTTTCTACATTGTTTTTATTAGAATCATTTTAAAAGCCATACAAATCAAGGGAGATGAGGAAAATAAAATCTGTTTGGAAAGCAAATTAAAAGAACCCCATGATTGAAGCCAAGGTTGTACATATCAGTTTAGTTGACATTTTAATTTCCCATCAGAATGACATGTACTAGTAGGTCAACACTATTTCAGATTTGGATGCAAAGGATGAAACATGATCACAATGCTACAAGTTAACAATAAAAGGATGTATATTGACGTGCTTATTCTTGGTCACATGCTATGTGAAGAACTCTATTCGCTGTAGCCTATAGTTATAAAAAGGTTTTCGGCTCAGTTACTCGAAGATCCAAGACCCTTTAGGTTCGCTTTTGGTGTTATCATGAGAATGTTAGATTATTAGTGTTAGAATGTTCGAGGTATTCTAAGCTGTCTGCCCATGTTTCGTACAAAGGAACTGGTCACATATTGACCTGGTGTTTCTTAAAGAAAGGAAATTTGTTCTTCTGAATTCCACCTATGTGTCTAACTAAAGTAATTGACTAAGGCCAACCTAAAACCGAAGTTTGAAACTTACCAGTTATAGGCTGCACAAGTTGGAAGATTGATAAGCTGCATCACAACAATGTAGATGAAATTTAGACTGCTAGCTCACTGCTCAACTCAATTAGTAAATATATTCACATACATATCAATGACGTAATATGTATCACAGAGGCAAGTAGGCAACCCAATGTCATATGCCAATTTGATTATTCGTATAATTTCCACAGAAAAAACACAAACATAAGAGCAATCTTGAGCCAAATCCTTCCCTTTTCTTACCAATGCTCTGTCTAAACCCAAAATTTGCAGAAAATGCACTTAAATAACATAGCAGTACATTGTGTTGGGACAATAATATCAACACACTATCGATGATATCGCAAAGTTTTCATATATAATGAAAGAAAAAAGGGAAAGAAAGTAGAGAGCAAATACCTATGAGGAGTGACATCAGAGAATTTGGTAGGAGCCCAAGCCATTAACATATTGCCAACACAAAGCAAGCTTCCTTCATAATCCACACCATTCACTGTGAATCCATTATGTGCAACTTCACCAACACAAATGGCAAAATTGTAATAATTAGTGGCTAAAAGTGAAATTAATTAGGGAGTAATCAAAAATAATAAAAAATTAATTAAGGAGTAGGCAGGTACCGCTTAAAGCGAAGCTGGTTGTCGGGGACGTTGTCGATGAGATTGATATGATCGTAGCGAGAGAAGGCACGTCTGAGAGACGGGAGTGACTGTTGGGTTGTGGGCTTCTTTCCGGAGGGTCCGGATGAGGTTTGGTAAGGCTCCGGCTGCTCTTGCTCTCGACCCCATTTTTTATTTCGCCGTCTGTCTCCCTGTCTCTCTCTCTCTCTCTCTCTGTCTCTTTCTCCTTCTCTACATATCTTTCTGTGTTGCTATGCTGCACAATAACTCAGTTCATACCTTATTGCAATTATACAAAGAGAAGAAACAAGTGTGGAAGTCTTTGAAAGGCTCCAACATTCAAACAACATTAGCTGGATTGTATGCATCCTTCACTGCTTTTCATTTCTACTGTCTCCGTTTCTGTTGGGAATCTTTCAATTAAGTTTATTTAAGTGACTTTTGTAGAGTTCACTTCATATCCTAATTTCAGATCGTCCATTTTTAAGTCTTATTTCAAAGATCATTCAAATTTGAAATCATTTGAAAAATCTTATTCATTTATTTACTTCACTATAATTGCATGTCTTGATGGTTATAAGTTTACTTGTTTACAAGAATGATCTATGAATAATTTACTAAAATATAGACGGCTTTGATTGTTGAAAAATGTTATAGTTCATTTTATTTACTTATATTTTGAAAATGCCTCTACCTTGTGAATTTATATTCAAAGCACGAAGGCGTTGATTATTCATAAATCAAATGTAATCTTGAATCACCATATAATATTCTGACAACCAAGTTCAAACACCATTCTTGTAGGCCTCGTTTCGTGTTTAGGACTAGTATTGAATTGAAATGGATAACCTAACAGATACCCATGACAAAAACTTACCCTATTCCAATTTCCAAACCCAAAATGTGCAAGCAACAAGCAAACTCATGGAATATCTTTAGAATGATCAACAAAATTTTACAACTATAAAGAGTGCTAACCTCAGTCATCGACTTCCTTTTCAATTTCTCTTTGTAGCTCCTCCTTGTACTCCTCGAAATTCCCCAGGTAAGGGGTCACCGTGCCATTCTTAACATCCCAAATTTCACTCCTCTCTTCATTTTCACACACACGCGATATCAGCCTTGAATCATGACTCACCAGTACAACTCCACCTATGAATTCATCAAGTTCATCGGCCAGTGCGTCAATACTCTGCATATCCAAATGATTCGTCGACTCATCCAACAGCAAAATGTGGGGCCTTGACATGGATATGGATGTGAACACAACCCGAGCTTTTTGACCTCTAGATAATTATGCAATGGGAGTGAGATGGTTGTGGCTGGGGAGTCCATATTGTCCAAGCTTTGCACGAACAGCCTTTTGCTTGCTAAGGTCTGGATGAAGCTGGAGAAGGTACTCAACTGGGGTCTCACCCATTGTTAGGATGTCCACAAAGTGCTGTGAATACCTACTGATCCTCAACTTTTGACTCCTCCATACTTCGCCCTTCGAAGGAACCAAATCACCTGCAAGAAGGTTGTGTGTAGAGTGTGCCAACTCGTCGACCGAGCTCAGCCAAGGAGTAAAATTTGTTGATATTGCGTTGAGTGCGTTGCTGACTTCTTGATCTTGCGACTGTGGTCAAAGAAGGAACACGTCTCGGCCTTCGAGTTCTAGAGTCTGAAGACAAGGTTGCTAGTTTTGCGAAGTTCATGAATCGTCGGTGTCAGGTTCGGTCACGGTGATTATATTCGTAAGAGTATAAGCACGTCAAACCGGCTCTAAATTATACGGACACAAGTACTCAAAAGAGATGTATGTCTTGATGGTAAATGTGGTTCGGCTGTTAGAATGCCGAATTCTGAAACTCACTTGTGAGTATCTAATCATAAAACCACTCGGTGTTCAATGTGCCGAATGTAGTAACTTGTAATAACTTACTTCGCCGGGAAGGCTAATAAGATGACCTCTGCCAATAAGTATTCGGAAACCCTTCTCAACCGAGACTTAGATAGGTAACCAGTCGTCCTCGACGCAGTGCTGTTTATCCAAACTAAAGGTGCTCCTCGGTCGGCTGATTCTACAGCAACAATGATGTTTATCTAAATTGAATGTGTTCGCCAGTTGCCTTCACAGTGCTGTTTATCCAAACTGAAGATATGTTGGCAGAAAAAGAAAATAAAAATCCCAAGATGTTTGAGAGGTTTGCGTAGGGTAGTTGTGTGTTGAATTGGAGGGGGCCTTTACTGTTGCCATGGCACCTGTATTTATAAGATTGATGTACTTGCTTGGCACCGTCTAGATAATTGTGTAGAGTCTGACTACAACTCTAACTCGCTGAAATCTGATCAGTGGTCTTCAAATTTCGTGACTTCTAAAATAAAGCCTATCTAGGCTTTATCACACCACATTAGAACCCTATCACACCTAGGCTTCTGATCTTATTAAAAAAACACCAAATCAAGCAGAAACTTTTACTTTCATCACCATGCAAAAACAAAAAGCCTAGTCTACCTAGGTTTCTTGTGTCACTATCACAACGCTTATCACATCACCACCAAAATCCAACCTATCTAGGCTTCTTCATAATCTTTACCCATGCATGCATCCTGATCCCCACCATACTCTAAATAGGCAACAATCAATTTGAACCACCTGACGCCACCCACATATTCACACGCCAAAACACCCAAATCAACTTGAATTGTGCTGCCACGTTTCCAGTTGGAATACATATCTCATCTTTCATAATAAATTATTATTAAAAGATAATTATGATAAAACACCATAACATTATCCTCTAATAATAACAAAATGAATTATCTCCACTTTTCATCTGATGGTGTGAAGCTATGCTCACTTAACGACCTTGATTGCACAGGCCGACGGTGTAAATTCGGGTCCAAACAAGTACCATGATTGACTTTTTAGTGTAAAAATATGGTTTTTCGTTAAAGTGAACAGTACCGGAAGCTTTTCGTTAATGTTCCCTTTAATCATCTCATTTATTAATTATATTTTGATGTAGTATTTTTTTTCCCTATTTTTACATTTAATTTCATTATTCATCATAATATATTTTGATGTCTACATTTAAGTAAACTAATTTATTTTCTATAATATGTTCCGATATAATTTGACACACCTCGACCAAAATCAAGGCGTGATGGCCGTCACTGTGAGGATGACGTAGCTATGTGCACAGTGCGGAAGCAATAATAATATAAGAAATGCGAATAAATAAAAACAAACTAACTAGAGCACTAAAAGATAAGGGGCAAGACAAAATAAGTATGAATTCACAATCAGAGCATAAGTAGCCTAAGTGCAGTCCAGCAGGACGCAAACTAATTATACAACATCCAAGGGTGACCATACAATGGTGATAATCTGTTAGAGCTGCCGTGGATTCCTCGCAAGCCACCAAAAAGCACTCCTAACTAGAACCTGGAGGGGCGTAAAACAAAAAGTGTGAGTGGGCAAAAACAAAGCTTTTCAAAATCATTTCATTTCTCAAAAGTTCTAACCCTTCGCCGTAAAACCTGTATAATTTCCCAGAAAATAGAATACATACATATATTGAAACCATTCTCGAATTAGCAAAATCCACATATATGCCATGTCAAATATCTTAGCATAAAACATGTAAGCCAGGTGATATAAATCAATGCAAATGATATGTTAGCCGGAGTCACCTAACGTGACCTATACGGCTGAATCTAAAGCTCATCCATCTAGCCGAAGTCACCTAACATGACCTGTACGGCTCAAATCCACATCTTAACAAATATACTTGCACATAAGCCGGAACCACCTAAAGTGGTCTATACGACATGACTGGGTGTAAATAAACACTCTCAAGTGCTACGATCACGTGTAAACTGTGCGAATAATCGCAGGTCATCTACGAGTCGAAACCACCTAAAGTGGTCTGTACGACATGACTGTGCACCTAACTTAGATCCAAGGTGAGCGTATGGTACGGAAGGTGAACATCACGTGAAGGACTGTGCCCTAACTCTGGGCGGGAGCACTAACATCGGGGTGCAGGTTTATGAGCTCTCAACACATCTCACATAATCATCAATTCACATAAACAGTCTACAACTCACCTGGTACTTACCTGAGCGTCCACCGTGTCAAGTCACAATATGCACATATCATACAAATTTATAGTCTAAGCATAAATCAATAGGCATGACATTTGAACATAATTTTATTCAAATTGATTTTCTGGGAAAAATCTCAAGTATATAGGTATATACGGAAAACCAAAAGCCAACTCACTGGTATGTGGAAGGGTTGTAGCCCCCAAGCCTTGATTGACTACGCTCGTCCTGAGCATAGGTCTCACCTATATGCAAAACAACTATATAAATGTTAATTTAAAGCACATAAACGAAACTAGCTAATAACTTCTCATACATTGCTCAAATGGAGTGTTTGAATATACTAACGTGATCTACTCAACACCACAAACATCCCCATATTTTTTGAAATTTTTTTCGACCACCCACGCGCCGCCAACCCTAACGGAACAGTTAACGGCAGTTAATAATATTCCGTTAAAACCTTAACAGAAGTTAACGGCGTTACCTGACGCTGTTAGAATATTCCGTCAACTCTAATGGAATATTCGTCTCCTTCTCCGGCGAGCCTCGCCGGTCGCCGCCGTTTGCAACTTGAATTTTCAGCCGATTTCTAGAAAAACCTTAAAACTTCATATCTTTTCCATTTCTCAACCAAATTCCATGAAATTTGTACCAAATTGAAGCTTATAATGAGTAGAACGAAACCTTGCTACGTTTAGGACTTAAATCCAATGGAATCTTGCCAGAAAAACCCACGAAAATCTGGCCAAACTTGAAACTTGCCAAACTCAACTTCCCAACGTCCAAAACACTTCATTTTTCTTCTCCGAGCTTAGTGAAGACGTTCTAAAGCTCCCTAGAAGCTTAAAAACTTCTAAAAACTTCACGATCATGATTGCATGAACAATATCCAAATCGAAGCTCGTGAGAAACTAGGGTTTTCGAAAGTTTTAAGTCCAAACAAAGGTATATATCAACTCCTAGGCTTGCAAGGAGTTTGAATGTTAACTTTAAAACCAGGGTTGGTTGAAGGTTTGTCCATACGGGTTGTATGGAAATGCTAGAAAATCCAAGAGAGAGGAGAGAAAGAGGGTCAACGGGAAAATGGTTTGGGTGTGTGTGCATGTGTGTGGTCCAGATGGTAGCCAACCAAAACAAAAGAAAATAAAACCTATGTCTAAGTTCCTAATTGGTTCCAAAATATTAGGGACTTAACATAAATGGTCCACATCCAAAGTAAAACCACACAACACTACACAACGTCCAAGGGTAAAATAGACATTTCATGCAATCGATACAAATAAAATTATTCGGGACAGGCTGTCACATAATTTGTATAATCTTTTCATTTAGGTATGTTAATTTATTTGATATATTTCGGTATATCCATCAATACAAATATATAGGTACATTAATTAAATATAATACATTTTAGTACATATATTCCGGTACGTACATTTCGATACGCAAATTTCAGTTCATTAATTCAATATAGTACATTCGGTACATATATTTTGGTACATATATTTCGGTATTTACATTTAGGTACATTAGCTCAACATAATACATTTTGGTGCATATTTTTAGGTTTATTATAATATATGTCGGTACAAACATTTCGGTACAGTTATTGTTGTACACTTATGTATATACATATTTGTGTGTCACTAATTTCTTTTAATATTTTCTCATTTATATTCATTTATAATTGAAAGAACTAATATGTGCATATTTTTTTTTTTGGAATAAGAATACGTGCATATTAATAAAATTAAAATTTTAATGTGGAGACATTAAATAAAAATACACATTAAATAACAAAAATATAATATAAATTTTAATAAAAGTACACTTTAAAGGATTAAATTAGGAAAGGGATCCTCTCTGGATCCCTTCCACCAAATTCATCAAATTTACCAATCCGGACCCTTGAAATTTGATCAAACGGCTAAAGTTATTACAACTTTAAAGAAGGCTAAAATTTCAAGGGTCCGGATTGGTGGATTTGATGGATTTGGTGGAAATGATCCAAAGAGGATCTCATTCTATTAAATTAAATATGTCATCTAGCACCAGATTTTTTTAAAAATTCAAATATATTGCAAGGACTAATTTCAAAAACCCTTGTTTTTATCTCCTTGTCTTATGTTACTAGTTAAATTTGTGTGTGGTTTGGTGGAACGAGGTAAATGAGGTTGACTTTGATCATTATGATCTCCTTTCCATTGCCATTTTCCTTTACCTTCTGTTCTTAAGATGTCTTTATCTCTCAACAAAGCCTACCTAAATTTTCATTAACAAAAACTCTCCCCTTTGTATATATCTCTCTCTATATAAAATGGCCACCAGTAACTACAAAACCACAACCTAAAATCTCAGTGCAATGCCCGCCAACCCAATTAATACCCAACAAGTCTCGCTCCGAAAGCCTTAAACTTTACCCTTCCAACCACAACATTCCACCCCCCAAGGGCACAGTTTTCCGCCCCCACCTCCTCATTTCCCTTTCTTTTATCTCCCTCCTCAAAAATCTAATCTTGTTACCGCCTTTTGGGCCGCCACTCTACCCAAGTGGTGGAAGTGTAATGAGCCGCAGGTGCAAAACTTAGGCTCGAAGGGGCAAAGTTACAAAAAAAAAGGGTGAAAATACCTTTGGTTCAGTCTACCGTATGGTGATCGGGATCCCGGTCAGTTGAACTAGTCTTAGACCAATCTGGAGTAGGAGTCAAGGCGGCAGAGCGGGTCAGGTGCGCTGGCTCTAAGCAGGGTCGGCTTAGCCCGCCTAGCCTCGAGTTGGAGTTTGGCGCGAGTTAGCGAGTTGGGCCTCCTGCCTATGGGCTCGATGTGCTTCTGTAGTATGCTGAGGTTGTTGTGGCAACGTGGATTGCTAGCGCTTAGGCTTTGGTCTGAGCTGCTGCAGTGGCCCCTTGTTGGCTAGTGGACTTTGTAGGTCTTCCCTTGGCGGCCATGCGGTGGCTGCTAGGTAACGACCACGATGATGGTGATGCTCTGTGACAGTAGGGCTCATTATGCCGTTGCGTTGAGCCTTGATGATTGTTGACGTGGAGCTACATCTTGGTCTCCGTTTTTCGATCCATATCCTTGAACGTAGGGTGTTCTGGTTGTCGGGGTTTCAAAATGTTTACCATTATATCCACTCCAGGGACTAATTAAGGAATTTTTCTAGGAAAATTTTCAATGACTAGGAGTGTACGAGAAATTCAAGTAACAGAAAATTCCAAAAAGTAATTGCCTGAGCCTTCTTCGAGTATTTGAATCAACCTCTCAATGAAAGCACCAATTTGTATGGTAGAAAAAAAATTTGTCATCTTCAGCCTTGACGAATGTGTACCTACAAAACAATTAATACTTTTGTTCAAAGACCAAAGCCTCACGCGCTCACAAGGTTTGGGAGAGGTTTGCTAATGGATCTCCAATGCCTAAGTCAGTATCTCTGAAAAAAAATGAGTGTTTTGGACTTGTATGCGCAGCAAAAGCTTACCAGAAATTTGGTGGTGATGAGGTATTTATAGGGAGGAGTGGCTAGCCATATGGTTAGGGTTTTGCTCTACACATAGCGCTATTGGTCAAGATGTGTCATCTGTTGGATGAATGATGAAATAATGTTTTCAAGATATCAATTAGGAGATATATCTTGGGATGGTGATGGAAGCATTAATGATTGATTATGATAAGGATTCCTTACTTGATGGAGATTTAGTAATTAATCCAATAGTTAGTGTCTTTGACTTTTCCACGCCACGAGCAGAAGAGCTTTGAGCAGTCGTAGTCAATTACTTGGACCTCCAGGAATGCTGAGCTGGGCGTGGAAATATTTGTGTGCCCTACCCATTTAATGAGGGCATTCTTGGTTTTCCTAAGAAAAAGTTCATGTGTCGTCTCCATGATTTTTGGAATTTTTTTTTGCTTCACAAAAAGTGTTATTTTAATCGTTGTAATTGGTAGAAAAAAAAAAAAGTGAAGATAGAATGGCCTTTTTTTTTTTTTTTTTTTAAAAACAAGATAGAATGGCCTTTGATAAAGCAGAAGAAGAAATATACAAGATCAATGGTGTTCTTATTGCACATTTTGAGGGCAGAGATTCAGATGGCTGGGTTTTGCAAGGGTTTGAGAGATGATAGCATGAGAAGAAGATATGTTAGATTTACCAAGACGCTTGCGGACGCATATTTCATCGTATTTGGAGTTTTTTTTAAATGCCAAATAAAAAAGTACAAATTTATCTCTCAGTTAAATTAAATAAAACAGAGTCGCTCAAAAAATTAAATCAAGTTCGCATTTCCACGTCTTCTTCGCCGCCTCCCTCCCTGAGTGCGTGGAGGTCATCTTCTGTTGTCTACTTGTAGAACTTGATGTTTCAGTAATTAAGTCAGATAATTTCAAGCCCACCGTAACTATTAAGTCAGTTTGTTTGAAATTTACTCACAGAAAACTGGCCCACATTATTGTTTATTCCTTATATATAGAAATGTGATTTTAATCCTGAGTAATGTTATTCATACCATGTTTTTGTACCATATTTTCATACCATCTTAGATGGCATCTAATGTGGGCAGTCACATTTTTTGAAAAATTTGCAAAACCCAAGGAAATGAAAAAGAAAGATTCCTCGTATATCACAATCATCATTTAATTAATTAGTTTTTCTTAATTATTAGTTTATTAAATAATGAACTAAAATTAAAATTTTGATTAATTTAAATGATGTGGCTGTCCATATCAAATGTCATATAAAATGGTATGAAAATGTGGTATAACAATATGGTATGAATAACATTACTCTTTAATCCTTGAATAAGTTTATAGTTAGAAAAATGTCTTATGCAAGATAAAATATTGTTTATAGTCCCTTGACTCTACATCCATGTCAACATACATTATCCACATCAGCTTTTATTTGTTTGGGTATTTTTCTTGATTTTATTTTTCCTACATTGCCCTTACGTGACGTTGGGAAATCACCACTTTTAAATGCCGAGTTATGAGTGCTGCATTTTCCATTTAAACCTGAAGGTTCAGTTGTATGAATCTTTCATTGCCCCTTCTATGGCGTCGTGCAGGTTTGCTTCTTTGTCTAGCATTTCCACTAAAATCGTGTGGGTGTTTTTAAGGTTTAGCTCTGTGGTGAGTGTTGTAATAAAGTTTTTAGTATGTTGAATACCTGATATATTAGTTCAATATTTGTATATGATCTACATATTTGTACTGCACATGGTACACTAATCCATATTTTGGCACACTGTAGAAGTGAGGTACACTAATCCAACATAAGTGCCATGGTTTAGGTACATTAAAATTCTGATTAGGTCCTTTTAATTTGGAGGTACCATGTTTTAGGTATACTATGATATAGATATTGTGATACAGGTACCATGGTTTAAGTACATTATATTATTTATTTGGTATTATGTATTTAGTAAAATTTGATTTCTTGATTTTTGTTGATATAATTTTTTTTTGGAATTCTAATCAATAATTACTTTCATTTTTTTATTTGATATGTAACTGAATTTCTTATTTGGTAACTCTATTATTTTTAGATGTATCTTCATAGGAGGAAAAGAGGCACTCAAATCAACGGCAAGAAAGTCAAATATTTAATTGTGGGTATTTTAGGTACTACAATGCACATAAAAACATTAAAACCAATAAAATAGAAGTTTTGATGTTACATCTGAGGTGGACATCTAGTAAAAAGACTAATTTAAATTTTTAAGAGAAAATTTGAAATAGATCCAATTTTATAAATCATTTTTTGAAATAGGTCTAATTTTTAATGACTTTTAACTTTTAAAATAGATCTAATTTTTAATTACTTTGGACCCAATATCAAAAAATCCAATTTTTAATCTTATACCAGGCTTTGAAGGAAAGTTGATCTAATACAAGGGTTAAGCGTGTGCGCTGCTGGAACTTGTTATTTTGACCATCTAATCAATTCTTGAAATTGGAGGAATTGGACCCCCTCGGTCTCCTCCATGGATAAGATATTTGGATTCCGAAATGGTGAAGGAATCGGGAATTCATTTCTTCTTTCCTATTATGCCCTCTTCCGAAGAGACTTTGCAGATGCTTCGACAGACGCTTCGACACCGCCGGCTCATCCTTGTGTGACGTTGGTTTGACGATCGGGACCTCGAAGTTCGGGGCCAAATGGCTGCAATAATTGCTCAGCTCGATGCCTCTTCCACCTCCTACCGGTGTACTTATGATGTGTTCTTGAGTTTCAGAGGCGAAGATACACGTAAGGGGTTTACTGATCACCTCTACAGGGAGTTGGAGCTGGCAGGAATTCACACCTTTAGAGATGATGATGGGATTGAGAGAGGAGCAAACATAGCATCAGAGCTACAGAAAGCGATACAAGAATCACGAGCATCCATAATTGTCTTCTCCAAGGACTATGCTTCCTCAAGATGGTGCTTGGATGAGCTGGTGAAGATCATGAAACGTAGAAAAACTGATTGCAGACACATGGTCATGCCAGTTTTCTATGATGTTGATCCATCCCATGTTAGGAAACAGACTGGAAGTTTTGCACAAGCATTTGCTAGACATGAAGAACGCTTCAAGGAGGAGATGGACAAGGTGGTGGAGTGGAGAAGAGCTCTTAGAGATGTAGCGGATGTGGGAGGAATGGTTTTAGGAGATATGTAAGTTCATTCCCAAAAACTTTATATTCTCGACATCTTTTAAGGTATTATATAGGTCCACACAAACATTTCGTTAAAACTTAAATGAATACCTAACGAAAACGCAGCAGAAAACAGCTACAAACATGAAAACAATATTCTAGGTTAAGTTTCATACATGCAGTTAATGTTGGACTTTGCTTTTTTCTTCGTTCATGTAATTGATTTAGCATTACTTTTTTAATCAGAACTAGAAAGTTCATTTGTTCAATATTTATATGTCCACTCAATTTGCATTGGCACCACAGGATTTTCATTCATTCATTACAATTTATAGGTATGAGTCACAGTTTATCCAAAATATTGTCGAAGAGATTGGAAATAAACTGGATCATCGCACAACAGAAATGATTGCTCCCTATGTGGTTGGAATAGATAAGCGTGTGCAGGGCATAAACATGTGGCTGAAAGATGGATCAAATGACGTGAGTGTAGCTGTGATCTATGGGATGGGTGGAATTGGCAAGACCACCATTGCCAAAGCTGCTTATAACCAGAACTTCCACAGATTTCAAGGTAGCAGCTATCTTGCAGATGTTAGAGCAACTTCAGAACAGCCTACTGGTTTGGCTTTTTTGCAAAGAAAACTTCTTTCGGATATCCAAAAGGGGAAAAAGAAGAAAATATACAGTATGGGTGAACGAATGAGCAAGATCAAGCATGCTGTGTGTTGCAAAACTGTTCTTATTGTTCTTGATGATGTGGATCAATCCGACCAATTCAATGCAATTCTTGGAAGGCGAGAATGGTTTCACCCAGGAAGTAAAATTATCGTAACAACTAGACATGAAGGTTTGTTGAATGATCATGCAGTTTATGCAATGTTTAAGGTTGGAGGATTGGGTGAGCATGAATCACTTGAGCTTTTTAGTTGGCATGCCTTCAAACAAGTGAGACCCGTCAAAGATTACATCAAGCTAACAAGATCGGTAGTACTGCACTGTCAAGGGCTTCCATTAGCACTTCAAGTTTTGGGATCTTCTCTTGTTGGAAAAGGTGTAGAAGTATGGGAAAGTGCGCTGCAGAAGTTAAATGTCATTCCAATTGAAAAAATTCAAAAAATACTTAGAATAAGCTTTGATTCTCTACAAGATGATCATGACAGAAGTTTATTCCTTCATATAGTCTCTTTCTGCGTGGGAAAGAAGATAGATTATACAATTACAGTACTGGACAATTTACACTTTTACACAAGGATTGGAATTCAAAATCTAGTTGATAGATGTCTAGTAGACATTGATGAAGACAACAAGTTGGTCATGCATCAATTACTTATTGACATGGGAAGGGGAATTATTCGTGAAGAGTCGCCCGAGGACCCTGGGAAACGTAGTAGAGTGCTACAGAATGATGCCTTTGATATTTTGAGAAAATTAACTGTAAGAAATATGCTCTTATTAATGTTTTTATGTTTGTACTACTGTGATGTGCATGTGTACTAGTTACTAACCCAATGTTCGGATCTGGTAGCAGGGAACAAAAACTATTAAGGGCCTCATGCTCAACCTTCCTGGCAGGACAATGTTTAATACAAGTAACAAAAAGAGATACCATGTCGACGATTACCATGAAAAAGTCTCAAGGCGACGGCTTGGTTTCTTCTCTTGGAAATCTATTACCTTTCTGCCAACAAATTCTGCTTCTGAATCAAATGAGGTAGACTTCAAAACAGAGGCATTTACAAGGATGCACAATCTTGAACTTCTGTTGCTCAATAATGTAAAAGTCAGTGGAGGCTACAAAGATTTTCCAAAAAATTTAAGATGGATATCTTGGCGAGTATTCCCTTTAAAATCAATACCAGCAGATTTATATTTGGAAAATCTAGTGGGTCTTGACTTGCGGAATAGCAGGCTACATCATCTTTGGCAAGGACCCAGGGTATGATACTCATCTCTCTCTCTCTCTCTCTCTCTCTCTCTCTCTCTCTCTCTCTCTCAAACAAACACATGCATACACAAATTTAGGGATCTTTATGATCACGTACTTACCCAAACTAAGTACCATCTGTTTGAAACAGGCTATTCCAAGACTGAAATTCCTTAATGTCAGTCATTCACATGGTCTTGTGACAACCCCCAACTTTTCAGGAGTCCCTAACATTGAGAAATTGGTTCTTAAAGATTGCACAAATTTGGTTTTGATTGATGAATCCATTGCAGACCTAGAGAAACTAATTGTGTTGAATCTAAAAGACTGCAAAAATCTCACAAAGCTTCCAACAAGATTTAGCATGTTGACATCTCTTCAGGAACTGATTCTTTCTGGTTGCTCAAAGCTTGTGTTTCGCTCCAATGCTGCAGCTGGTGTTTGGAAGAAACTCAATATATCAACAGCTATGCTATCGCAATCAATGTGGTTGTGGAGACTCTGGATATTACCCAGGAAAAATCTTGTTACAGCCCGCAGTTTGTCAGTGGCAAATTGGCCAAATGGCTTAGTAAGCTTAAGTCTAGCTGACTGCAATCTTCCAGAGATTCCCAGTGGTCTTAGTATCCTATCTTCATTGAAGCATTTGAATCTAAGTAGAAACCCAATTTTGAGCCTACCAGAAAACTTGAATGATCTTATTTCGCTCCAAACTCTTGTAATTGAAGGTTGCACAATGGTCCGAACTCTTCCAGAACTCCCACCAAGTTTAAGAAAATTGCATGCAAGTTATTGTAAATCATTGGAAAAAATAACAAATTTACCAAACATGTTCAGATCATTGGATTCAAGTTTTTGGAAGTGCAAGAATTTAGTTGAGGTTCAAAGCTTGTTCCATATAAAACCATTGAGAAGGGTTGACATTGAAATGATCAGAGATATGGGCCTGTTCAATTTGGAATCCGTAGGAAGCACTGAAGTTGAGATGACCAATTACTTGACATGTACAACAAGAAAGGGTCCTATACAGGTTCTCTCTCTCTCTCTCTCTCTTTCTCTCGCTCTCTGTCTCTCTCTCTCTGATGCACGCACTGTTAGTACTTTCTCTTTAATGATTATGATTTCTATGATTTTCATCAAACAGGGACTGTATGAATGTGGCATATTTAGCGTTTTCCTTCACGGAAACAAGATTCCAGATAGGTTCCCTTACAGAAGCCTGGGCAACTCCACTTTTTCTATTATTGTACCTTCACATCTTAATCTCAAGGTCCGAGGCTTGAGTGCTTGTGTTGTATATTCACGATGTCCATTTTGGTTTAGCAGTTCAAACTTCCTTAAGGTCAGTAATGAGACCAAGGGTCTTAAATGGACATATTGCCCAGTCACAGCAGGTCTCCCGAGAAAGAACCATAATATGTTATGGCTAAGCCATTGGTTGTTTGGAAACGATGAACTGGAGGGCGGGGATGAAGTACATTTTTCCATGAATGAAGAATATAGTTTCTGGACGAAGGAATTCGGTATCCAGCTTGTGTATGAGCAGGAAAATGAGGGTAAGGGTGTTCAATCAAAAAGTGAAGAAATGACATTCCAACCAAATACAACTCTTTCTAGCCCGGTTTTTGTTGCTGGAAATGTATCTGCGTCAGCATTGAAGTATCAGTTATGGACGGGAAAATTCTTTATTTGCAATCATCGGAGTCGTATCCATCAACTTCATTTCTCTAGGACCCTGGAGAAGCCAGATTATCTTAATTTTTCATACTTATTTAAGGAAGATGTTCCTGCTAAGACGATGGTTCCATCTACTGCAATGAATGTTACCCCAATTCCTTTTCCGTGGACAGCCCCAGAGTTTTTACTTGATCCAGGATGTGTGATGTACGCCATTCCGAAGTGATCTATTAATCTACTGATAAGTCGTTTAATAGCAGTTCCAGAGGATTAGCCAACACCATTTCATGGTCTTTGGAACAAAAAAAAAAAACTCAGCTCTTGTGAGTCTGATTTCTGTTATATGTATGTATTACACTAAAGTATCTGATTTATTACTCTTTTCCGTTGTGGAGGTAAATAAATATATACAAGTTTACGTTGTGTGAGAAACAGGAACTACTTCCCAATAATCTTTGGCAAGGACCCAGGGTATGATACTGATCTCTCTCTCTCTCTCTCCCTCTCTCTCAAAACACATGCATACACAAATTTAGGGATCTTTATGATCACGTACTTACCCCAACTAAGTACCATCTGTTTGAAACAGGTTATTCCAAGACTGAAATTCCTTAATGTCAGTCATTCACATGGTCTTGTGACAACACCCAACTTTTCAGGAGTCCCTAACATTGAGAAATTGGTTCTTAAAGATTGCACAAATATGGTTTTGATTGATGAATCCATTGCAGACCTAGAGAAACTAATTGTGTTGAATCTAAAAGACTGCAAAAATCTCACAAAGCTTCCAACAAGATTTAGCATGTTGACATCTCTTCAGCAACTGATTCTTTCTGGTTGCTCAAAGCTTGTGTTTCGCCCCAATGCTGCAGCTGGTGTTTGGAAGAAACTCAATATATCAACAGCTATGCTATCGCAATCAATGTGGTTGTGGAGACTCTGGATATTACCCAGGAAAAATCTTGTTACAGCCCGCAGTTTGTCAGTGGCAAATTGGCCAAATGGCTTAGTAAGCTTAAGTCTAGCTGACTGCAAACATGTTCAGATCATTGGATTCAAGTTTTTGGAAGTGCAAGAATTTAGTTGAGGTTCAAAGCATGTTCGATATAAAACCATTGAGGAGGGTTGACATTGAAATGATCAGAGATATGGGCCTGTTCAATTTGGAATCCGTAGGAAGCACTGAAGTTGAGATGACCAATTACTTGACATTTACAACAAGAAAGGGATACAGGTTCTCTCTCTCTCTCTCTCTTTCTCTCTCTCTCTCTCTCTCTCTCTCTCTCTCTCTCTGTGATGCACGCACTGTTAGTACTTTCTCTTTAATGATTATGATTTCTATGATTTTTATCAAACAGGGACTGTATGAATGTGGCATATTTAGCGTTTTCCTTCACGGAAACAAGATTCCAGATAGGTTCCCTTACAGAAGCCTGGGCAACTCCACTTTTTCTATTATTGTACCTTCACATCTTAATCTCAAGGTCCGAGGCTTGAATGCTTGTGTTGTATATTCGCGATGTCCATTTTGGTTTAGCAGTTCAAACTTCCTTAAAGTCAGTAATGAGACCAAGGGTCTTAAATGGACATATTGCCCAGTCACAGCAGGTCTCCCGAGAAAGAACCATGATATGTTATGGCTAAGCCATTGGTTGTTTGGAAACGATGAATTGGATGGCGGGGACAAAGTATGTTTTTCCATAGATGAAGAGTACAGTTTCTGGATGAAGGAGTTCGGTATCCAGCTTGTGTATGAGCAGGAAAATGAGGGTAAGGGTGTTCAATCAAAAAGTGAAGATATGACATTCCAACCAAATACAAACTCTTTCTAGCCCGGTTTTTGTTGCTGGAAATGTATCTTCGTCAGCATCAAAGTATCAGTTATGGACGGGCAAATTCTTTCTTTGCAATCATCGGAGTCGTATTCATCAACTTCATTTTAGGAGCCAGGAGAGACCAGATTATCTCGGTTTTTCATACTTAAATAAGGGAGATGTTCCTGCCAAGACGATAGTTCCATCTACTCCAATGAATCTTACACTGATTCCTTTTATGTTGACATAGCGGATTAGCTCCATCCAACACCATCAAATGTCTTTAGAACAACAAAAGTCAGCTCTTGTGAGTCTGATTTCTGTTATATGTTCTTTGTATCATTATGTGTATCACACAAAAGTATCTGATTTATTACTCTTTTCCGTTGTGGAGGTATACAAGTTTACGTTGTGCGAGAAACAGGAACTAGTTCCCAATAACAGTCCTAATTACGCTAGAATAAGCTACTGCAATCTATTTGAATCTAATTGGTAACCCAATGCGTACAAGAAAACATAGAGGCTGCACGACGATTACTACCATGTGCAGATCCTTGGAATCACTTATTTGGGGTTGCGATCAGTTAGTTGAAGTTGAAAGCTTGTTGGATAAAAGCAAAGCCCTTGAGAAGCGTTGACATAGAAATAAATAAAAAATAAACAAATGTATGTGGCATGTTGCATCTAGAAAATTGGAATCTATAGGCTGCACTGATGTCGAAGTGATCAACCACTTGACGAGGAGTACAAGCAGAAAGGATTTCGTTCTATGGAAGTCTCTTTCACTCCAAGTCCTGTCTTTTACTCTCATGCATAGTTGTTCTGTAGTATTTCTACAAGAGTATTGTTACACTTACCATCCACTTGTACCGTCTTTCTAGTACTTTATTTGTTACACTTACCATCTGTTTATACGTATTCTGCGTTGATAAGCGCTTATGGGTGAAGTGGGTATTGTGGGGAGGCTTTAAGAGTTCTTGAGTCAATGAAAGATTCAGGCTTGAAGCCGAATTTGGTTACTTACAACGCGGTGATTGATGCGAGTGGGAAGGGGGAGTGGAGTTTAAGAGGGGAGTGGAGATTTTCAATGAGATGCTGACAAATGGGGTACAGCCAGATCGAATTACTTATACTTCACTCCTTGCGGTTTGTAGTCGTGGGGCACTCTGGGAGGCAGCTCAAAATCTGTGCAGTAATATGGTGGATAGAGGGATTGATCAGGATATTTATACGTACAATACGCTTCTAGATGCGATTTGTAAAGGTGGGCAGATGGATTTGGCATATCAGATGATGTCGGAAATGCCTTCGAAGAATATTTTGGCTAATGTGGTTACTTTTAGTACTGTTATTGATGGATATGTCATATGCTAAGGGTGGTAGGTTAGAAGAGGCACTGAGTTTATTTAATAAAATGAAGTTTTTGGCCATCGGTCTGGACAGTTCATTATAACACTTTGCTTTCACTTTATGGGAAGCTTGGTAGGTTTGAGGACGCTTTGAATGTTTGCAAGGAGATGGAGAGTGTTGGGATTGCAAAGGGTGTTGTGTCATGTAATGCACTTCTTGATGGGTATGGGAAGCAAGGAAAGTATGACGAGCTTCTTAAAAGAATGTATAATGGGATGAAAGAACAACGTGTATCACCATACATATTAACGTATTCAACATTGATCGATGTGTTTTCAAAAGGTGGTTTGTATGCAGAGGCAATGAAGCTGTTTAGAGAGTTTAAGCACGCAGAGATGAAGGCTGATGTTGTGCTTTATGGTGAACTCACCAATGCTTTGTGCAAAAATGGACTTGTGGAATCTGCTCTTTCGTTGCTTGATGAGATGACAAAGGAAAACATTTGACCTAACATTGTCACTTATAATTCAATAATTGATGCCTTTGGTCTGTCAGCAACAACAGAATGTGTAGTAGATGCTGCTCCGGAGGCATTGTGCAACAGACCGGATCTTCATCTTCAGTTTCTGGAGAGAGGGTCTTTGAGGTTCATGTGGGAGATAGGGAAGACAACAGATTTATGAAGATGTTTGGGCAACTTGCAGCTGAGAAAGCAGGTTATACAATAAAAGATAGGAAGGTTAGGCAAGAAATCTTGTGCATTTTGGGAGTCTTTCAGAAGATGCACGCGCTGGACATCAAACCGAATGTTGTCAAATTTTCTGCCATTTTAAATGCGTGCAGGTACATCTCTTTATCTTTCGTACATGTTGCATGGAGGACCTATTTGCTTGAAGATCTGTTAAAGTCAGTTTTGAACTGTGCATTACTAGCAATTTATATTTATTTGTAGTTATACATGTTTCATAGATGTTTCAGTTTCAGTCTCTTATTGTGTTTGGCTTACATACTGCGTCATCCTTTGGTCACGCTTCTTAAAAGTTTGCTTTCATTTTTCTCCGCGGAACAGTTTGCTTACGGACTTCTTATGCCACCTTTTCAGGCGGATGCGTTTTTGCCTTATCCTAAACAATTTGATGTCCAAATTTCTTTTTTCCATGTTGCAGTGTTTCATTTTGTCCATGTGTATTTAAACAGAAACAAGGGGCACAACTGGTGGTGCTTGAAGGGAAACGAAGAAACGTATGGGAGAGTGTGTGGTCTGATTAATGCTTAGATTTGCATTTAACGTCTCCTGGGGCTGCCCGGCCAATGGTCCATGCATGGTTTTTCAATATACGCGCTGTAGCGATTAAAGGCCAACAATTACCGAACCTGTTAAGTTTGCGTTTTTTTCTCGTCAAACAAGTCACTGTTTGCATAATTTTGTTCGGAATTTTGAGTTTAGTTGTCGATCCCCTGCAGCATTCTAACAGGATGGGGGAAGCACATCAAAGTAGTAGGTGAGAGTACCTTAAGACGAGCTATTGAGGCACTTCTTACTAGCATTGGTGCACCCTTTCACGTTGCCAAGTGGAACTTGGGTAGGTTTATATCAACGGGCTCTGTGGCTGCCGCCTGGCTAAAAGAATCTGGCACACTGGAGGTGCTCGTTCTTCACGATGACAGAATTCACCCAAAAGGTGCACATTTGGACCAAATCTCCAATTTTCGAGCGCTAGCCTTGTAGTTGTTTGTAAAATATGTAAATTTTTGTATCCTTGTAAACATGTTAACAAAATGTAATATATATGTGTCATAAGTTCTAGCATAGCGTTTTGGACGGCGGTCTCTCATCGGCTATTTGGGACAAGGTTGATGCTCCCTTTTTTCAATCCGCATTCGGAACTTTGCAGTGTAGTTTTTTTGCTTAACCTTTGTCAACAACATTTTAATTAGTTCTAATGCAAGTTGGTGTTAGTTTCACTTCGTGGAAATTAAAGAATTGTTTGATTAACTGGAAAGGGAAAAGGAATTTAAGTCTTGGAAAAATAGGAAGATCATGGATTTTTTTTTTTTTTTTTTTAAGGTACAATCAACATTAAAAAAGGGTGGGAGTTGGAAGTTTCTTAGGAGTTAGGTGCAATGGTGAATGCTAAAATGCTCTTGTTAAAATTTGGGAGATCAACTTACATAGAAGATTCACCGATACGTGACGTCTCAATTCAATAATACAATGTCATGTGAAAAGACTTACACGTAACATTTTATGCAGATCCTGAAACAGGGAATGGTTTGATTACTTTGTAATGAATATAAGACTAAAATAATGGAAAAAAATGATGTGTTGTAGTTGCAGTATTAAAATCAATCATGCATTGCTATGCTTTTAACTTTTTCTTTTTAATGCTTCTTTTTAAACATGCTTATGAAGCTAGGAACAATATGGCTTTACTAAGAAGATGTTCAATAATGCTTCTTTGTGACATTGCATATTTTATTCTTATTGACAATTTATTACTACATAAAGGCGACTTTCTTTAATACGAAACCTAGAAAAGTTATAACGTATTACAATGTGAAATTTATTACTATATATAATTGAGCCAAATTGGGACCGAAACTTTTTTTATAACCATAAGAAGATTATTCCTATACAGAGTATTACGCTAGAGAGGTTTAACCGTAGCGAAAAATAGAAGAGAAAAGTAGGGGTTTAGTATTATGGGTAACTTTCATTTTTATTATTTTATGTGTTCGTGGTTTTAACTCGGGAATCAAGCAAGATGCTCGGAAGCCTGATCAAGTCATACAAGATGGTGAGTCCCATACAATTATAAACTCGATTGTGTTCTTAAAATCACACTTTTAATTTCAAGATAAATGAAAACTTCGATAAACTCGATGGTGTTAGTTTCACTTCGTGGAAATTAAAGAATTGTTTGATTAACTGGAATTCCAGTCTTGGAAAAATAGGAAGATAATGATTTTTTTTAAAGTACAATCGACATTAAAGAAGGGTAGGAGTTGAAGTTTCTTAGGAGTTAGGTGCAACGGTGAATGCTAAAATGTTCATGTTAAAATTTGGGAGAGCAACTTACGTGGAAGATTCACTGCCACGTGACGTCTCAATTCAATAATATAATATCATGTGAAAAGACTTACATGTAACATTTTATACAAATCCTGAAACAGGGAGTGATTTGATTACTTTGTAATGAATATAAGATTAAATTAATGGATAAAAAGGATGTGTTGTAGTTGCGATGTTAAAATCAATCACGTACTTCTATGCTTCTAACTTTTTCTTTTTAATGCTTCTTTGTAAACATGCTTAAGAAGCTAGAAACAATATGGCTTCACTAAGAAGATGTTCAATAATGCTTCTTTGTGACATTGCACATTTTATTCTTATTGACAATTTATTACTACATAAAGGCGACTTTCTTTAATACGAAACCTAGAAAAGTTATAACGTATTACAATGTGAAATTTATTACTATATATAATTGAGCCAAATTGGGACCGAAACTTTTTTTATAACTATAAGAAGATTATTCCTATACAGAGTATTACTCTAGAGAGGTTTAACCGTAGCGAAAAATATAAGAGAAAAGTAGGGGTTTAGTAATATGGGTAACTTTCATTTATTTTAATTTATGTGTTCGTGGTTTTAACTCGGGAATCAAGCAAGATGCTCGAAAGCCTGATCAAGTCATACACGATGGTGAGTCCCATACAATTATAAACTCGATTGTGTTCTTAAAATCACACTTTTAATTTCAAGATAAATGAAAACTTCGATAACGTCAATAAAATGTACTATGATTACGGTTCTAATCGCGATTTGAAAACAATTAACATACATAATATCTGTTGTTAAGATATGCAGGTTCATAACATACATACACATGCCTGTTGTTATGAAATGTGAGCCCTTTCAGGCCCCCCAACTCAATCCCGCCCTTATCAATCATCCTGTATGTCACTAACCTTCCGAAAATACCAAGACTAATCATCTTAGAGTTGAAGGCCAAAAATTAGGTCATGAAGGACCACAACCATGGTGGGAATAAAAAAAATTTGTATCACAAAACCGTACCTGGCTACATGACGCGAGGATAAATAAACCGAGTGGCTCTAATTTTCTAAAGCTCTTTTCCTAGGCTAAGATCATCTTCAACCTCCAAACAGCAAGGGCATATCCGATTCAATATTAGATATTACCCGAGGTGCATTTCTCTTAGGCACAAACAGATATTCAGTAAGTCTTCTTTCTCAAAACGGGCTTTCGTACTTCCTTCTTTGCAGTTGTGATGAATCCAGGTGTTGGTATTCCCACCGTAGATTGGTATAAGTCCTTCAACCTTCAAGGTGAGGCATAATAAAAGTAGACAACAATTACAGCATGTTCATGAGCACAAAAAGGACCAGAACCAGTAAGCAGCAGGTGCAGTTGGAGGAAAATAATATAACAAATACCTTGGAATAGTGGCAAACAGAGCAATCACTGACACGCCGACTATAAGAGGGAAAACTGGTGCCGGAGTCAACTCCTGTAGGTCATGGAAGTGGAAGAGGAAAAACAAAATGAATATTTCGTTAGCTTGACTATTAACTCGATTCATAGCCTCACATGCAGAAATTGAACAATTCTAAACAAGAGTAAGCACGGAAAGAGGAGATGTGCCGTTTCAGAAATTACCATGAATTAGAAGCATCTATGTGTATGATGGTTGAAGAAAATAAGAATTGTGGTATATAACTTTACACCATTACACTTTCACAAGATTGTCAAAAAGCAATTGGACAGTGAAGTTGAACAAACAAACCTGTTTCTGCTGATCCTCCTCAAATGCATATCTGAGTGGGCCAACATGTATGCGAGTATTCTGCTCTAAATCAACCTCGATAACCTCGGATTTAAACTTATGGCTGCTTGACGGTAGGCCATAACGAAGCTGCAGAAGGTGCTTACCCTTGGGTAAGTCCTTCACCTGGAAAAAGTTGGAAAGCGGAAGAGGGAAGACGGACTCAGTTATAGATAGATCACTAGATTTGATTTCCACTAGTAGATGTGGATGCAGTTCCTTTATTCTCTTTCCTTCAACATGGCAACTTAAAATAGTTGTGTCTGGTTGTTCAAAAACCAGAAAATCTAATCCTTTGATATCCTCGTGGCCAACCTACAAAATTACCAAAACGCTGAATAAATAAATAATTAAATATATACACATGGGAAGCAAAATTATCCAAGACTTTGTTGCAGTCTTCAATTTTATTTTTTTTCAGTTTCTAATACTAGACTGATCTTTCCACTCCAAGGAAGTTCGTTCTATTTGATAAAAAATTGCTAGTTGCTAACCGTGATAGGAACATATTCTGGTGATGCACGCTCAATTTTAGCGCTACCCAAACCATCCCTTTTCACTACTTTGATTACATAGATTGCGTCAGGAAGAAGTCCTCTCAAACGATAACTTCCGGATGAATCAGTCACTGTTTCCTCATAATAGCCTTTCGATTCTGATCTGGCCTCAACTAACACACCTTCTTTTGGTTGGCCAGACAATAGAGTAACGACACCCATGGCACTGGAAAGAGTATAAACCAACTTAGCATCTCACAGAAAGAAGCATAAATTAATTTCAAATCTGTATGTTTCTACATGGTTACACAGATAAAAATTCTATAGTACCATTATAAGTACAAATGGAACAGGTTTGGTTTTAAAGATTTCAAAACTTGGACCACGCATGCACAGAAAAATATGCTGTGATGTACATAATATGGATTAAAGTCATTTTGGAAAAGAAAAAGAAAACTAGTTAAAAGTTAAAATCACAGTAGCATAAACTCATTAGATGATTACCAAAAGTGAACAACAATGACTAAAAAGGGAAGGAAGCAAAATCAATTGGTCAAAGTTGTACTGCACAAGAATTGCATCAAGTTTCAAATCAATTTGATCAAATCTTGGCAAAGGAGAAATCCGTGGATAAAATTGCTACAATCCGGAAATATTTTAATCCACAGATCCAACAAATTCCTAGTTCCAATATTTAAGTTCCAAATTGTAAAAAACATGTTGTTCAAAATTCTAAATATGAAAGAGAGAATGGTTTGTTGATGTTTATACGTGCAAGGGCAATAATAATTTTTTTTTTTTTTTTTTTTTTTAACATGATCGCATTGTTACAAAATATTTATGCAAACTAAATATAAGAGAAGACTAATGGAAAACCTGTAAGCCACTCGAGTAGCCAGGAAAATAGCTTCTTTAGACTCCCCAGAACCAAGATCTATCGCCAGTGCCGGAGGAGAAAAGGCAAACTCCTACAACACGTCAAGAACAAAAAAAAAGTCCCTTTTTAGGTGGAGTAATTAATTGTAGCCTAAGCTTTGGCAAACAGATAAACCATTTAATCAAGAAGTTGTTATGCGCTTTGTATTATGATCAATCTTGGCAGACCTAGGATTTTATTTTTATGGGGACAAACTTACACTATTAGGGCTCATTTAATGTCTAGGAATGGGTTGGCTTGGATAATCCACTAGATTCAATGAATGTTGAATAGAAGTATGGATGTCAACTCGCATATTTTTGTCCAAGTGATCACAAAAGATGGAGAGTAGTCATGAAGAAAACTTGTCCCTCACAATCCTACCATTTTTGTGGGGATTAGGAGGGATAAGTTTTCTTCATGATTTCTCCATCTTCTATCTTCACTTGGACACAATATGCAAGTTGGCATTCATATTTTCATTCAACAATCATTAAATTTAGTGAGTTGTCCCAGCCATGCCAATCCTAAATATCAAGCGAGTCCTAGCAGTACTAACATAATATGAGAAAAATAGAGTTAACTAGCTTGCAAATTATACAAACAAGACTCCAAATGTCAAAGGCAAAACAAGTTTACAAACCCATTGCATGTGGTACCCAAAAAACTGACTTTTGAAGTAGAAATAATCAAGTGTTTTATTTCTCTTTTGAAAACATCTTTTTTTTTTTTTTTTTTTTTTTTTTTAAGTTATCTTTAAAAACAATGTAATTTTGTAAAGAACCCAAAAAATTATGACACAAATACATAGGATGTATACAAGTCTTGCCAGCATGTACTACAAAAACATCAGTCCTTAGAAATTATATGTCAGATATACTTACATACACAATGTAGATAACTGTATTATATGTATTTATTACATACAAAATGTAGATAACTGTATTATATGTATTTATATATATAATATATATCCAACGGACTTTTGCCTAAACTAGCTTTACAATCATTTCAATTCCAATGTTATTTTAGCAAGATACATGGTGGAACTCAGTTTTCTTACTATTTCTGAGCCAAGGTGAACAATGCAAGTGTTACTAGATTTGTGACCAACCACAAACATAAGATAAAAATAACATAAATGGTTTTTAGTAAAATGATTGATGATTGTTGAACAAGTCTTGTAACATCATAATGCATTCAAAATTATTTAACCCGTACATTCTGAAGATCCAAAACAAGGAGATTAAAGAAAGAGAGTGCAGAGTAGGAAGAAAAAGCGAATAATTAGCATGCATATCCTAGAAGGGTACCTTTAGCAAAGGACGGAGATAGAATGTCCCTGGAAATAAGTTGTTAAACAGGAATGCTCCACCAGCTGCAGATACTGAGTTGTTTCTGTAGCCATCATCACCACTCAAAGATAATAACACTGAAGGAATAGGCTCTTTAGCATCATCTTTAGAATGAATATTTACAGAAATTTGGCCAAGCTTCTGACAAGAAAAGGAATGAGGCCCAACTTGTTTTAAATGGTACCCAGGCTGCACAAAATGGATGGCATTAGGTTGATATCACGAATTGTAGTTTCACGTATTTCTTGTACTCAGCTCACAAGTGAAAATGATCTTAGTTCATTCCTCACTTATCATTAATATTACAGTTATAAAAAGTGTACAACCATTCGTTTATATTATCTATGTACTTTTAACAACCAATTGCAGTGTACCAAGCCAGAAAGAGAGAATCTTAATGATGGAACAAAGATATCAACCTCTTATTTGTTCTTCATTTAATTCATCCGTAATTGAGAAAAACAAAAAGATGTAAAAGTAAGCACAAATATGTCAAAAAGTTAAAAGGTTGTTGAATCACAAGTTTATTAGGAAGGTTTATACTAACAATCTCAAGACACAAAGTGAAGGGCAAGGTCTCCAAGATTTGTACCATCTGAATTATATATCTCTTAAATTGATGTACTAGATTTTCTTGGTCTCCTATATAGCATGTTTTAATCCTTGCAAATTCCAAATAAATTTTACAAACTACCACCTAGAATCCAAAAAGTGCACAAAGTGCAAATACCAAATATCAAGTCATGAATATTCAAATGCATCACCTTCAAGACGGTTAAAGAAGGAAAGTACACCATGACAGACACTTTATTGAAGAAAGTAAATTAAGGTTTTAGTAGATGTCTAAACCTTTGAAGCCTCAACACGGTATGTTATTTCATCATATAAAGGTCCCCCAACAAAAGAGCCATCCATTCCCGTAGTAGTTTCAAGTACTAGTTCACCATCCTTAAGTTGAGCAATCTGGCTATCCCCAGAGGCAAGAATCTTAATATGAACTTCAGAAAGAGGGGGAGAGACTGATCCTTTAATATATAAACCCAATCTACCAGAGAATGGAGGGATTGAAGCTTGACAGCCATCATTTGTAATTAAGACCTGAAAAAGAAATTTTTTTAGAATAATCTTTGATAGAAAATAATAGACTTACATTTCTTTAGTTGGAAAATCCAAAACCAATCCATACATGATGTTGTCTAGGATAAAACAAGATCTTCCTCGTCTCATCAGTTCTGCACAACATCACAGCTCAAGTCAGAAGCAAAAGATGGTGAGGTAATAATAGCAAACCATTCAAAACAAATGCAGTACTAAACCAAGTTTTCTTTGCAAGAAAGAGGAAGTAAATCTTTAAAAGGATAAGTAACAATTCAGTGCATAAGAAACCAACAAGAAGAGGATATACAAAGCACAATATGTAGAAGACACATCTAAACATTTGAGATGTGCAAGAGCCATGACTGCTTAGTTATAAGGAGAAACAATTAACTATGAACCTTGGATCCCGAGGAACAAAGGTAAGTCTTTCTCCACGATTGGCCCATGCAGAATATTCATACAGTACGGCACTTTGATCATTTCCACTGGAAGACAGCCAAGCCGTGGTCTCATCTATAATACTACCCCCCGCATTCAGAATATCCACAATGAAATTCTCAGGTACCTCGCTGACACCCTCAAATGAGCTGGATGAAACATTGATTTGTCCTTTAACAAGATACTTTTCTCCTTTCAGATAAATAGGCTGCAAAAATATATAAAAGATGTGATGGGAAAAAGATTTTACGGAAGCAAGGTCACAAGAAATGAAAAACAAAAAAAAGGAAGATAACACTGTACCAATGGGTTTAAAGTATCAATCTCAATTGATGAGCTCCCGAAGAAAATACACGAGTTGACAAAATAAAGTTCATGCACTCCAGGATATTCTATACAAATATTCTGGGAACCTTTCTGCAATTCATAAAGAGGAGGAAAAAAAATGAATTTCAGATGCCCGTGCACATGCATCTTAGTTTAGATCACCGGGGCTTATCAAATAACAACACAAACCTTAATTTTCAAATTGATGGAAGAACCATCTGGCTGAGTCATATAAGCATCTACATCATGGGTGGAAATTACATTGACCCAGTAGCCTTTTTGAACAAATTCAATTCCTTCTACATCATCCACACCAACATCCACATCAATGGAACTTTTCTCCCAGCACCAATTATCTTCAACAGCTGTGGGTTCTTCTGAATTATGTTTGACCTAACATAACAACATACATTCAAAGAAAACAAGCATATTAATGGCAATAATACCAAATGAATGCTAGTTCTGACATGCACACTTTCTTTTATCATTTCATAACAACGTTCTGCAGCGCATAATAGTTCAAAATAATGTAATGGCAATAGACGAAGAACTGTACCTCAAATCTGTATTTCCCTGGTATGACACTTTCGAAGTGAAATTCACTACTCTCGTTAGTCAAACTAACTGTCCTCTCTTCATTACGTTTACCAGCTAAACCAACCAGGGTAACAGAAACAGATGCACCACACTTCTCCTTGCAGGTTACAGTTCCACGAACATTGACCAATGCCTTAATTAATGACAAAAAGAGAGAAATATCAGAACATAAAAAAAAATTATTAAGAAATTGCACATCTAACATAAGCAAGCACATGTAGAAACGTTCAGATTTTATATGTTGATCAAAGAAGCAATTTTGGTGGTCATTTCATTTGCGCTAATAATTACTAGCCAAATGAATAACCAGACCAACCAAATCAAGCTGAACTTTGATGCAAAGGTTCTCTATTCATGGTGAAACGCAGCTTTAGTGCCTATCTATTAAGTATGAGCAAGCATTGAAGATTCAAAGATAAAAAAAGAAAAGAAAGTCATTATATTTTATGGAAAAACAATTATCCATATCATTTAAGAAGTCTTACCTGAGAAAACTTGACGTTCAATAATGGATTTTTTACAGCAACATCAACATAAGATGGCAAAAACATTAGACCAGAAGCACTCTCAGGCGTAGCTGCTAAAGCAGATAAACGATATTCACCAGGTGTAACCTGGGCATAAAAGACAAAGATGTAAATTCAATAGGTAAAGGGGTTAACTTTGGATCCACAATGCATAAGCCAATGAACGCGTGGCTGAAAACCCACCCAAAAAAGGCAAGCCAAAAAAAATATAGAGCACAAAATCAACTTGCTAAATTGATAACTGCTGCTTGCACAGAAAAAACACCTAAGATCGGTTCTCATAAGTTGTACTTCTACACCTTATCAACTAACCTTCTTGTACAAATGACTAAATTGGTTTAACAACACTTTTCTTTATAGGAAGTTCTAAAGTGGTTCAAGCAGTTCTATGCTTAGAATCGGATTCTAAAACAGGAAAATGTCAGTTCGTGGATCAAACAACTTTGCAACACTTCATATAAGAACTTAGTTCACACTTGCAAAATCAAACACGTATAAAATAAATATGAAGGAGCGGAGAGTAATTGATTCTGGCTTCAATCATTGAGAACTGGACCAGTACCCCTTCTCTTCCATAACCTCAACCATCTCAATATCAGACAAGACAGTACTTGTTTCTATACAGGCCCAGAAATAAAGAGCACATCCTTATTGCACATCAAGCTAACATACCTCAAAGCAGAAATTTCCACTTCCATCAGTCTGTTTCACTTGAGGTTTGACATTTTCAGGGCCATGAGTCAAAGCTACCTAAAATTTAAATATAGCAAGTATTAATCCTGCATATAAGTATAACACAGAAAGAGGAACATAGGAAATGTGATATTTACCTTTGCCTTGTAACCAGCAGTAACCATATGAACCACACCACAGATATCATAGGAAACTGCTTTAATATCCATAATTGAAGCCATATTCGGTAATACCTGGATCAGCCAGCAAAGTAAGAGCAAAATAACAAAGTGCAATTCATTATGATGAAAATCACCTAGTTAAACGCAGAATACTAACATTGTAGCTTCTAATAACACATATGGATGGTAAACTTGTTATAGAATCAATGTACAAGTTCAGAAAGAGATTCCCATAAAATACTCTACCAAATAATCGTTCAAACTGCTGAACTTGTAATGCTCCTTTGTGGCTTCAATTGCATAGCGATTGGAAGTAACCTGCAACATTGAACAGCTAAGTAACCTAAATTCAATACCAATAAAAATAACAATAGTATGTCATCTAGTTTGGATAAGGAGGTGTTCGAAGTTAGAACCATCACGGATGGACTTATAAATCTTTTAAGGAGGTTGGATGCAACCCATCTGTTTCTATCCTGATCCTTTGTTTTGAAAGGATAAAGACCAGTAGACCACCCAAGGTATGCATTCTATCCTAGACAATTGATCTTAGAAGGAGCATCACTTGCAATATGTTCAAAGAAGAAGACTTAATACGTGCCTTTCTTCCTGTTGGCGTATCATGTGTTTTACTGAAGCTAAAATGTAGTTTGTTTCTGTGCGGAGTCTCAGGGAAAGATTGAATGGCCCACATCTCGTATAGTTGTTTAAGGAACAGCTAACGGTAAACACCAAGGCACTATTAGCCATTCCTTGCGCAATTATACAAGGAAAAGAAGAGGAGAATGTTCATCTTTTTTGACTTGCCTAATTGCACTTTTGAATATGGCATACCATTCTTTTTTAATTTTTGAGAATGTCCCTTAGGTGGAGGTAGAAAGGCCAAAATGTTGGACATTTGATTTAAACTAAAAGCAAGAAATTTGAACAAAAAAACAGCTATGAGCTTTTGGCCTTTTTCATTATTTCATTGTGTAACAAGAAAGCCAACAGGAAGGAAGAAAAGTAGATACATAATTATACCTGGTCAAGTTTGTAATACCCTTGTTTGTCAGTGATGGACCTTTCATGGCCATCAACTATAATTTTAACACCTTCAACGCCTTCATCATTTCCATCCACAACTCGGCCCCCAACAGAAAATCCAGTGACCTATGCAACAAGAATAAAAGATAAAGCTGTAAAACATATGCTAAAAATCACAACACAGCACAACATAAAAGTAACTAATGTCAGCATACACAAATAAATTAGATAACATTTTCAAAGGGATGGAGGGGCTTCCAATTGTCTATCTAATTGAAATCGGTGTGAATAACATATTTGTATCATAACTTTATACAGCTATACATATTTGCAATATGACACTTTCACAATGAAGAATGGGCAGCCAATCAATAGATTTAACCCAAACCACATGAGGTTAAATGACTTGTAAGAGTAATGTAAAGTTTAATCTTGTATACTTTGAGGGGGCCTGATTGGTCCGCATAATGAGTTATTTGGGAATGGACTTCCATACATATTCCTAGAGGTTGGGAACGAAATGGTTCCAATCCTTTGTTTGAAAATTCTGGGAAATGGTAACAAGAAAATACATTTTATTTCCATTCCTATGTTTGGTTTGTGTAGTAATAGGAATTAAAGTTTTTCCTATTTTTAAATAATACCCTTACTAAAGAAAAAGAAACACCAAAGAATATTTAAAGACAAAGTTGTAGAATGATTAGAATTCCCTCTTCATGGGAGTTTGAAACCCATGTGGTATGATTAGAGCTCCCATGATTGCACTTAGCGACAATGGGAGCGGAATTATATACCCATTCCAAGCTCAATAATAGAAAAAACACCAAATGTCTGAATTTTGACCAAATAGGCCTCCATGCATCTTACCTGGAATATTCCAAGCTCAATAATGGAAAAACACCAAATGTCTAAATTTTGACCTCATAGGCCGCTATGCATCCTACCTGGAACTTCTGAGGAACTGTCACGTGTTGATGCTCAACAGTTACTGACATGACAGGAGGTGAAACATCGAATACTGTGTTTTCACCCTTGTAGTAAGGTATGAGCTCATATGTTCCTGCAAATGATTCAATGAGACTGAGCCCCAGGTTCAATTTGAAAGCAGTAATGTGTATGATGAGCATTTTCCAAGCAAGAGTGCTTCAAATCAGATGAATCTTGAAATTTCATTAACAGAATAAGGCAGCGCAATAACTAGGATTTCTGATGAAGGTAGCAAGGCAGTGATTAGCAAAGAAAATCATATAAATATTTGTCTGAACATAAATGTTCTGCTCTTTGTCTACACCCACTACCCCTTCTTTTAACCTTTTTTTTTTTGGGTGGGTGGGGGTAAGAGCTGTCATTTTATTCACCCACAAGATTTTTCAAATAGGTTATCCAAGGAAAACTAAATTGTGGATTTCTACAAGAATCGCGAGCATCTATTCGGCTGACCTACACATTGATGTGTAAGATTGTTCACTAGTTATAGAAGAAAGGCCAAATACAGCTTCTATATAGTTTGTTGGCCACAAATTTGAAAAGTATACAATCTTATATGATCTAAAACACACCAATCAGTTACACATCTCAATGGAACATTATAATATATAGCTTAAATAAGCAGAAGAGAACAAACAAAGCGGACACACATGGGGAAAAAGTGCAATGAAACTACCAAAAATAAAACAAATAAACAGAAAATATACATAATTACCACAAGGTACTGATTTAAAAATGAACATCCCATGATCATCAGATACAGCATGGCAGAGTGCCTTCCTCGTTCCAGAGGCAGTTCCAGAACCTTGGGGACAGTCTACCTCTAAGACGTCATCTGAGTGTAAATAAACGTGAACTCCCAATATTGGATTTCCCTACCCCAAACAAGAAAGAAGAAGAAAAAAATCAGTCTATAGTACAGGTAAATGAGCTAGAACTCCAATGCCACCTCACCACCATATTAGGGGGAACCAACATTAATTAGAAGAAACATCTGTAAATAGATCAAGCTAACTCTTGTACTAATGGATAGATTTCTCAATTCATTAGATGGCAGATATGTAAGATAAGGACTTGTAGACAAAGCAAACTGTATATTGAGCAATCATCTCTAAAGTAACATTTTTACCTGAGAAACAACAAATCCACGAACATCATACCCAGGGACAAAGAAAATGTCATCCACTACGTCATTTCCGAAACCCAAATTCACCTGCAAGAAGTATATTAATTCCACATGAGTGGCATATAAATTAACAAAGGCTTATCAATGGAACTGTAATATAATCTTATGAAACTATGTAACATAATATAACTTTATAAAACCAAGTAACTATTATAATCATAAAACCAAGTCACATGTTGTGAACCAAGTAACTTAATATAAGATCATATACTCTTATTTGCCAAGAAAGGCCTTGTGAATTCAATGGGAAAGAAATACAACACACAAGTCAAAAAGAAAAGTAAAACAATATGGCATAAGAAAGAATAAGAAATGAACCTTTGTTGAACCTCTTATTTCAACTTTCAAGTCAGGGTGTGAAGCACGTAATTCATATTTTCCTGCACACAAGAAGGATATAGCAAAGTCATTCATTTGCTGAAACAATGGACTAAATGAGAGAGGTGAATACAAGGAAATCTTTCAGTAATAAAAAATGGTCCTAGAAACCTAATCACAATTAACAACCGATGCATGAAGAAAATTACAGTTTCACAAGGACACCAGATCATAACTGTCAAGTGTACAGGACATTGGAAAATAATCAAATCACAATATCTGTTAAAGAGTATGTCACATATCGGAAAACTTTATGAGTTGGAATATACACAAAGCCTCAACTTTTGTACCTGGAATAATATTTTTGAACATGTAAACACCCCCAGCTGATGTTATAACAGAGGAAACAACATCACCAGTATCAGACAAAAGTTCAACTTCAATATTTGGAGGACCTCCATTTTGAATGGAGCAGCTCCATCCGCCAACGGCTCCCACTACTCTACCAGACAAGGAGAACCTACCCACATATACCACAAGGTAATTTATTCCAAAAGACCAAAGCAAGAAGGACAGAAATGCTTATAAGATCATGCAAACTCAAATAAGAGCAAAAGAACACACCCTGTAAACCGAAAGTTAATATCTTCACTGCCATTGCAGCCAGAATCGTCAACAACAACAGGAACCTAGAAAAGACTACTGTTGTCAGATTTCAGGACAAGCGCAAATTTTGAGTCAACATGTCACATATAGGATATCAGGAATAGATAGAAATACAGAGAAAAGAAAAATTAATAAACCTTGTCTGGGTTCCATGACCATCCCTCTGGGCCATTGATTTTAATTACAAACGAACCCTGCATTTCAAAGAACAGCAATGAGAACCAATGAAGATATAATAAAAACGCAGAAAGTTTCAGTCGAGTAAGCAACACCAAGGGTATGGCTTTTCGCGATCTCCTCTGATAATTTAACAGACAACACAACATCATCACTGAAGCATGAGAGCACGTGAAATGTAAAGATCCAGCGAAATCCGACACCGAAAAAGAATAAGAAATAATACCTTGTCATATACGGGAATGAAGTAGTAACCATTGGGAGCACATTGAGTGCTATCCTTCAACAACCCATCAACTGTCCGAAGCTCAACCTAAAATCCCAAAATCAATTTGTTACTTATTCGATATCTCGTATCTGGGCTTAGATTGGTGACGAAAATGCTGTAAAATTCAGGCACTAATTCCAAAAATTGTTATACCGTGATGTGAGAATAATCCAATTTAACATCGGTGGGCTTCCTGACCTTGATCAGAGAAGAACTAGCCTGCAAGTTTACAGTGGCGATTACATACTCGATCAGGTAAAGGGGTAAAACCCATTAACTCTAGCAGTGAAAAAGATGAAGTCTTTTACCTCGACGAAGCCGCCGCAGCCGTGGATTGAATCGGCGAAAGTGGTAGAGAGGGAAGAGATTGCGAGGAAGAACAAGAAGAAGGCTGAGGCGTGGTCTTTGATGCCCATTTGGCCTTCCTCGTGTGTGTGTTTTTGGAGTTGAGAGGTTGGCGAGGGCCGAGAAGATGCGTTTCTCTGAAAACAACGACGCTGATCTGGCTTCCCTAGTTTATAGGATCCATCACTTAAAACAAAGGAGAGAGAGAGAGCTGATAAATCAGTCCGAGTCCTGAGTGGAGTTTTCAGTCCGATGCCTTGTTTTTCTTGGATACAGAAAGTGTTTAGTTCGCATAGGATTATGAGGAATTTTAATTCTTTTTAATGAATATAGAAGTTTTTAATTAAAATTTTAACTGATTTTCAGAAATTTAAGAAGTATGATAAGGATTTTTACTACCTGTAAAAGTAGGGATAAAAATACTTGCAAGAGTACAAGGTTATCGTAATATTCCACATGAATTGAATGAATAATTTGTGTTTAAAACCAACTCTTAATAATTATTTAAAACAAAGTTTAGAAAATGTTCATTTTAGAATAATAAAAATGAATTTTAAAATAAAACAATTAAAGAAATTAACTAGAGAACAATTTAAAAGAAAATCAATTTGTAAAACCTAAGGTTCACTCGTCACCATTACATCCTATGCAATTCTACTAATTACTTATGAATTTCCACGTACATGCTTTGAAAATTAGGTTTTCCTAATGCATATTTTCCTTGTGATGTTCAAGCGAAAACGTATATTTAACATGCAACCCGTCTGTGATGTTCAGATTAAATATAAACACGCATAACTCATTAAACTTTGTGAAAAGCCCTTGAACAACTATGCGTGATGTTCGCCTTAAGTGAACTTACAATTACTAATCAAAAGAATCCCTCTTCAATTTCAGGGTGATGTTCCAACAAAAATTACATCAAATTATTTGTCTAAAAACCCTAATGGTCGCGAATCATTAAGACAATTAGATAGTTTAATTAGGGTGATTAATAATTCAAAGCAAGCATGCATCTATTCATAAGCAAATTAATAAAACCACATATTCATGCTAAGACTCGTGGTTTCATCCTAGCAAAAGAATTAGTTATGAACAACCATAAAACAAAATATTATTAAGAACAAAGATAGAAAACACGTAGAAAATAAAATTGAATTGTCAAAGGCTTGTGCGTGCGTTTCCACCTCTCCTTCCCTCCTACCCGTAACAGTCTTATTTATACTATTACAGAATAAAACCCTAAAAAGTCTTAGAATAAAACTAGGAAACATAATAAAATAATAAAACAGGAAATAAAAGGTTTCCTATTTAAACTAAAATTCAGACTTATCAGGAAATCAGACTTTTGACTAAACAAATCAACTCCGATTTGGTCCTAAAATGTCACTTTTGAAAGCTGGAGACGTCTCCTACAAATCCTCAGAAGGAATCTTCATCAAAATATTATCTTGACCTCCGAAATACCCAAAACGTCAAAAAACGTTAATCTAAGAAAGCTACGTGCTGAGCCTTTATTTTATCTCCATGGTCAAACGGTTTGATAGAAAAGTCTGAAACTTTGATACAATCATCTTGAAAGAATCACTAACATCCTCCAATTAAAATCACTTCAAAATTCATCCGTTGAATTACTTTTTACTCCAGAGGAAGTCGCATATCCTATATTGAAAATATATAATAAAGTATAAAAAATCTACCAAAATAAATAATATATTAATACTAAGATAAGGGTAAAATATATAGTATAATATGAACTCATCAATGTATTCAATTAGAATTTGAAGATAATTTATTAAAATCCTTAGAAATCATGATGTATTCAATTAGGATTTTAAAAAAGTTTATAACATTTTAGGTGTATTCAATTAGAAATTGATTTTAAAGCATTTGAGAAAGTTGAGGAATTAGAGAGAATTGGAGATATTTTGTAGTGTATTTTAAGCATCCATAAATCTCACCTCTATCTATGAAATTTCGAGGATATTGAATCAAAATTTTATATAAAATTTTTACAAATCAATTAAACTCTATAAAAATTCATGGATTTTTAAATCCGTTAAAGTATCTCAAATTCTGAATTGAATACGTCCCTTAGTTTCAGCCGTTGAGATTGATCCAACGGTAATCAATTAAATTGCTCCAGGTATCAAACAGGCAGCCGCTTGCTCGTGTACCTTTTTCCCTCCTTTCTTTCTCCACCCTTCTGCTGCAAAATCCCTCTCTCTCTCTCACCTGTTCTTCTCTTAGTAGTCAGGTCGTCAGGTACCCTCTCTCTCTCTCTACTTGCAGATTCCCATGGTAAGGTTTTATTCTTTATTTTTCAATATTTTCATTGAAATTAATTAACTTTATTCTTGCCGCTCGCTCTCGTTGGCTGATATATAATTTTGTGACGTCTACCTCTAGATAACCAGAAGCTGAAACGCAAATCCAAAGCCATTCAGTTCCGATAATTTCGCAATCTCACATAGTTTTCAGAGTAATAGACTGGTACTGCGAATAGAGGCCAATGATGTCTGAAGAGTGAAGAGGCGATTATAATTTTGTGTGGTGGACTGGTATAATATCGTTCTTCATCTGAGGGGTTTAATTGTGTCTAATGGCTACCGATGGTTTCAGACGGCAACAGTTTTCATCAGCTCCGCCTCGAAAAATCAATGTCCAAAAGTTTGCAGAATCACGGGGTTCAGAGCTTGAGACACTCCATTCAATTGTATCTAACAGATTGAACAATGATTTCCGGTCTCGGAGAAGCAAGAGAAGAAGAACCACTGCTCACGACAATCAAGCCGCCAAAAAAAGATGTAGAAAGAAGCGAAAACTTGATCAGAGTAATGCTTTGATGTTGCCTCCAGAGAAAGATGGCAAGAAGAACGTTCCTCGTCGCATTCGTAGGAGAGCTGAGCTTAAAATGAACCTTGAAAAGGGCTTCTGCACATCAGGGGATGGTACAAAGAGGCTTAGAACACATGTTTGGCATGCGAAGCGGTTCACAATGACAAAGCTTTGGGGTTACTACCTTCCCTTGGGTTTGCAGGGCAGGTAAAACGCATTATTAATTTAGCAGTGCTATTCCTTACTTTTTGCGTATTACTTGTTATGTTTCTTGATAAATACTAATTTTTTTGTTATCTATTTTATAAAATAAAATAAAATGTAGAGGAAGGGGGTCCAGAGCTGTCTTGAAGTGGTTCAAGGATGGAATGCTTGTTCATGATGCAAGCTATCATGCACCTATTCAGTTGGAGGGCCCAGAGGCAGGCATTTACTTTACTTCCTATCTTATGAATCTATTCCTAGGAAATTGTATACCCTTTAATTTATTTTTCTTCAAAAGGTAAAGTGTTGTAATATGTTCTTTTCTGCTACTAAATTATGATGTTACGACATTTTTCATATGCATACAGGATTCGTTACTATCAGTCTTAGGCATGGTAATGGTGCCTCCTCCGTCAACTCGTTTTGAAAATGTTTCCCGTTCTGTTATTTCGGGTCTCACATATGATAATGCTATGGTAAGTTATCCTATTGCACTTTTCTTTGTGAATGTGGATGACTTGAGGTATTGACTACATGACCTGCAGCTTCATCATTTGGGAGCACCTCTTTCAAAACCAATTGCTCCTGTGAACTATATGTGGCGGCCTTCTGGCCAACCAAATAGAGATAATGATGCCACTGCCTGTGAAGGTGATGAATGTAATGGACCAGAGGGTACAAAGCACTCTTCTACTGATCGCCAGCTTTGGGTGTGGATACATGCTTCTGCTCTCTCTGAAGCTTATGACACTCTGAAATTAGCTTGCCAAAAAGAGGTACCCATTCTTTCGTTTTGTTCACACAAATATCAATCGTAAGTGTATAGAGGCTGAATCTCATCTGACTTCACGTCAGAAGGAAGTATGTGATGATTTATGGATCTTAAGATAGAATGCAACAGTACTGGTTTGGTATTTAAATCTCTGAGTGAATGATGATTTATGGCAAATTGGCAATATTGAAACTCGTCTACTACTATGCTTTGTACTTGATACTCTGATAAGCCGACATTTTTTCACAAAATGCTACTCTCAAGTGGTTTATGTGCTGTGCTTAGGTGTCAAAGTTCGCCTCTAGTCGAGGCTTGGTAGATGTCAGTATAGAGAATGCATTGCTGTAAGATGATACTACATTTTCTGAGTAGATTATTTACTGATTCATATAATGCATTATTATCTTAGATGGAGGGCAGGGACATCGTGATTAATTGTTTCTCACTTGAGGGTCAACTTGCAAAATTAGAATGTGTGGGATCAAAAGCATTTCAACTCCTTCAAAGGACATTAATCCCCGCTACCAAGTGAGTTACGGAAAGGATTTCATTGATTTAACAAAGTAATGAGGTTAAAGATGGCTAATTTTGTTGTCTGGCTGAATAGGACTAGAGATCATTCTTGGAAGTTGATGAGACATTCAGCTGCTGAGGCGGATGATGATTCCCAATCTACAATTTATCTTCAAAACGAGGAGGAAATTCCTTCTCATGCAATTTTGTCCCTTAATGTCAAGGATCCTCGCACATTGACAGAGACTGGAAACAATGCAGATGCTCAAGATTTAGGTTCTGCTAGTATACTAGGTGATGTGCTAGGAACTGAAGACAAAGAGGATATTATCTGTGGACAATTTTCAGACAAACCTGCAGGTAGTGGCAAGATCAGAGCAAACAATTTGTGGGATGTTAGCAGTGGAGTAAGCCCTCCAGTGGAAGAGGCTGTTCTTTGCAATGAAGGACATGACCAGAAGAGGAATTTCTTCTGCCTCGATGATTCAAGTTCAGGGGCACTAAATACTTCCTCCACGTCACAGGGCTCACGGTCTTGCCCGATTATGCTTTTGAAGAATAGTAACGGAAGAGGCTTGCATGTTGGGTAAACTCCTTTTTTTCCTGGTTTATTCTTCTATTAGCGTTATGTGGATTAAGTTAATTGCTGCATATTTGATGTTCTTGTATTAATGCTTATATGTGGGTTCAGTGGACACCATTTCTTTTGAGTTGTATGTTCGTACTGTTTATAAACTGTTAATATATTTTGTTTCTCATAATATTTATTATATAGTTCTCTGTCTTTTTTACCCTACTGACTCTTCGTGCAATAATTGTTAAGGTGATGTTCGACATTCTGAATTTCATAAACAGTAGAATGTGACAATCTGTTCTTTTCTGACTCGCCTTAAAATTGCATCACGAACTTTATCATCTGTTCAATTGACTTTCATAATTTTTAAGTTACCTTAGAAGTCTATCACTTATTTCCTTACAGATGGTCTGTTATACTCCCATTAAGCTGGGTCAAGGCATTTTGGATTTCTCTTGTCTCTATGGGGGCTCATGCAATGGGTTTGAGAGAGAAGCGGTGGATTTCATGTGAAGTAAGCATTGAAACTTATTGGGTATAATATTTAATATAAGGTTATCGAACATTCCATCTAAGTCCCTTTTATTTTCTAGGTGGGGTTGCCATATTTTCCTTCAGATTTTCCTGATTGCGATGCATATTTATGCCTCAAGGAAACCGAAGCTGCTGCCTCTAATCTTAAAGAGGAACTGCGTCCTCCAGCCATAAGACCTTTGAGGGTTCCCATTTTATCCCCATGGAATAGTATCCGTGTTGCTTTAAACGAAGAATCTAATGCAGTTGGAGATGCTGAGAGTTTTAGGCAGCAACATGGTGTCAGAAGCAATTCATCATCTAATTCAGAGTGTGGAAATTCTGATGCTACATTAGCTGGCTGTCATGGAAATTCATTTGATGGTTTTGTAGCACGGATGAGTTTTTCACTGACAAATTTCTTGAATGAAATTGAAGGCTGTCATTTACATCTGTTTCCTTATGTGGCTGATAAGGAGACAAGTTTCACGAAGTTTATGAGGGATGAAATCAAGCTTGGTCCGGGCCAAGATCAGTTTACTAGATTTAAGCACAACCGTAAATTATGTTTTGTTAGAGTATTACTTCATGCTTACAAGGAAGGTTTTCTTGAAGAGGGAGCTGTAATTTGTGCGCCTCGACTGACAGACATATCACTGTGGACCAGGTAGTCTATTTTGTTTGATATCCTATAAGCTTATGATTTATCCCTTCAAGTAATATCCTAAAAGCTTATGATTATGATTACAACGGTGGTGCTTGAAATTTCCTCGTCGTTTATTACTAGTAGAGTGGTTTTCATCTTGGTGATTAATGAGTTTATTGAATGTGTCATGCTTTAATGTGCCTGCACCAGGATAAAGGCCAGTTTGAGAGATAATGTGACCTATTTACGTTACGCCTCATTATTCAGAACTTGCATTGATGAAAATTTTCTGAAATTTAATGTAACCGTTGAAAATTTTAATCTTGGGAGTGACTTGAAATTTTATGGCTATTTTTGAAAGACGTTTATACGTATTTAAGAGCAATATTCATGCTGCAGACCAATAATTTTGAAAATAAGCTTCATGTGCGAGTCTTGCAGGTCAGAGAATTTCGATGGAGGACTTCAAATGCCTCAATCTGCTGTGGCATCGTACTTCGCAGAGCAATCTTCTGGTAAGTGGGAACTCCAAATGCCAGAGGACGCTGTTCTTAGAGAAACTCATCGTTCGCCAATAGGCTTCATCACCACCGGTTTTGTTAGAGGGTGGTTAGTTCACAGCCTCTTGCCACTTTACAACGACCATCTTTTCTTTCTATTTTGTTATGCATTCATAATTTGCCGTGTGCTAAGTTGCATTTTATTTTATATGCAGCAAGAAGCCAGTAGCAGAAGCTTTTTGCGAGGCAGTTGTACTCGCTCGTCTCAGAGAGGAACAATGGGATTCGGCGCCAGCTAAGCTAAGACGAAAGGAAATATATGTTCTAGTCAGGAATTTGAGATCTTCAGCTTATAGACTTGCTCTTGCCACCATTGTTCTGGAGCATCAGGAAGATGTCGAATTCTTGTGAGGAGCCGCAGAATATGTGGTTGGCTTGCGTAGCACCACGAAACAATGTTGTTCGAAATTTACTTTTTACTAAACCAAATAGTTCCAGGAAGCTTCATGTTTTTCGTGTCTCGGCAACATCAGTCATTAGTCACGTAATACATATAATCTTTCATCTTTACAAACACTTAACCTTAGTTTGCGGTTTTTTGATTTCGAAGTAGCGGTAGTTGGCGATATTTGTGTGATCGTTGCCACTAATCTATGTAGTAAACTAAACATAGATTTGTGTAAAGAAGACCATGAACCTGTTCCCCAGTTCTCTGAAAAAAATGACCTACCTGCACAATGCCCGTTACTATGAACAAAAAAAAAAAAAAAAAAAAAAATCTAATCAACTAAGTTTCGTATCTCCCCCGAAGCTTACCAAATGCGTGTCACGACCACACAGGAAAGATTATATTCGGACAATGATATAACGAATGTGTGATTAAAAACGTAAGTTCCAATGCTGAGAGTCAATGAAAAGCATGTGCACTGAAGTGCAATACATGTTTTGATACCATAAACAGCAAAATCTATGCCTGCATACTTACGTGTTGATACAATACTGATTGTATCAATCTGAAAATACTGAAAGCTTGTAAGATCCAACGCTAAAGATTCCCTTTATACAAGTTCAAGAACCGAAAAATGTGTTGGAAGTTCTAGGGGGCTGCTCTAAGCAGTCAATTCACTTGGAAACCTTTTCAAGTAAATTCTCAAGCTCGGGGCTGATTTCAATATGCTCTTCCTTCAATGTCTGACTCATCGCAGGATCCGATTTTCCAGCAGCTATGTAAGTCTTAAGCAACAAACAATACTCGTTGCAACTGAGACAACCTAGACGCTTCAGAATCTTGCAAAATTTCTCAGCACCATCAACATCTTTCTCGTCCTCAAAATACTTGAGAAATGCAATTCTGGTATCAGGGGATGGATGCCACTCCCCATCCTTGCTTTCCGAAACAGCAGCTCCCAAATGGCTATCAGCCAAATCCACCCTACGGGTGTTCAAGGCGTGAACCATGAGCATTTCCCGAGCCTCGAGGAAAGACCCCTTACCTTTCGTCTTCTTACAGGCATTTGCAAAGATCAATTCTGCTTCTTCGTGCATGCCCTGACTGAGGTACCCACGTATAGCAACATTTGCCAAACTCATATCATATTTGGAGCAAATGGACTCCCATTCCTCAAACATTTCTTTCAATCCCTCAAATGTCATTTAGCTTACAAAGGGCCTGAAGCATTACACGATAGCTTTCATTGTTTTTTGTGGGGAAAGATTTCCTGAGTGTTTTCCATACCCTTTTGACTCCACTTAGATTAGAAGTGCAGGCATAGAGGCTAATTAAAAAATAGTAATGCTTACGCCGCTTCAGGGGTTTCACCAGTTTCTCTGCCGTCTTAAGGACTTCATCTGCCTCGTCAAAAAGCTCCGCCTTTGCATAGATGTCAGCCAGTAATAGTGCATAAGTGCACTGTAAGTGATAGGTCTTTGACGATTCGTCCAGGCCGCTGACAAAATCCTCAGCGGCTGTCTGATCCCTTGACGTTTGTGGGACGTCACGCACTCAAGCCGGGTACGGCCATAGTCGAGATTTCGAGTTACTCCATTTCTCATAAAATCCATCCCTTATCCATTATCTGCACTAAAAAACCGACGATTCCGAACAACAACAAAGAACTATACTTCATTACTAATACAATTTGACAACCATGTACACCTACTGCAATTTCATACAAATATTAGATCGAATTGTAAACTCGAAACACCTAATACCCCGGTTGATAACCTTGCTTTTATAGTTTCTTAAGATATTTCTTTTACATCGTCGCCCACCAGCCTTCTTCCGATCTTCGATGTCTCCTAAAACAAAATGAAAACTAAAACCTAAAAACGAAATGATTATCAAACGGCCCTAAAATTCAAGAAATAGATTCACATTGCCTGCAATTGAAAAGGGGGAGGGGTAGAAGTGGAAATGGGCGTAACCTCGAGGGCCTGCTGGTGCTTGCCGTGCTTGCGGAGCTCCTTGTTGCATTTCGCGAGCTGACTCTTCCTGAACATTTCGCCCTCCATAATGTACTGGTTTAACGTCTTCGCCAAGTTTTCTCCGGTCGCTCCCAAAGCCGATAGCCTCCGATAAAGCCTAATGGGGTTTCCCGGCTGACCCATTTTCGCCGCCGTCACAGCTTCCGCCACCGTCGCAGCCTCAACTGTCGTGCAGAGCTTCCTCGCCAGCCACATTCCGGTAAATATCGAACGGCTCAGATTCATTTTTGTGGGAGTCGATTCTCTCTCTCTCAAAGCCAAAGGGGGTTTCTAGGGTTTAACGTGTTGGACAAGTTAGATTTCGGTTTCCACACGGTGCATTTAAATCACACCTTTTTTTCTAATTAAACTGGGCCCGATAATGGGTCGAGGCCAGGCACCGGCCCAATTGACAATTTTTTTTTTTTTTTTTTTTCCGTCTGAAAATTGATTACTAAAATAATCCATTTTATAGCATACATCGTCCTTTTATAGTCGTTGTGTAGTTGACACGATGTTGTTATGTTTGGCAAAATTTGATTTCGATCATTTCAGCAACCAAAAGGTCAAAAGTTGTTCATTTTAGTTAATTGTTCTGTTTTATGACGTTTTGAAATAGGTTGAACTAAAATCCATGTAGTTCATTGTAATTTTCACTTTTATTCTTGTGTCTTCATTTTTGTAGTTTAATCGTGTTATCACCAATACCTGACTAAACATGATAATATGATTAAACTACAAAAATAACTATGAAAGAATATTAGAGGAGACTAGGAGGGAGAGTGGCTAATAAAATTCCCGATTTCTTACCAGCAAATTGCAAACTGAACCATATATTGACGTAATGTGAAGTAACTTGTTAAGAAAAACTTATCAACCTATGTTGAATTGTGACCTGTTTGTAAGGAGGCCGACAATACTACGTATGGAGAAATTTTTTAGTTTTGACATTGTCATTGTCACGTGTAGTTATTAATCCATGTGCTACATTAGTCGACCAATGCTACCTAACTCCTTACATGCAAATCAAAAACTGAAACTTATAGTAACGTGAAATAACTTGTATAAAAAAACAGAAACAATTATGTAGAAATGTCAAACTGTGACTTGTCTACAAGGAGGGAATACTATACAAATTGAGGATGTTTTGATGTCGACGTTAACATTGTCACTTGTGGTTATTAATCACGTGTTGTACTATGGGTGATTTGCATAGTTGATATGTTAGTTGCGATTCACCCACCCAAAAATTATTCACTTAGATGTAAGGAGCCATGTGTGTGTTGTTAATTGGGTAGATGATGCCCATAAGTGAGTGTTATGTAGGTGCTTTGTGCTCAATTGGCAGGCAAGAATATTGAGATCCTTGTTTCCACTGTTGCTGCTAGACCTTTATACGTTGCTGATAGCACCTTTACAAGGTAGAAAAGTAGCTGCCATGGCCCATCATGGTTGCAAGGGTAACTGCAATTACTTGTCAATGGCTCATGGGTCCTTACGCACTAAGTTCTATCGACTTACCAGACAGGACCTCATGGAGTAGTGGGGTGAGCGAGTTCAGTCCGCCGTTCTTCGTTTACATTTTCATTTTTAAGGTCAGGTTCATGGTCGCGATAAACATAATGAATGGGAGGGTTCACCATTGACGCAGGTGTTTGTAGAGAAATGCAAGTACTTAGAAGAAAGCAAATGCGTCGGTATATGTCTGAATTCTTGCAGGCTTTCTTCAAAAGATTACATGGGCGTTGCTTTTGCGATGGAGCCAAACTTCGTCGATCATAGCCGTCAGGTAAAACCCCAAGACCTCCATAGCTCTACTCATTTGCACATATTGATTGTCCTACAATTGACTCTCTCAATTGAACTCAAACACGGCAATTTAAATTCGGGGTTCTCCCTCCGCTTCCTGAAGCTGATGCCACTCCTCAAGGAACCATGTCTGGAGATCTGCCCTAACGCCTTTCGACCAAGAGAAAAAACATTAACGTAGACAAATGTCCGAAGGCATGAAGGACTCTAGCATTGGTTTGCTACTGGAGATATCGTAAAACTAGATATGTATGAATGGATCGGTTATAGGGAATGAATTATAAACTTTTGGGCATACATCGAGTACCGTTTGATCTGCAACAAGCATGAAAAAGAATTGAGGCATGACTAATCTTACACGGAGTTTAATCGAAGCCATTTTATTTGAAATCAAGATTTTGGCAAACAAAAGAAGCGATTTTATTGATTATTTGAAATCAATATACAAGAAGTAAAAGGCGGGGGCCATGCATGGTATCATAGGGAGAGAAACAGGACCTCGGAAAACCGAAAAAAAGGGGATAAACACCGAACTGAAATCGAAAAAATTCGTACCGATTAAAACCCAACCAAACTAAACTGTATAAGATATAATTTGATTATTTTTTATTTATTTATATTGGGTATTTATTTTTCAAGTCTAATTCTAAGTTAACTATTAGCCTAAATCCAATGTTAGGTAGACCAAGTAGACCCAACTTTAGGTCCAAATATGTTGAAGGCCTTATTCTCTAGATATTCTTTTTCATTTTCTCTCCAATCTCTCCAACGGGACAAACCTGTAGTCTAAGAAAAAAAGGTGAGGTAAAGCAATGTTGATACTTGACATCTTAAAGATGAGCATAAGCATACACAAGGGTTTGATCAACTCAGAGTAGATGTCTCATCAAAACCTCACTAGGTTAGCAAAAAACCAATGAAAAAAATGCAGAATAAGAGTACATTAGGCCGTAGTTAGTTTTCATGTTCTAGCCTCAACTTGAGGAAACTTCAAGTTCTAGGGTTTTGTAATCCCATTTCCAAATTCTTATTAATTTCACACACATCATTCATATCAAGCAATTCGAACATAGTTGAATCATAAAGAATAGGTTTTAGGGTTACTTGGCTGGTGTGACAAAACTCTGGTTTCAAATGACTTTTTTCAAATCCAGATTTCAATCTTTAAGATGCTGCATTTCAATAAACATAAACACGAGGAGAAATTGAATCAATTAACAACTAGATCACTTCAATAAAAAGTAATGGTTTAATCGAAATAAGAATGATATGAAACTAATACTTTCCCTTAATTGAAGATGGCGAAACTCTAAGATAATTCTTCTTTAGAACTTTAAGTGAAGCATCGAAAGCTATTTGTGCTAATAACTTGTTCAAAAACTATTTGCAACATTATATTCCTTTTATTAAATGTGAAAACTGCACACTTATGTGACAGCCCGTTCCGAAAATTTTAAAAAACGTACGCATGAAAAGACGATTTTGCCCCTAGCGTGATTTTTTGTTGTGTAGTTGTTCTTTTTGGCTTGGTGTGGCTGGTTTTGCACCACACACTCCTCCCCACACTCACCCTCACTGTTTTCCCTATCCCTGCACCTGTCCCGAGCTCCATTTCCTTTCCCATTTTCCATTCCAACGTACGGACACACACACACAAACACACCAAATCTTCACAGATCGAAGAAATAAAGTACATATCCATGCTCGTGAGGTTCATTGGAGTCCAACCATACCCATTTCAGGTAAGGATACCTTCGTTTTCACGTCAAACTCGGGATACCCGATTTTGGGTACTGTTCATGCACACGTAATTTCTTATGTTTTTGGGAATTTCAAGCTTGTAGGAAGCTTGGTGAGGTCCTTAGGAGGCTCGGGGTGGTTCGTTTGAAGGTTTTGGACGTCGGGATAGTGAGTTTCGAGGTTGGGCGGAGTTGGGGTGATTTTCCAGGTGAGATTTCATGGATTTTAGCACTTGAAAGTAGTATGATTTTGTTCATCTCGTTGTAAGCTTCATTTTGGTACCAATTTTGTGAAATTTGGTTGAAAAACGAAGAAGATAGGACGATTTAAAGTTTTCCCGATTTTCCGGCACCGGCGACAGCGCCGGAGCCTCACCGGAGAAGACGACGGAATATTCCTAACACCGTTGACGGTTACCGTTAGGGATAACGAAATATTCCTGACGGCGTCAACTGACGCCGTCAGCGTGCCAGGCACGTGCCTACGCGTGGCCGGCGCGTGGGGACGCGTGCGGCGGTGAAAAATTATTTTAAAAATATAGGGATGTTCCTGAGGTTGAGTAGATCACGTTGGTGTATTCATACACCTCATTTGAGCATTGTATGAGAAGTTATTTCTTAAGTTTGGTTATGTGCTTTAAAATTTACGTTTTTATAATTGTTTCGCATATAGGTGAATCCTATTCCGAGGACGAGCGTGGTCACTCGAGGCAGGGGGGTTACGACCCTTCCACATACCAGTGAGTGGGCTTTTGGTTTTCCGTATATACCTATGTACTTATATTTTCCCAGAAATTGATTTAAACGTTTATTAGTTATATGCCATATTTATATTGCCAGTTGGTATGCATGATTAGTTGCATTTATATATGTATATGTATTGGTACGGCGGACGCACAGGTAAGTGTAATAGGAGCATATTTAGGCGACTTACTTAGCTTGTTTTCGTGCATCTATGTTGTTAATTCATAGTTGTTTTAGTAGTTTAAGCCATTTTCGTGTGTTTTTAGGTTCATATGGCTAAGGAAGCAAAAAGATGCATTTTGGAGCATTTTGGAGCAAAATTGGGCTTGGAATGGATAGCATATGATTGGAGCCAAAGTGTTGGACGAATTTGAAGGCCTTGTATTCATTTTGGACATAAAACAAAGGGCCTAGCCCATTCTCTCTTAAACCAACCCCAAGGCCATGCATTTCCTTCCAATTCCAAAGCCCACAATCACTTCAAAAGCCATGCAAAGAACCATCCATTCCATCAAAAACAATCCATCAATTCACATGCAAAACCACCATTAACACACATGCACCCAAACAAAGCCAACCTAGCTAACCCTACATGCATTCTTTATGCAACTCTTCATCATTCCACCATTCATTCTTTATTCCACAAACAAGTCACATGCATTTCCACCTTCCTACTTCATCATTTCACCACATTCTCCCTCTTTAACTCATTTCATTATTCATTCACTTTGCATTCATTCAATTCCACCCCACATGCACCCTTTATTCTTCATCATTGCAACCATGGCACATTTACACCAACAAAACAACTCCCATGCCATGGCCTACTCATATTCCCATTTCCTTTCCAACATCTCACATGCATTTCCACCTTCCCACTTCATCATTTCACCACATTCTCCCTCTTTAACTCACATGCATTCATTATTCATTCACTTTGCATTCCCTTTGCAATTACACCCCACATGTCCATTTAATCATTCAACCACATTCCCATTAACCACAAAACAAATCAAACAACACTACCCATGATTCCATCCATCTTCCACACCTTTCCAACCTAGCCACACCCTTTAATCATCCCCCCTTTAATTTATGATTTTATTTCCTAACCCTACATGCATTATTTATTCACTCTTCATCATAACAACCACATTCACTCTTAAACAATCATCCACATATTCTCCCATTCCCCCTATAAAAACCCATGCATTCATACACAAAGGGTCATCTCATCTCATTTCACAACACAACACCCCTCAAACACTTCCATTTCTTCCCTTCCCTTTCTCCTCCATTTCTTCCATTTCCATAATCCCCCAATCCATTCAACACACCAACAACATCCCTTAGTCCTTGTGCTACAACGAAGAGGAAGAGAAGAGGGCCTAAACGTTCATACAATTCACGTTTGAGTTGTTGGAATGTTTACGCGTTTCTTTGATTTCAATGTTTAAATTCAATTCTCTTTGTTTTGTAATATGAGAAGAGGAAGAGAAGAGTGCCTAAACGTTCATACAATTCAAGTTTGAGTTGTTGGAATGTTTAGGTGTTTCTTTGATTTCAAAGTTATGAGGAACTAAACCCTTTTTGGCTAGGGGTGATTTCAATACCATGATTATTTATGTAATATGAATTGATGAATTCCGGTTATGAACTCTTGATTCGTGAATGCAATTGGCTTAACTATTTGATGATTAACTTATTTGTGTTTGTTGATTGAGGGTCGACACTTAATTAGCATGCATGAATATGTGGCTAAAGTTTAAGAAGGTTTCACATAATCGTTACTAACTTATACTTGAAAGTAGTGAAGGTCGCTTGTCACGATCGCGTTAAGTTTAATTCTTAGCATGAGTAACATGATGTCATAGTTGCAAGTGCTTTGTCAATGCTTATGGTTTTCATTATTCTTAATAATCTTCGATTGTATCTCTATTATGATGACATGTAGAGAACTTTTGAGAATGTTTTGGGTTGTCGAATGATGCCATCCAATCCAATAATATAAGGAAAATCTGAGGGTTAACTAGTGATGTCACGGTTAATTTGGGGCATTGTCGTTCATAATTCAATGAAGGAATAACTGGAAATTGATTCATATGCATAAATATCATGTGTGGAGAAAGAACCTCTAGCTAATTCACCAACCATCTTATTTCATCAATTACATTCTGTCTAGTTATTAACTTGTTTCGTTATTTCAATTTTCATCAAACCTCAATTCCCCTTTTGCTTTAATGTTCAATATAGTTAGAAATCAATTTAGTTTGTGTTTTTAAAGCATTTTGATTCTTTTGGTTTGTCTTAGTGTTTTAACGTTTAGTTTCACATTCTTTGAGTCTAGTTTAACGTTTTATATTGTTTTTACGTTTTAGTTTTAATTCGTCCAAATCCAATTCCCCCCTATTTCGTTGAAGTCTTAGTCTTAATCTTTCTTATTTTTAGTTTTGCTTTCTTCGAGCATTAAATAGTGTTTTATATTGTGTTCTTATGTTTTTAAGTCAATTTAGAAGGTTTTAGCAAGCCCTCCTAATCCCCGGTCTAGAACGATCCCTCACTTATCCATTCTACTACAATTGTCAAACGAGGGTTTAATTTGAGTGTCAAGTAATTTTCGCATCAAATACGACCCTTCCACATACCAGTGAGTGGGCTTTTGGTTTTCCGTATATACCTATGTACTTATATTTTCCCAGAAATTGATTTAAACGTTTATTAGTTATATGCCATATTTATATTGCCAGTTGGTATGCATGATTAGTTGCATTTATATATGTATATGTATTGGTACGGCGGACGCACAGGTAAGTGCCAGGTAAGGGTGATTCATGTTTACTTTCAGTAGTGATGTGAGATGCATAGAGAGCTCATAACCTGCATCCCCGGTGTTAGTGCTCCCGCCCAGAGTTGGGCACAGTCCTTCACGTGATGTTCACCTCCCGCACCACACGCTCAGCTTGGATCCAAGTTAGGTGCACAGTCCTATTGTACAGACCACTCTAGGTGGTTCTGACTCGTAGGTGACCCGCGATTATTCGCACAGCCTTTACGTGATCGTAGCACTTAAGCGTATATATATGTTACACCCAGGCCTGTCGTACAGACCACTTTAGGTGGTTCCGACTCGTGTGCAGGTCTAGTTAGCGAAATTGAGATTTGAGCTCTAGATTCAGCCGTACAGGTCACGTTAGGTGACTTCGGCTGACAGATTATATGACATTGATATGATTTTACCTGAGCACTTGCATTTCATTTTGAGGTTTTGGCATAGCATATTCTTGAGCATGATTGGTATGTGTGTATATATATATATACACATATATCTATTTTCTGGGAAGTATACAGGTTTTACGGCGAGGGGTTAGAACTTATTTATTAAATGGTTTTCGAAAAGCTTTGTTTTTGCCCACTCACGCTTTTGTTTTGTGCCCCTCCAGGTTCTAGTTGGCTAGCACGTTTGGTGGTTTCCCTGAGGATTTTCCCGGCATATCTGATAGACGATCACCAGCATAGGATCACCTTCGGGTGTACTTTTGTTGCATCGTTTTCTCCTGGACTGCATTAGGCTTATATGCTCTGAACTTAGCGTCATACTTACGCTTGCACTTGTTATTACTTTATGTAAAACCAGTTTTATTTATTCGTATTACTATTTCCATTATTATTTTATTAGCTTCCGCACTGTGCACATGGTTACGTCACTTCCACGTGACGGCCAGCATGCCCTGATCTCGATCGGGGTGTGTCACTTACGTATATGAACATGTATTTTACCGTATGATTGACAAGTGTATACAAATCAATTTTTTCTAAATACATATATAAGTGTATTATACATGTATTATAAGCGAAATTAGTAAAAAAGAAAAAGTTGGATAAAATAACAAGAAATAGAAAAATGAAAAACATACGACGAAAAGGTTTATTGGGGGTTCCGTCCTCTTCCCTCCCTCTCTGTTTCCAATCTCCGCAGACAGAACAACCTCTTTCTCCCTGCTGCCCTTCTCTTACCAGGTAACCTTAACCCTACCTTCTACCCCTTATACATAAATATACATATACATTTTTCGATATAGCTCAGTTTGTGTCTCTGAAGCTAGCGACTTCACTTATCTGAAAACTCCGGGAAGTTCACTTTTTTTCCCCTTTAATTTGTGTTTTTCGACTGTTAATTTCTGAGAATTTATGAAAACAGACGAAATGAGTTAAATGGTTAGCTAAAGTTTTGAACTTGTTGTTGGGAAGAAAATGTATTGCATGAATTAAATTGTTTCTGCTTTTTTGTTTGTTTGTTTTCTTGTTATCAGATATGAAGTTTTTGACTTTCTTTGGTACTTCTCAGAGTAAAAAAGACCTCTGTTACTGTTATTATTGTGCAACTCTACGAAGCCAGTTGCAAAATCCGCCATTTTTGTTCATTTTTTCGATTGGAAAAACCTTTTATTCAACTAATAGTTAAGGGTTAGGTGTGACTATTGGGAATTTGTTTAAAATTCAAACTAGGACAGTGATTTTTTTGAATTTAGATATGAAAATGACGGTGATAAGCACTTAAGCACTAAAGCACTTCATATGAAAATGACGGTAATAAGCACTTAAGCACATGTTCAAGTTGGGAAGGTATATTCAACATGACTTGTGCATAGGATTTGAACAACATTCCTGTATCCTATCAGCTTAACCTATCTTTTTTTTTTTTTTTTTTTTTTTTTTTTTTTTTTTCAAATGTGTAGATATTGGTGTTCCTTTGGTCCTGATGACCAGAGGAAGGGTGGGCTTGTACGACCCTGCAGGATTAATATCTCAAAGAAGAAAAATGCTGGTCGACTGAAAACCAAGAGAGGTTGTACCTGCCACTTTATTGTGAAACGATTAATTGCTGAACCCTCAGTGGCGCTTATCATATATAATCAAGATTAGCATGTAGATAGGAAAGGAGCGCCATGCCATGGTCTACAAGATAAGATGGCTGCTGGAGCACGTGTTATGTTTGCCCCTTGTATCTCTGAGGGTCTGCTTCTTCGTGTGCAGTCTTTGTTATATGTGGGGGTCTCTGTGGAAAGTATAATGCAGAGACACAATGAATCAGTAGAGAAACAAGGTGGTCCATCTAATTGCAATGACCTTTTAACCCATAGTTATGTTCGGAGGCAGGAGAGGGTCATTCGACGTTCTATATATGAATTGGATGCTGATGTTGCAGTTAGCATTAACATGTGGGTAGAAAACCATCAGAGTCATGTTTTCTTCGATGAGGATTTCTCTGATGTGGACCCTTTAACTTTGGGCATTCAAACAGAGTGGCAGTTGCAACAGATGATTCGCTTTGGCAATCACAGCCTTATAGCTTCTGATTCAAGGTTCCGAACAACCAAATTGAAGGTCCGTTTAGTTTGTTCACCCTTTTATTATCAACTACAATTGTTAATAGTAATAATGAGAAACAGAATTAGTTCTTGTTGCAACGTTATTTATTTGGGAGTTCTAACGAAAACCCTACGGTACTGTTCACTTTAATGAAAAACCACAATTTTACACTAAAAAATCAAACCTGGTACTATTCACATTACCCTTTATTTTGTCCTTATCGTTAAAACTCAAAGTTTTCAAGCCATTTTCATTAGTTTTCCTTATTTAGTATCCCGTTCATAGTCTCCTTGTATTTAATGAAGACAACAAGGTCATTCCGGTAGCGTGGATAGTTGCTCCGAAGTTTGAAAGTTCCAATGCCCATAAATGGATGAGAGCTTTTTACAATAGAGATCAAACGAAAGATCCTGCATGGAATTTAGCTGGTTTCATAGTGGATGATCCTCTAGCTGATGTGCTCACCATCAGGTTGGTTGCTCAGTCCTCGTCCAGTCTTCATACTGGCAATTTTATTCACTGAAGTTCTTTTTCATTATACTCAGTGATGTATTTCAGTGTTCAGTGATGATAAGCTTTTGGCGGGTTCATCATGCATGGCATAAAAACTTAGTAAAGAAATGTGTGGACAATGAGATGCGAGCTACAACATCAAGGAGGCTTCATCAGGCAGTGGATAACATCTGTCAACAACGAGGAAGCAAGCGTTTGTTTGAGGACTTTATAGAAGATTTTTTTGATGAATCAGATTTTGTGGATTACTTTAAGGCAACCTGGTATCCTAGAATTGGTTAGTCACTATCATATTCAGTAGGGGTATATTTTGCCTTATGATACGACGTAACAAGTGTATCGTTTAATTCATTCACCCTCTTCTCTTTAAATAGGAACCTTTTTTTTCTTTTGCTTTTATCTTGAATAACACGTGCAAGAAAAATGTCTCTTGACTCAGGGATGTGGATTTCTGCACTACAAAATATTCCTCTTGCTAGCCAGGAAACCTCTGCGGCAATGGAGTTCTACCACAAACAACTAAAGCTTAGGCTATTGAACGAGAAGAAACCTAGCGTGTACAAACGAGCTGATTGGTTGATTGATAAGCTGGGTACAAAAGTGCATTCCTACTTCTGGCTTGATGAATATTCCGAGAAGGATGATTTTGCAGGATATTGGAAAGATGAGTGGGCGAGTGGTTTAACATCTTGGCGTAAAGCTTTGAAGATTCCTGACTGCAATATTGTCATAGAAGGTACACGTGCAAAAGTTATTGAGGAGCTCGACCAAGAGAATGCTTAAGTTGTTTGGAACCTTGGTTCACAGTTCGGTATTTGCAACTGCCGTTGGGCAGAAATGGGCAACCTGTGTGAACATATACTCAAAGTTATTAATGTCTGCCGGAAAGGGTTGTCTACGCCATCTATCAGCCTATTGCAGTACCACAAGGCCTTGATTGATATGCTACACTGCCCACCTCATGATTCTTTGATTCATTATCAGGCTGTTTCTTTAGCAGTGGACTAATTAATATGGAAAGCAAAGATACCACAATGGATGTGGCGTCTTTCGCCAATCGAAATCAAGAATTGGTAAATGAGGATCCAATAAATGAGGAAGTATTATCTCTACATAAGAATAACTGTGGGGATGGAGCTGAGAGAACCAAGGGTAAAGTGGCTACTGAACCAAGTAATTTGGTAGCACGTGGAAATGACCTATGTAATGAGAGTTATGGAGAAGAAATTACTGGCGATGAGATGGATGTCGACCCGTCATCCATCTGCATTTCCCCACCCGGGTTGCATTCTGTTGACGAGGTTGTGTTTAGCAGTGTCTTCTCTGAAAGCAGACAGAGGTCATTGTTTAACAGAGAGATTGAAGACCTGTCTTCTGCAGATGATGCTCGCACTAATCCAACCGGATTTAAGGATGACATCTTAAATAGAATTAGCCAAGAAAATACGATGGATGAGGACATGAATATCCCTTCCTGTAACAATGGAGTTTGTGGAGCAATGCATAGCTGGACTCCTTTTACCTTTCTCTTCCTTAGTAACAGGTCTAGATATGGACTTGGAAGCCTGCTAGTGGTTAGGTTGTTATAGAGGAGCAGACGAGAAGACGATATGACGATAGTCTTCGTCTTGTTTATCGTCTTCCCTTATGAGTGGAATCGCTCTTTTTCCTGATGATTACCACGCCATGATATTGAACCCACTCTTATTTGCAAGACATTTGTTGAATTGCAAGTGGTTGAAGCGGCTGAAACTCCAGGTATCATTACAGAAAATGATAGAATGGAAACTGAAAACAAGAACAGAAGCACGATTAATCACCAGCAATGGCATGGATGTGTTCTACAGAGGGACTTTTCTCACCTACAAGGTCATTGGGGGTGTTTTCGACTTTTACTTCTTTGCTGGGCCGACGCCGTTAGGCGTTGTCGACCAGTACACGGCGTTCATCGGCAGACCGGCCCGGATGCCCTACTGGTCTCTTGGTATGTTCTGCTTCCTACCCTCTGCTTTGCCTTCATTAACTTACTCAGTTATTCCTACTTCTAGCTTGAGATTAAAAGCATTGGATGTGTATATTTTTTCTGGTGCTTCTTTCCCTCCAACTTTGCAATTTTTTTTTTTTTGAAATGTTAATTGTTTGGTTGGTTTGTTGGGATCTTTTCATATTATTTTGATATGGGTTGTTGATTTTGCTTTTCTTGCATTTTAGTTTGATTAATTTTGTGAATCAATGAGTAATTTCCATTAGGACTATAAGAACAAAGAGTAATTTAATTCTCAGTACCCAGATTCCGATTAGTTGCTTCTAATTTGTCACCCAAAATGTTAGGTGTTTTGTGTTCGTCATATGAAGTGATAAATGTGTGTTGATACCGAAAAAGAAGATGAATTTAAAAGAATACAATCTTTAGGACCAACGGATGAAAAGGATCGGAGAAAAGGTAGTCGAATACACTCTTGGTCATGCATCTGTGATGTTGTAAGAGCTCTAATACTATCGTTGTAACATGGAGAAAGGAACAGTCCATAGATATCGAAGTTGTGCTAGAAGTGCTGTTATAGCACTGGAGGGCTTTGGTGCATTTTTGTTTTGTCTGAGTGTACATTGTTATTATTGTTATTGTTGTTTTTGGTGTTGTGGGTGGAACCGTGGAAGCGAGGGAATGGTGGCTTACAGTGTGATTCTGTCAGTCGTATTTCTTTATGTTTGATTGATTTTGGTTTCTGGTTTAAAATGTCGACGTTTAAGGTGCAAAACGAGGAGGGAATCATCACCGAGCTCTACATCCTGGGAAAATGGTACGTAATCGACTCTAATCCGCAATTTTTTTGTATGATTGTTTTTGGGATTAATTTGTAGTTTTTTGTGGATACAGTTCGGAGACGAACTAATGATCACCAAGAAGACGTGATAACGGATGGAGGGAATGAAGTATTGTTTGATGACCAAATCACGAAGTGGAGAACAACATGGAGTGGTTCTGATTCTCATGCCCTGCCACATGCTCAAACACATCAGAGTAATTGAGATCTAATTGTACAATATTTATGATTTAGGGCTTGCATTGATTAGAACGGAAACACATTCTAAATTAGGAATATCATAACATTGTCTTACGAAAATTCCAAATGGAAAGCAGTCCATACCTTCATTAGAAGGGAAACTGAAAGTATATAAATTATGAAGTGCAGAACTTCAAAAATGAGGGGCAAAAATTTTGTGTATGCTAAAGATAGCATACTGCATAAACCTCAGTTTTAAATATGACAACATGATAATGCATTTCAGTGCATATAAATGTAGTTCCACAAATTAGGCTCCATCTGAATGCAATTGGTTTCTCTGCTAGATTGCCATGGACGAAGTGTGATGTTTTATTTACCGCATCTAATGATCTTACTTATGGATTGCAGGAAGAAGTTATCAAGTTAAATGAACAATTTAGCCATTTGAAAAGTTTGGTAAGCTCTTATGCCTTGGTTTATGTTCAAGCTTGAGCTTCTTATTTGGACGTTAATCACTATATTTTCATTCATTTATTTGGGATATGGTGGCACTGTTGATGCCATTGCTATCAATCCCAGGATTTTTCGTTTATAACACTTAGATTTATTTTAATCTATTAGTTTATAAAGTTTCTATGTAAAAAAGTGTTTGTGGTTTCAGACAGCCAGTGGGGGAACCGTCTTTACCAAGTAAAAGAATCCAGTTTTGTATTTCAACGTCTTAATCATTTTCCTTTGTTAACTCTTCGTTTTGATTTTTTACCAAACTAGATATTGCATCTTTATCATGGGTAGATTTTTAAATACAATATTAGTGACACAATACCATCTACAAATGAATGGTTTCTTATAGCATGTATATTCATATATTGCCACTTCATTGGTTCTTAGGTACTAGAACAGGAAGGATTAATAAGGATTCAATTCGTCCTAGAATTGGATTTTGTTTTCCATTTCATTGCATTTGAATATTAAGCTTTGTCCATAATTCGCTAAAAAACATTGTCTATTATGTTTGTCAACAATTGCAGTTGGAGGAAACTACCGAATAAAATGGTAGTCAATGACTCAATGATGTTCTTGTTATTCTATTTTCATATAAACAATACAAATTCTTTATTTCTCATGTTCTGTAAATTTTTTAGTTTAATGAAATGTAACTAATTTGTTCAACATACTAATGTATATAACATTTTGAATTTTAGGTAATTAATGTGACATGGTGATCATATTCGATTTGTGTTTGTTATGAGACAGTGGAGATTTCTATATGTTTATATCCGCAACACCAGCTCACGAACAATCCTCGACCCTTCATCCTCGCAGCTCGACTTAGTATTGAACGAAAAAGCTCCTCCAGGAATCAATTTTCTCCCCCTCTTCCTTGCTGCTCAACAAAGGAAGGTTAGTTTGTGACTGAGAAACTTGAATAAAACTGTAATTTTGTATTACTAAAGCATCTGCATTGTTTTTTCGGTCAAGCATGTTGGTTATTTGTTCTCAGAAATGCAACTTTTACTAAGTATTCTATGTTGCTGCACGGGGATCATATATGCTACCAACCTAAACTAAACTAATTTAAACTGAGATAATGCATTTTCTGACTTTGGTAAATTGTCACATCATCCTAGGAAATAGTTTTTGGTGCCAAAAAACGTGGGTTGCAGAGCTACAACGAGGGAGATGGGCATGGATTGGTGGGGAGGGAAAGGGAGAGGGAGGAGTGAGGCTTGCGAAAAGGGTGGTTGGATTGATTTTTCCTCCTCAAATCAAGGGTTGGTGTCGGGATTGAGGGGTGGGTTGAAAGTGGGTGTGGTTGTGAGGGAGAGAGGGATGGCAGAGACAGAGGTCATGGAGTTGGGCGTAGGAATTCCACAAACCAAGGGCTGGTGTCAGTGGGTGTTAATATCAGCAATAAGCATTACTGGGATGTGAGTTCTCTCAACCTTTTGATTAATTTTTTATATTTTGGCTTTTTATATAGGCTATGTAAATGTTTAGTTTCCATTTGAAAACTTGGGGAATTCTTTTGTGAATGTTTTTGTTCTATTTTGTTGTGATTTTGTGAATGATTTTTGATGTCGTTTTAGTATATAATATGGTTTGGTTAGTTCACCCAAGAAAAAAGAATGTGGATGTTGTCTCTGGAATCCTATCGTCATCTTCCTCGCATGCAACGCTCTGGCCCTTTCAGTTGAAACCAAAACGTGTTCCAGGTGCCTAACACAACCTCTCACTACTCACTCACATCATTTGGTTTTTGTGGCAGTTTTGGACCTTTTCTTTTCTGAATGTGTGCTTCTCTGGGTTTTTTATGGCAGCTATGAGGAAGAGCAAGAAAAAGGAAGAACCAGTATTAGAAGATCTTCCCAAAGAGTACTACGATGATGTGAGTGCCTTTATCCTTTAACTTGGCCAAATGGGTGCTCAAATTTCATGTTTTTCTGTGATTATATGAGTAAATTTTTGTATTTTGTGTTTGGGTTTTGCCAAATTCAATGGTGTTATTTATGGGTTTGGTATTGATTTTCAGTTAACAATGACTGGGGAAATTGGTTGAGTCTGCATTCAATGTAACTTTTCATGCAGTTATAAACCGATGAAATAGAATTCAATTTTTTCATTCCCTTGTTTTTTTGAATGCAATTACATTTATATGATGATTTACAGCATATATTCATCTTTTAGTTTCTAATTCTTCATGCAGTCTAAGCCATGAAGGATTTGATCAACCCACAATTGGTAACAATGTGCGGTGGCACCAACGGTTTTGAACAAGGAACAAGTAAGTACCGTTTTGCTTCATTGTTCCAAAGTATTATGTAGAGATTGCTTTAATATCTTGGCTGTATGTGGGGTGTCCGAGATAGGATTTAGGAGATTTGGTTTAGGGTTTGCAGAGAGAGAGATAGGGGGTGTCCGAGAGAAATGTGGGAGGATTTAGGCGAGGGATTTCAGGGATTTGTTTAGGGTTTCTTTTCTGCGATTTGCAGACAGAGAGATGGGACAAGGGTAAGAGAGAGAGAGATGGGAGGATTTTCAGCGAGGGTAAAGGGAACGGGTAAGGGAGGTATGGGTATGGGTAGGGGATGGAAAAGCATTTCGTTTTCCATTTGCTTCCCGAAACTCAAGGAATTTCTGCGATTGCAGAGAGAGAGATGGGGGTGTTCGTTAGGTGCCCTTTAATTGTCACTTTTGTGATTTGTCATAGTATAAATGGCATGGCATCCTGGATAGCTGCTATTGCATTGTGATGTAATATATCACACTTATTGGTGGTTAATTGTAGATATATGTGACCATTGTCTTTTCAATTGATAAAAAATCTTCTGTAACTTCTGAAAATTTATGGTAACCACTAAAAAGCAGTGTGATTTGTTCTTGGCCATCATATTTCAAATCAAAATTGGTTCTGTCATGAATAATTCAAATGATCAGTTCTTTTATTATTATTTTTTTTATGGTAACCATTGAAAAACAGTGTCATTTGAAAATTATGGTCCTTATCAGTTTGAGGTGTGCTTTTTATTATTATTTTTTTTTATCAGAGATTAGACTTTAGCTTATTGTAAACAACATTTGGAATTCGCAGCCGGCTTACATCAAATTCCCAAATGTTGTTTACCATCAGCTAAAGTTCTCTCTTTTACCATAATCCCACCTCATTCCACATGATATATTAATACTGTCACAGTAATTTCGAGAGTTGGAACTGAGAAATTCTCAGATTCATACTATGACGGGTACATCCACATTTGATGAGATACCTTGGGTGTTCAAATGACGGAAATATTCATCTAGGGTTAGGATCACGCGGCTAGAATTAAAGGGTTGCAGGGCATTTTTGTCATCTTAATTTTGGGATTGGGATTGATGGTGAGGGCAGACAGAGAGGGACAGCGGCCATGCCGCTTGTAGAGGGAGAAGAGATTTCGTGCGGATCTTCGATTCGGGAGTGGGAGGGTGACAGTGAGAGAAACCGAGAGAGAGATTTTGTGCGGATATTCGATTCGGGAGTGGGAGGGTGACAGTGAGAGAAATCGTCGGGATTGCAGGGAGAGATAGGGAGGGGTGGGGGTGGCAAACAGTGACAAGTTAGGTTCGTGTATGCGGGATTTGCTGTCCCTCATCCATCATGTGTCTGCATGTCCTCATTCACAAGGTAAGTACCATTTTTATACTTGATTTTCTACTGTTTGGTATGGTTTTAATCCCCTCTGCCATTTTTATATTCGTGCATGTCCTGCTTAAAAAGTCAAGAAATCATTTTGAAATCTTTTGTCTACTGCTCATAGCCGCGTGTATGATTCAATTAGAAACCTTTATAATGTTGATGGTAGTAGAATATTCAACAGATATATATTCAACATTCGGTGGCTCTGGCAAAATCATATTGACTAAGATTTTGTAATATATGGAGGTGAGACGAGCTATTTCATTCCGAACTAAGACCTAAGAATCTTCGCAATTCTTATCCTTTAAATTTTGTATTTTTTTTTAAATATTTATTAATTTTTTGGTGATGCAGATGGATGAAGATGTTCAAAGGGAAATCATGAACCATAGATCACTGGACCATCCGAATATCATTCGATCCAAAGAGGTTAGTGATAATGAACTATTTTCATTTTGTATTTTTTTTAAATATATATATATATTTTTTGGTGATGCAGATGGATGAACATGTTCAAAGGGAAATCATGAACCACAGATCATTGAAGAATCCGAATATCATTCGATTCAAAGAGGTCAGTGATCATAAAGTATTTTCGTTTTGTATTTTAGGAGGATGAATTTGGCAAGTTCTGTTTGAATTTTGTATGAGTATCTGCTGGGGTTGGGTGGATGCCGACAGAAGATGCTAAATTTGGTCTTTGGTGTGCTTAAACTGGTACTGGGGATGGTTGGAACTTTGAACCCGGTATGCAGTAGGACTAAGAGAAATGCCCTACCCACCGGGGCAATGCACCACTTGAAGAATTGTTGTTAAAATAACACTGCTAAAATATGAGCTTTACTTCCTGCACTTTGTGTCTTTTTTATGTATGCAGTTACGCTTGAAATGTGTCTTATTCATGCAGTTATGCCTGAAACAGTTGGTTCATGCCGCAACGCGTGGGCTTATTTTCTAGTTGAGCTCTAAAAGGCAAGAACTTGTTTGGCATGAAATTTTGTATATTAAATTATTGAAAACAATTTTTTAGGGAAAAATTGAAAATAGATAGCAACGAAGCTTAACAACCAATACACAACCAATACACATTTGAATCTAGTGATTTGTGCATCACCAACATCAGTTTGAATTAAACAGGGTAATAGTTTAGAGCACTCGTTACTATGGGGTCATGCGGGACTCATTCTCAAGATCGATCACTTCATGGTTACAGAGATAGTATCTAACATCGCGGACGACAGTTGACATAGATTCATTCTCGCAGTTGACATAGATGCATAAAGAGTTCGCTTGCATGATACGAGGCAATCTTTCGCGTTGGATCGTTGTATCTCCACTACTTGATTGGACATCCTCCTTATCCTTATTTTGCTGCTCGTACACAAACTGGACTCCAATCTCCTTTGTGACGAAACGGTCTTGCTTTCTGATTTTAAAACACAGTTCTTCCCCGCATTCCAATTCATTGTTCCCCATAATCCAATGGCTTAGCCATAACATATCTTCGTTCATCACTTTCCATTCATTGTTCCCCATAATCCCATTGCTTAATCTCCACTTAAGGCCCTTTGTCTCATTCCTAAGTTCAAGCGAATGGACAGAAGGAAGGCCGCGTGCAATCTCAGGGCTTCGATCCGATTGCGGGCAATACAATATACATGCATTTAAACCTACGATCTTGATATTAGGCTGTGAAGGAACAATAATAGAGAAAACAGTGTTACCCATGCTCCTGTAATTGAACCGATCTGGAATCTTGCTCTCATGGACAAATATGCTAAATATGCCGCATTCAAAAGTTCCCTGCAGTTTCATGGTGATGTTGTGATTACAATCTAATCGTTTATGCCATAGAGATCATATTATAAGCACTTGTACATAACAGAGAGAGAGAGAGAGAGAGAGAGAGAGAGAGAGAGAACCTTGGAGCGCCTACTTGCACAATAGTTGTTCCTTTGGACCTCAACGCCACCGTTGGGTTTCAAATCGAATGGATCGATATCTTTGAGGACTTTTGTGTCAAAGCTGCTCAATGTTAGTGTGTTGTACAAGCTTGCAACATCAACTAGTTTCCCACAATACCATAAATTTGAGTCCAATCTTGTGTTGTAAAACCTTAAAAAATGTGTGTCCGGTGATATGTGCAAGTTCGGTAAATTTGTTATTCTATTCAATGATGTGCAACCGCTACCATCCAATTGTTTCAAACTATGTGGGAGCTCTGGAAGCATTGTGAGGTTTCTGCAACCTTCTACTGCAAGAGTGCGAAGCTTAACAAGATTGTTCATGCTCTCTGGTAGGCTTGTAATTGGATTGTTATTCAGATCCAAGTACTCTAACGAAGGCAGCATAGTAAGGGCACTCGGAATCTCTGATAGATTGCAGCAATCCAGACGTAAACTTGTTAAGGAATGCGGTAAACTTGCCAATGAGAAACTGCTTGATTCAATATTTTTTCTCGGCGACACCGACGACCAAATTGAATACCATAATTTAGGTGATAACAGATTGAGCTTCTTCATTTCACAAGCTGTAGATTGTAAGTGATCAGTTGTGGCAGTCGTATTGGCACCAAGCACAAGCTTTGAGCAACCAGAAAGATCAAGATCCCGCACAGATCTCAATATTGGAAGCTTCATGAGATTTTTACAGCCTTGTAGATTCAAAACAACAAGTTTCTCTAGGTATCCGATGGACTCATCAACCTCAACCAAATTTATGCAATGTTTAAGAATCAATCTCTCAAGGTTAGGGAGTCCTGAGAAGTCGGGGGTTGTCCTAAGGCCATGTGAATGACTGAGATTAAGAATTTTCAGCCTCGGAAGAAACTGTTTCAATAACAAGTATTAATCAATTTCTAAGAAGATATAATGGACATGTGTGAGAGAAAGAGTGAGAGAGGGAGAGAGAGAGAGAGAGTTACGTACCCTGATCCCACTCCAAACATGTTGTAGGCTACTATTTCGCATGTCAAGAACAACCAGGTTTTCCAAATAAAAATTTTCTGGTACTGATTTTAAGTGGAATCCTCTCCAAGATAAACATATTAAACTTTTTGGAAATTCTTCGTAGCTTCCCCTGACGTTGACGTTGTTGAGCATGAGAAGTTCAAGATTGTGCATCCTTCTAAACGCCTCAGCTTCGAAATCTGTCTCATTTGATGCAGAAGCTGAGTTTGTGGATGAAAAGCTAATTGGCTTCCAAGCGAAGAAACTAAGCCGACGTCGTCTTGAACAATTTCCATCATAATCTTCATCGTGGCATCGTTTTTTATGACATCCAACAAACGTTGTTTTGCTAGCAAGGTTGAGCATGAGGCCCTTAATATTTTCCGTACCCTGCTAACAAATCAGATCATTGAGTAAGTATATAACTAGTACTGGACAACAAATCATAACTAAAAATACATACACATGAAAAACATAGTTCTTACACTTAATTTTCTCAAAATATTAGAGGCATCTTTCTGCAACACTCTACTACGTTTTCCGGGGTCATCAGGTGATTCCTCACGAATAATTTCCATTGCCATGTTTCTCACCATTTGATGCATGACCAACCTGTTCGAGCCTGGAATTTTCACTAGGCATCTGTCAACTAGATTTTCAATCCCAATCCTTGTGTAAAACTCTAAGCTGTCCAACATTGTACTCGTATAATCCATCTTCTTTCCTGTGAAGAAACTGGCTATGTGAAGGAATAAATTTTTGTCATGACCATCTTGTAAAGAATCAAAACTTATCCTCAGAACTTTTTGAATTTTGTCATTAGGGATCGCGTCTAACTTCTGCAATGCACTTTGCCATACTTCTACACTTTTTCCGGATAGAGAAGATCCCAGAACTTCAAGAGCTAATGGAAGCCCTCCACAGTGCTGTACCACATGTCTTGAAAGTTCCATGTAACCTTCTTCTGGATGGGATTGTCTGAAGGCATGCCAACTGAAAAGCTCAAGTGATTCGTACTCATTCAGTTCTGGAACCATGAACTTTTCAAAAACATCGTGAGCATTCAACAAATGTTCATGTCGAGTTGTTATGATAATTTTACTTCCTGGATGAAGCCACTCTCGCATTCCAAGAATTGCATTGAGTTGATCTCGGTTGCTCACATCATCAAGAACAATAAGAACTTTTTTATAGCCCACGGCTTGTTTGATCCTGATTGTTCCTTCATCCGTATTGTATACTTTCTTTGCTTTCCCCTTTTGGATATCTGAAAGAAGTTTTCTTTGCAAGCCAACAAAACCATGTTCTGAAGATTCTCGTATATCTGCAAGAAAGCTGCTACCTTGAAATCTACCAAAGTTAAGGTTATAAGCGGCCTTCGCGATAGTGCTCTTGCCAATTCCACCCATCCCACAGATGACAGCTACACCAACATCATTTGATTCATCTTGTAACCACATGTTTAGGCGTTGCACACGATAATCCATTCCAACTGAAAAGGCAGCGACGTCTAAAGCTGCGTGATCCAGTTCATTTCTAATCTCTTCAACAATATCTTGGATGAACTGCCCCTCATACCTATAATTCATTTAATTGAAATATATGACGCAGAAATAAGCATGAGAACAAATAAAACCAAAATCGATAGGAAAATATAAACCAAAATTGAACAACTTCAAGCTTCACTACCATCTACAATTTTACTTGAGGTTTTTTAGCCAAAATACACAACTCCTTACTTTGGTCCCAACATTTGAAATCGATAGAATTGGTCCCGAGTTTGTCCATATTTTGATCATTTATTGAAAAATCTCCATAAAATAAGGATGAAATGATAAAAATACCCTCAATTTGGTCAAATCATTTTGGCCTATTGTTTATTAAATTGAGGATAATTTTATTATTTTGATCCTTATTTAACTTAATTTTTCACCCATGGATCAAAATGATTGATGATAGACAATCTCAGGGACTCCTTATATTGATTTTAAATCTCATGGACTAAAGTGATGAGTTATGCAAATCTCAAGATCATTTTGGCTAAACAAAACCTTTTACTTAATTTAAAAAGGGGTTTTTCTTTAACTCTAATCTTCAAGAAGATTGAAATTTAAAATAAACCTGATGTTAGATTACATATTGATTATAATCCCTTAATGTATCCTTAATTCAAAATAGTTAATGTGCATTTTATTTAATGTCTCCTATTAAATATTTAAATTTATTATTATACAAAATTTTAATTTATTTTTTGACCAAAAAAGGGTTTTTTTTTTTTTAATTTATTAATTTTATTTAGCATTCTTAAAACTTGAAAGACTCAATTAATGTAACTAAATGTTAGTACCGAAATGTGTGTATCGAAATGTATTATATTTAACTAATGTATTTAAATATTAGTACTGAAATGTATGCATCGAAATATATGCACCAAAATGTATTATATTAATTAATGCACCTAAATGTGTGTACCGAAATATTAGCACCGAAATGTATGATATTTAACTAATGTGTTTAAATGTTAGAACTGAAATATATTATATTAAATTAATGTACCTAAATGTGTGTACCAAAATGTATGCATCGAAATGTTAGTACCGAAATGTTTTATATTGAATTATTGTACCTAAATGTTTGTATCGAAATGTATGTACTGAAATATGTGAATCTAAATGTATGCATTGAAATGTATTATAATAAATTTAATGTACCTAAATGAAAAAGACAAAGTACATCGAAATATATTGTATAACAAAAATTAATTTATCTAAATGTTTACAACAAAATATATTACGATAAATGAAATGAAAATGAAAATTATAGTGAAATAAATTAATACATTAAAAATTAGGAAGAAAAAGAGAAATAATTAAAAAAAATAAAATATAATTAATAAATGAGGTTATTAATGTATCGAGTGACAAAAATTAGATTTTGATCTTATTCATGGTTTTAGTCTAAAAATCATCTTTGCCAAGGATTAAAATCTAGTTTTCTATAGGGGTCTTTGAACTTTAATCCTTCAAGAAGATTAAAATTTAATAAAAACCTGGTGTTAGATTGAATATTGATTTTAGTATGTACTGAATTCAAATTCATATTATATTTTTGTTTTTATATTTAATAGATAACTTATTTAATGTTGTTACATTAAATTTTAAATTCATTATTATACACATTTTAATTCACTAATTGTATTTAACTTAATGAATTTTATTTAACTTTATTTGATTAATGTACCTAAACTTTTGTATCATAATATATTTTACTAAATTAATGTACCGAAATGTTTGTACCTAAATATATTGTAGTGAATTAGTGACACATAAGAAAATATGTAAAAACATAAGTAAATAAAAAATTCCGTACCTAACTATATGATGCTAAACTAGTGTACCGAAATGTTGGTACCTAAATATATTATACTAAACTAGTTTACCGAAATGTCCGTACCTAAACATATTATACTAATCCAATGTACCTTCGTACCTAAATATATTGTAATGAATTAGTGGCAGATAAGAAAATATGCAAAAACATAAGTGTGCCAAAAAATCTCTACGAAAATATTTTCTTATATAAGATGTTACCATAATGAGAATTAAAATTTATAATATTTTCATGAAATTTAAATTCATAAAATTATAAATAAAACAAGAGACATTGAATATATGCTGGCATTAAATAGAGTCTAAGAACTAAAATCAATTTTTAATCTTGTATAAGACACTTTTCTAAACTTCATCTTATTTAGAGATTAAAATCTAGTTTTCTAATTTAAAAGACACTTTCAATTAGCTTGAGAACATTATGAGAATAGAAATTACCGATCTCCTAAAACCATTCCTCCCAAAGACGCAACATCTCTAAGAGCTCTTCTCCACAACTCCACCTTGTCCATCTCCTCCGTACTGAATCGCTTCTCATGTCTGGCAAATGCTTCAGCAAAAGAACCACTCTGCTTCCTGACATCAGATGGATCCACATCATAGAAAACTGGCAGAACCACATGTCTACGATCAGTATTTCTACGTTCCACGATCTTCAAAAGTTCGTTCAAACACCACCTTGAGGAAGCATAGTCCTTGGAGAAGACAATTATCGATACTTGTGACTCCTGTATCGCCTTCTCTAACTCCGACTCAATCTTCTCCCCTCTCTTGATTTCATCATCGTCTCTAAACGTGTGGATTCCTGCTAGCTCCAAGGCTCTATAGAGGTGATCAGTAAAGCCCTTGCGCGTGTCCTGGCCTCTGAAACTCAAGAAGGCATGATAGGAACACCGGTAAGAGGACGAATAAGAATCTCGGAAAGCATCCATCTAGAGAAACTCTCTGCTTCTTGGTTCTTGCAATGACTGAATGCAGGGCACGAATATGCAAGGCCGAGGACAATTATATGCAGTTTCTGAGAGGGACATATATATGAAGAGGAAGGTTCCCATTAGCCACCAGGAATTCCACACTTACTGACGAGGAAGTTTCCTTGTAAGTGAATGGGATGTTGAGGTACAGAATTTGAGAGGAGTTTGACTATCAGCTTTGATGAAACTAGGACAAAAAAATGTTACGAGGTTGAGTGAAATTGTAAATACCATAAATTGTGAAGCATTCTACATGTAAATACCATAAATTGGGAGACCTTAAATTGCCCTTGAAAAGTGGGAGACCTTAAATTGTGGAGCATTCTACATGTAAATACCATAAATTGCCCTTGAAAACTTCAAAATTTACAATTAAATTAAGTACATTACATTTTACACCCTCAAGTTTGAGTGAAATTGTAACCTCATACAACATATTTAGAGCATTTCAATCTCACACACAAACTTGTATTTTATAGCAATTTCAAACATTCGTTCGTTAAACCGTTAATTTAACATTTTTTTTTCTTTTTTTTCAAACGTTAATTTGACTTTCGGGGTTAGGGTATTTTTGGGGGCATGTGGCTTGACGTGAAGGAGTCAAATTAGAAAGAAGATTGGTGTAGGGGACTAGTTCCACAAGACACGGTGGTTGTATGGAATGGGTGGTGCTGATGGAGAATGTAGGAAAGAAGGTGGAAATGCATGTGGTGTGCTCGGGTGGGAGAAGAGTGGGTGGGTCCCTTTTTACTTTGTTTATTATTTAGTTTTGTATTTAAATTGTTTTTATAATTAATTATTTTTATATGCCTAGTCTTTAAAATATGTGGTTCATGTATTTGCCAGTCATCACTTAACAGTAAATTGACGATTTGACTAACAAATATATAAAATTGCAATAAAATACAAATTTGTGTATAAAATTGAAATATTTTAAAGATGTTTGAGGTTGCAATTGCATCCAAACTTCACGGTGTAAATTGTAAATTGGTAGGTGTTTTATGATTGACAAATATATAAACAAATTAACTTAATTTTTTTTTTTTTAAATCGTAAAAAATTTTCTAATTTAACATACAAAGACTAATTATCGCACGCATAAATTTTGACAAGCGGCTAGTAAACACAAGAAAAATAAAGTACAGTAAATGAGAAAGAGTTAAACCTTACAGTTGACGAGTTAGCGGGAAGATTCTTAATAGCCACCAAGACACTTCACACTTATTGATGAGGAAGTTTCCCCGATGGATTAAGTCAATGGGTTGGTGAGGATAATACAGAATAGGAGTTTGACTATTAGGGGGGAGTTTGACGATCAGCTCCCATGATGAAATTAAACAAAGAGAAATGCCAAGGAAAATCTATCAGAGCAAGTTCAGTCCATTCAATCCGTGGTATCATTTTTTGTACATAATATTTGACACACGTTCTTGCAATACTTACTTCGTTATATATTTAAACGATCTGAAATGTTTATCACTTATTATTTTCTCAAAGACTATGTCTACCAAAAGATCATCTAAATCTGATCCATTTCTTCAAAGCTAGTCTATGAAGAGGCTCAGTGCTCACAGCTCAGTGGAAAGGAACTACCAAAGAAAATGTCATGCGACGCGAAGTAACGAGATTAACTCTAACAGAGGATGCAATTTTAGGGCAACATGAATTTACAAAACAGAGAAAAGTAATATGAACTCAGATTCTTCCCACTCGATGTGCAACAGCATGAAAAAGAAAAGAAGGTATGACTAATCTTGCAGAGTTTAATTTTGAAACCAAATGCGATAAACAAAAGAACCACATGTTTGCTATAAATCACTACACAAGATATAAACGAACGGGACAAGATATTTTAGATCATCCACTATTTGTGCAGCAAGTTAATCAAGTTTAGAAAATTTTCTTCTATTTTTGGAACCTATAAAACATAGCGACAAAGAAAGAGACCAAAGTGAATGATCTAGCGGTTGAAGCCAATTTCAAGAAAGGTACAAGCATACATAATTAGGAACCCAACTAAAGATAAATAAGTAAACTTACCAAGATCAACAATACTACAGGCATATCAGGACTTGATCTATAACAAAAACAAAACTTGTCATTCATGATGTGAGAGTGGTGTAGTTCAACTGTACAATTAACAGTCCCAACCGGAAAGTTTCAGACAACACAACATCATCACTGAAGCATGAGAGCACGTGAAATGTAAAGATCCAGCGAAATCCGACACCGAAAAAGATTAAGAAATAATACCTTGTCATATACGGTAATGAAGTAGTAACCATTGGGAGCACATTGAGTGCTATCCTTCAACAACCCATCAACTGTCCGAAGCTCAACCTAAAATCCCAAAATCAATTTGTTACTTGTTCGATATCCCGTATCTGGTTTAGATTAGTGACGAAAATGCAGTGAAATTTCAGGCACTAATTCCAAAAATTGTTTTACCGTGATCTGAGAATAATCCAATTTAGCATCGGTCGGCTTCCTGGCCTTGATCAGAGAAGAACTAGCCTGAGAGTTTACAGTGGCGATTACAGACTCGATCAGGTAAAAGGGTAGAATTCATTAACTCTAACAGTGAAAAAGATAAAATCTTTTACCTCGACGAAGCCGCCGCAGCCGTGGATTGAGTCGGCGAAAGTGGTAGAGAGAGAAGAGATTACGAGAAAGAAGAAGAAGAAGGCGGAGGCGTGGTCTTTGATGCCTCCCTCGTGTGAGTGTTTTTAGAGTTGCGAGACCTGATCTTCTTGGATGCAGACGGGGTTTAGTTTCAGCCATTGAGATTGATCCAACGGTAATCAATTAAATTGCTCCAGGTATCAAATAGGCAGCCGCTTGCTCGGTACCCCTTTTCCCTCCTTTCTTTCTCCACTCTTCTGCTGCAAAATCTCTCCTCATCCCTCTCACCTCTCCCTCTCTCTCTCACCTGTTCTTCTTCTCTCAGTCGTCAGGTACTCTCTCTCTATTTCTGGTCGCTCTCGTTGGCTGATATATAATTTTGTGACGTCTACCTCTAGATAACCAGAACCTGAAACGCAAATCCTTGTTCTTATTTTCCTTCTGTTTCTGTTTTTAAAATAATTATTAGTATGAACTTGTGAGCATATCTGGTGAGTTTCGAAACGCAACTGGTGATTGATGTGAGGAGTTTCTTATGTTAAATTCCTGTGGCAGTGCCAAGTAATTGATTTTGTTACTCACATTGCATTCAGATTTCTATCTTGTAGTTTCCTTTGTTTCAATCTTTATATATTTATCGGATACCGCAGTTGCTCATTTAGCTTTGTGTCTTTACATATTGGTTTTCGAAAGTTAAGTTCAAGTTTTTGTATCATTGATGTTAGTTAGACTGAATTTCGTATCTCATGTCTCCTATTGTTTCCAACTTTATATTTAATTGGAATTGGAACCACAGTTGCGATTGCCAAAGCCTTGAAGAATCTTACAAACTGTTTTTGGACATTTGAGAGTAATAGACTAGTACTGCGAATAGAGATCAATGATGTCCGAAGAGTGAAGAGTCGATTATAATTTTTGCTTCTCATAAAGATATATATATATATATATATATATTATAGAGTTCTATGTCTTTTGTATCGGAAACATGAAAGTCGTGGCATAAATGTTCCCACTGACTCTTTGTGCAATAATTGATAACGCGATCTTCGAAGTTCGGAATTTCATGAAAGTACAATGTGACAATCTGTTTTTTTCTGACTCGCCTTAAAATTGCTTCAATGCATCAAACTTTATCATCTGTTCAATTGAGTTTGATATATTTTTAAAGTTACCTTAGATGTCTATCTCTTATTGCCTTACAGATGGTCTGTTATACTCCCCGTAAGCTGGGTGGAGGCATTTTGGATTTCTCTTGTCTCTAAGGGGGCTCATGCAATGGGGTTGAGAGAGAAGCGCTGGATTTCATGTGAAGTAAGCATTGAAACTTATTATGTATAAATTATAATATTTAATATCAGTTTATTGAACGTTGCATTTAAGTCCCTTTTATTTTCTAGGTGGGGTTACCATATTTTCCTTCAGATTTTCCCGATTGCGATGCTTATTTATGCCTCAAGGAGACCGAAGCTGCTGCCTCTAATCTTAAAGAGGAACTTCGTCCTCCAGCCATAAGACCTTTGAGGGTTCCCATTTTATCCCCATGGAATAGTATCCGAGTTGCTTTAAACGAAGAATCTAATGCAGTTGGAAATGCTGAAAGTTTTAGGCAGCAACATGGCATCAGAAGCAATTCATCATCTAATTCAGACTCTCGAAATTCTGATGCTACATTAGCCGCCTGTCATGGAAATTCATTTGATGGTTTTATAGCACGGATGAGTTTTTCGCTGACAAATTTCTTGAGTGAAATTCAAGGCTGTCATTTACGTCTTATCCTTATGTCGCTGATAAGGAGACAAGTTTCACGAAGTTTATGAGGGATGAAATCAAGCTTGGTCCAGGCCAAGATCAGTTTACTAGATTTAAGAACAGTCATAAACTATTTTTTGTTAGAGTATTACTCCATGCTTACAAGGAAGGTTTTCTTGAAGAGGGAGCTGTAATTTGTGCACCTCGACTGACGGACATCACTGTGGACCAGGTAGTCGTTTTCTTTGATATCCTATAAGCTTATGGTTTATATGATATCCTATAAGCTTATGCTTGTATTACAACGGTGGTGCTTGAAATTTTCTCGTCTTTTATATACTAGTAGAGGAGATAATGTGACCTATTTACATTACGCCTCTTATTGAGAACCTGCATTAATGAAAACTTTCTGAGATTTAATGTAACCGTTGAAAATTTTAATCATGGGAGTGACTTGAAATTTTGCGGCTATTTTTGAAAGACTTTATACGTATTTTAGAGCACCATTCATGCTGCAGACCAATAATTTTGAAAAATAAGCTTCATGTGTGTGTCCTTCAGGTCAGAGAGTTTCGATGGAGGACTTCAATTGCCTCAATCTGCTGTGGCTTCGTACTTCGCAGAGCAATCTTCTGGTAAGTGGGAACTCCAAATGCCAGAGGACCCTGTTCTTAAAGAAACTTATCGTTCGTCAATAGGCTTTGTCACCACTGGTTTTGTTAGAGGGAGGTTAGTTCACAGCCTCTTGCCACTTTACAACGACCATCTTTTCTTTATATTTTGCTATGCATTCATAATTTTCCAAATTATTTTTTATGCAGCAAGAAGCCAGTAGCACAAGCTTTTTGGGAGGCAGTTGTACTCGCTTGTCTCAGAGAGGAACAATGGGATTTGGTGCCAGCTAAACGAAGACGAAGGGAAATATATGTTCTAGTCAGGAATTTGAGATCTTCAGCTTATAGACTTGCTCTTGCCACCATTGTTCTGGAGCATCAGGAAGAAGATGTCGAATTCTTGTGAGCAGCCGCAGAATATGTGGTTGGCTTGCATAGCACCACGAAACAATGTTGTTCAAAATTTACTTTTACTAAACCAAATAGCTCTAGGAAGCTTCATGTTTTTCGTGTCGCGGCAACATCAGTCATTTGTCACATAATACATATAACCTTTCATCTTTACAAACACTTAACCTTAGTTTGCGGTTTTTTGATTTCGAAGTAGCGTTAGTTGGCGATATTCTTGTGATCGTTGCCACTAATCTATGTAGTAAACTAAACATAGATTTGTGTAAAGAAGACCATGAACCTGTTCCCCAGTTCTCTGAAAAAATGACCTACCTGCACAATGCCCGTTACTATGAACAAAAAATAAAATCTAATCAATTTGTGAAGTTCTACCATTACTCTTATCTCCCCCGAAGCTTACTAAATGCGTGTCACGGAACCACGCAGGTAAGATTATATTCGGACTATGACATTACATGATAGACAATGATAAAACGAATGTGAGATTAAAAATGTAAGTTCCAATGCTCAGAGTCAATGAAAAGCATGTGCATTGAAGTGCAAAACATGTTTTGGTACCATAAACAGAAAAATCTATGCCTGCAGACTTACGTGTTGATACAATACCGATTGCATCAATCTGAAAATACTGAAAGCTCGAAAGATCCAACGCTAAAGATTCCCTTTATACAAGTTCAAGAACCGAAAAATATGTCGAAGTTCTAGGGAGCAGTCAATTCACTCGCGGAAACCTTTTGAAGCAAATTCTCAAGCTCGGGGCTTATTTCAATATGCTCTTCCTTCAATCTCTGACGCATCGCAGGTTCCAACTTACCAGCAGCTATGTAACGCTTCAGAATCTTGCAAAATTTCTCAGCAGCATCAGCATCCTTCTTGTCCTCAAAATACTTGAGAAATGCAATTTTGGCAGCTGGGGATGGATGCGATTCCCCATCCTTGCTTACCGAAACAGCAGCTCCCAAGTGGTTATCAGCCAAATCCACCTTACGGGTGTTCAAGGCGTGAACCATGAGCATTTCCCAAGCCTCGAGGAAAGACCCTTTACCTTTAGTCTTCTTACAGGTATTTGCAAATATCAATTCTGCTTCTTCGTGCATGCCCTGACTGAGTACCCGCGTATAGCAACATTTGCCAAACTCGTATCATATTTGGAGCAAATGGACTCCAATTCCTCAAACATTTGTCGTGATCATCTTGTAAAGGATCAAAACTTATCCTCAGAACTTTTTGAATTTTGTCATTAGGGATCACGTCTGACTTCTGCAATGCACTTTGCCATACTTCTACACTTTTTCCAGATAGAGAAGATCCCAGAACTTGAAGAGCTAATGGAAGCCCTCCACAGTGCTGTACCACATGTCTTGAAAGCTCCTTGTAACCTTCTACTGGATGGGATTGTCTGAAGGCATACCAACTGAAAACTTCAAGTGATTCATACTCATTCAATTCTCCAACCACAAACTTTTCAAAAACTTCATGCGCATTTAACAAATGCTCATGTCGAGTTGCTATGATAATTTTACTTCCTGGATGAAGCCACTCTCGCATTCCAAGAATTGCATTGAGTTGATCCCGGTTGCTCACATCATCAAGAACAATAAGAACCTTTTTATGGCCTACGGCTTGTTTGATCCTGATTGTTCCTTCATCCATATTGTATACTTTCTTAGCTTTCCCCTTTTGGATATCTGAAAGAAGTTTTCTTTGCAAGCGAGCAAAACCATTGGGTTGTTCTGAAGATTCTCGTATATCTGCAAGAAAGCTGCCACCTTGAAATCTATCAAAGTTGCGGTTATAAGCGGCTTTCGCGATAGTGCTCTTGCCAATTCCACCCATCCCACAGATGACAGCTACACCAACATCATTTGATCCATCTTGTTTAGGCGTCTCACACGATTATCCATTCCAACTGCAAAGTGAGCAACGTCTAAAGCTGGGGGATCCACTTTTTTTCTAATCTCTTCAACAATATCTTGGATGAACTGCCCCTCATACCTGTAATTCATTTGAATCGAAATATAGGACGCAGAAATAAGCATGAGAACGTATGAACCAAAATCGATAGGAACATATAAACCAAAATCGCAGTATATATAGGAGCATATAAACCAAAATCGAACAACTTCAAACTTCACTGCCATCTACAATTTTACTAAGGTTTTTTTAGCCCAAATGGACCATGAGATATATATGCATAACTCCTTACTTTGGTCCCTGAGATTTGAAATCGATAGAATTGGTCCATGAGTTTGTCCACAATCAATCGTGATTTTTCACTGAATGACCAAAACGATTGATTGTGGACAAACTCATGGATTAATTCTATCGATTTCAAATCTCAGCGATCAAAGTAAAGAGTTATGCATATCTCATGATTATTTTGGCTAAAAAAACCTTTTACTTATTTAAAAGACGCTTTCAATTAGCATGACAACATTATGAGAATAGAAATTACTGATCTCCTAAAACCATTCCTCCCAAAGATGCAACATCCCTAAGAGCTCTTCTCCACAGCTCCACCTTGTCCATCTCCTCATGTCTGGCAAATGCTTCAGCAAAATAACCACTCTGCTTCCTGACATCGGATGGATTCACATCATAGAAAACGGGTAGAAGCACATGTCTACGATCAGTATTTCTACGTTCCATGATCTTCAGAAGTTCGTTCAAACACCACCTTGAGGAAGCATAGTCCTTGGAGAAGACAATTATCGATACTTGCGACTCCTATATCGCCTTCTCTAACTCCGACTCAATATTCTCCCCTCTCTTGATTTCATCATCGTCTCTAAACGTGTGGATTCCTGCTAGCTCCAAGGCTCTATAGAGGTGATCAGTAAAACCCTTGCGCGTCTCCTGGCCTCTGAAACTCAAGAAGGCATGATAGGAACACCGGAAAGAGGAGGAAGAAGAATCTCAGAATGCATCCATGTAGAGAAACTCTCTGCTTCTTGGTTCTTGCAATGAATGAATGCAGGGCAAGCATATGCAAGGCCTAGGACAATTGTATGCAGTTTCTGAGAGGGACAAGTAGGACAAGACATATTCAACCCTTGCGATCTCTACAAGAATCTGAATGGGTGTCTGTCTTAATATTTGATAAAGACGAGGAGTTTGCGAGGGAATTTTAAAAATATAAAAAAGAAAAGTCACATCTAGTTAAAAGGAGATAAACCTTACCCCTAGTAAATCACGAAAAACAAAATATGGAAGTTGGAGAGGTGGTAGTTCGAAAGGGACAGGGAGGAGACAAGCATGGTGGATATGGGGAATAGAAAAGGTTTTTCTTTGATGCTTTGTATTTAAAAAAATAATAAATGACGATAAAATCTCTTACAATTCATCAAAACCCAAATCCATAACAATCCTCAAAATGTAAAGGTCATTTTAAAGAAAAATAAATAAATAAATAAAATAAAGTCACCTAGCCTGCGTAACCTTTGCCTAAGTGCTCTACCTAACATTTTCAACACCTGAAAATGAATCGTAGTATTGACTAGTTACCTAAGCCACTTTTTAGAACATAGAAAAAAATGTTTGATCTTGGCATAAACTAAAATTTGTGGGGTTTAAAATCAAACTCAAGTAAGCACAAATAGAACTATTAGCACTATTCTAAAAAATTGAGTCCTTAGACGTTTGAAAATTTAGAAAATGCGCTTACACCCGATTAGGTGTCCGCCTAGCCTACCTAAACCCGCAAAGGCACTCGCTTAGCCCATCTAAACCCGCTAAGGCATCCACCTAGATCGCGACTTTCACTTAAACAGAAAATCAATAACTTTCTTTTTGCATTCTATTTTGTTAGTAAAATATAAGAAATTTGTTGGATACTTGGATGAAAACTCATTATATGTTTGTTCCCCATGTTTTCAAAGTTGAACCATCTTTTGGTGTTCTTTAAGTATAAATAGGCACTTATTTATATAATATATAATAAATTTACTTAAATCCGCTTAGTCTGCCTAGGGCCCCGCCTAGTTGCCTAAGCGTTAGGCCCCAGTGTTGGAAATGTGCCCTAAAACCAATCATATGATGATACTTTACGGACATTTCAAACTAATGTAGTTTAAATGTAAAGGGCAAAGATTATTGTTTGAGCCGTCTCATATAAATGTTATATGCTTAAACGATAAGTCCAAGGAATATGTGATTGGAAGAATGCGATCTAAAGAAGTTAGATTCATGAGACCATTCTTTCGTTGACACATTCTAAACGTTCCTGATCATAGGATTGTCAATTGGGCATTGACAGTCCGTTAAGATCAGTACGTGCTATGTCTTCTCTCAGGGAGAGTGACTAGTCTCGAGTTATTGGTGTGTGTGACATCAAGACAAGTACGTAGGTGCTCAATAGAGAATGAGTTCACTGAACACGATCAACGAAGAGTTCTCATATTCATGTCACATGAGAACTCATGGTTGGGATAATGCAAATTAGTCTTTTGACCTGAGGCATCACAGTTGTCTTGTGGTTAGGTCCTTAATCTTTGATTATGTCAAAGTCACTCCATCAGAAGGGTGTCCACGGCATCGTTGGGGTTAAGCCACTTAGCCATGGAGGCAAGTGAATGCGCAACAAGGGATCTCTAACCTTCAAACTGTTTGAGGGAGAATACTCTATGATATGATTAAGAATCTTTGGCCAAAGTATGAATGAGATTTAGGAATGTGTTCCAAATCACATTCAAGGTAATCATATAAGCACAAGACTCACATTGGATAGTAGACATGAATAAACTATCAAACCAAACAATGTGGTCAAGAGTATTGTATTAGAGAAAGACCGTATTGCATTTGTAATCCTAAAACTGAATAGGTTCTCCACCTCTTCTGATTAGCTTGGGTAACCATGACATGCTGCTAGGCGTCAACCATGGTTTGTGGAAACCCTAAAAGTGTATTATCACTAACGAGAGAATTGAAAGTAAGTTTCAATTCACAATCGATTTGAAAGAGTTTGAATCGCCCACTGCCTCGCTAAAAGGAACCTAATGGATCGTACACCGTGTAAGGTAGAGATTGAAGATTCAACGGAGATGAGTAAGAATAATTAAATGGTTTAATTATTTATGGCAAGGATTAATTAATATGATTATTAATCAAACGAATAAGTTCGTTAAAAGACTTCGGGATAGTTTTGGACCTTAAGGCCCAATGGGCTTCGAACGTCAAGTCCATTGACTTAAGTTGTGTGACAACTTAATGAATAATGATTCACAAAGGCCCAAATAGCCCAATGAATACCCTAAGGCCGGCCATTTAGAGAAAGAGTGGGTTTTGGACTTATTTACAAGTTTGCCACTCAAATGAATTAAGGTATAAGTGTGACTTTATAGCCAAAATTCATTGAGGGGTTTTTTTGGGGAAATTGGAGAAACACAAACTCTCCTTTCTCTCTAGAAATGGCCGGCCACCCTTGAGGAAAACATCTAGCAATCTTACTTCCTCAAGGTCACTCATTTCTTCTCCAATCTTACCTTGGTGTGGAGACTTAGAGGTTCTCAATTTTGGGAACTTGGAGAAACATTTTGATCCATCCAAATCCATGGATCTAAGATGCAAGGAATGAAGGCCCTCTCTTTGGGTGATTAGCCTTTGCTTATGCAAAGAGGAATCTACAAAGGTATTGATTTCTCAACTCACTTTGTTTTGAGTTGAGTCTTGGTTCACCTATCTACTAGGCTTTGAAGTTCATGGGTTAAGTTTTATTTTTGAGTGCATAGAAACATGATTCCGCCTTTTAATTGTTAATTGCATGTTGTTGATGTTGCTCAAATGAACTTGTTTTTTCACAAATCTTCCTTCAATTGGTATCAGAGCCTAAGTCTAGTAGTTGGTGAATCATTTTGGGTTTTGTAGTTCATAGTTTGTGATTTGAATGTTGTAATTGTTACAAGCTTTATTCTTGCTTCTTTGAATGTAAATTTTGTTAGAAAATTTGTCATCTCAAATGTTGTAGATGTAGTTCATATGAGCATAAATTTTGAAGCTAAAATTTGGTGCCATGTTTTTAGGGAAATTCGGCCAAATCCAAAGGGTGGATTTTTGGGTTCTTGTTTGACTTGTTAAAAGTGTTTTAAAGTGACTTTTGGAACCCCTATGTACCCTAGTATGGTTGTATGTTATTTCCCTTAAGTTTGAGTGGTTTTGGTATGTTTTTTGGGTGAAGAATGTTCATGGAGCTCTTATGGGTTTTCATGGATGTTCTTCATTGTTCTTGATATGTTCTTGCCAAGAACAAAAGGTTTGGTGTTTTGATTCAAAGTTTTGATTTATTTCATAAAGTTTTTGTTTTGAAATATTTCTTATGTTTAAATATCTTAGATATTTGTTTTGAAAAATTAAAGAAATTTTAGTGGGTAGGTGTGTAATGATTTATTCCATTTCACACACCCCACTTACAAAACTTTGAAATTTTATTATATACTTTGCTTCAATGGCCGGCCACCCTACTCAATTAGGGTCCTTGTGGGGTTTTTATGCAATTACATACAGTTTTGATACTTTTGTGTATTTGTACTTTGACCCAAAAGTTTACGTTTTTACGTAAAGGTCCAAAATCACTAAAAGGACAAATTGTTTTGCTCCTTTAATGAAATTTTAGCTTTTGTGGAAATTTTTGGGTTCTAATTGTAATTACATGAAGTAGTGGACTTTTGTGTTTTTACAAAGTGACCCCAAAAGTTTAAGTTTTTGCAAATAGCCCAAAAGTTGAGGTTAATTGCACTATGGCTCAAACAGGTTGAGGTCATAGCATTTTGGCCCAAATTAGGTAGAGAACAAAATTGTTTTGTCTCTTTAAATGAGAATTGGATTTTCATTTCATTTAGCTCCATCTAAATCAATTCTATGGATACAAAAACCAAATGAAAATGTTGCATTCAAGTTTAATTAGTTAAAGCGTTAATTAATTAAAGAAATGGTGATTATGAACCTAAACCTACTATAATTGAGCTATGTGAAAGGCCGTTTCAAATTTGTTTGAACCATGGGAATGTGTAGATTAAATTTTGGTTGTAATTTGATATGATCAATTGTTGTAAAAGAGCATAAGCTCTTCTTTACTTTAAAGTAATTTGATTTGATCAATTGTTGTAAAAGAGCATAAGCTCTTATGTACTTTGAAGTACTCCTTTCTTGTTTTATTCGATATGCATGAAATTGAAGTAGTTGGGTCCAACGCCCTAAGACAACACGCCTTAATGTGATTAAACGCGTAACTAAAATCAATCTCCATTCCTAGACCGAGATTCAACACTAGGCTCGTGTTGAATCGAATCAAAGGTTCATAGTCATCCTAAGGCCCTAAGGCAACTATATAGTCCATTAATGAATGCAAACCTTATGTTAGTAGTATCATATACTCTTGCTTTAAAAACCGTTTTAAAAGCTTAGTGGGAGTATTATATACAACTAAATCAATCAAATGGACCAATAGTTGTAATAGGACCAAAATTGTTTTAATTAGATTAAAATGAATATTTATGTGATGAGACCTAAAACCCTCAACCAAACCATTATTAAGTTGATAAGCGAGAGATGCTTTGAATATCTCTTCGTGGCCTTCCACCGTGGTAGGCTCCAATCGTTTGTGACTTGTACACCGGCTTCACCCTATCATGGGGAAGTACAAAGTGCATGCTTACACTCAGGAGGAGTCTATACGCATATGATGAGGTGAGTGTAGGCAACGAGGATGGCCAATATCATATCATTGTGAGGCTATTCTTGAACCCCTTCATGAACTAAGCATGGTGGGAATAACTTAAGTAAGTGCAATGGCGCCGATATCATATCAGTGTGAGGCAACATTCTCTAGAGGCCAAATAAGATGGGTACTTGCAAGAGATGCAAATGAGTAAGCGTACTCTCTCATTATTATTAATGCTAGCCGATATCGTATCATCGTGAGGTGGGCTTGGTAATAGTGAGCCTCCCATACCCTACTAAGAGTTTCCTCCAAAACTCTCGAATTCCGATGAGGGATATGGAATTTGCTAAAAATAGTGGGTGGTGCTATTTTGATTTAAAGACCTGGATCAAATAGCTTAAAATCAATCAATTTATATTCGTTATGTATTTGTTTACCAATATATTTGCAAACGCTATCCAAAACTTGACAAAGAAAAACCCAACGCTTTAGTTTCCGAACTTGGTACCACAATCCCATAGATTGTCTTGAATGGATTGTAAAAGTACCTAAGTAGTCTTATCCTCACAATCTTCCTATTGATAATGTATCAATGGAAGAACATGTTTGATAAGTCTACCATGAAGAGGACAATGCAAACTCTAGTGTTTGTCTCTTTGTTACACGAACAAGGAACTTGAGAAGTAAGCACAAGGGCATGGACACTTTATGTGCCATGATTCTTCACTTACAAATTGGTGTATGAAGAAATGAGAGTTGCCTTGAACAACTCTTGAAAGTTTGTTATTATGTTTAGAACATAATGGTTGGTTGACAAAAATAGTCCATTTATATGGACTTATGATGATTTTGAATTATTGAGTGTTGAAGTGTTAAACCACTTAACGAGACGGAAACTAGGCAAGGACTTCACCTTTGTGTCCCTATCCTAATGGTTCACTAAGTTTATTGTAAACTATATAGTGAACAATAACCGCACGCTCTCCAAATCGTTTGATGTGTATAACACATTTGAAATAAGTTTCAAGAGAGATAGTGGGAGTTTAGGGACCATGACTATTGTAATCAAAAGGGAAGTCAAATGAAGAAGGTAAAATAACTCCAAGGGAACAAACCTTCTTTATGAAAGGATGGACATTGGAAGGGGTATTTGCAAGAAATGTCTTGCAAGTGTCAAGAACACACCTTTTGAAGGTGTTGTAAAATGTTCTTGAAAAGTTCATAACAGTTGGTTCTTCTACTTGAATGCATGATTCTGTATTAGTAACTATGTTTTACAATTGTTGTAAAAGTGTGCTAATAAGAAGTAGAAGATTAATGAGAGAAGAGAAAGTACTTCACATTCTAAACGTGAATCGAATATAGATCTCTGCGAAAGCGGATTGTACTTACTTCCTCATATGAACTACCAAAGAAATTGGAAAAACCAAAGATTGTCTTTACGTCCCAATTTTAAAGGAACATAATTCCGTCACAGTTGTAGAGATGGATGAATGTTTTGTTTGACAAAACATTGTTCTTTATTAATGAATGATTAGATTATGGTAATCTAATTAATTGTCTCTGTAGTAGAGATGATGTGGTAGTGTTAACTGTTTAAGAATATAACGATGCTTAAAACCCAAAAGGTTGCAAGGTAGTGACTAATCCCAACTGAGTTGTGATACCTCTAAAACATAAGTTACGAGTTGGTCATAGATGGATGCTTTGGATCGTTAGATCCGGATCCAATACCTTCTTGTTAAAATTGTATAGAGGCGAAATGTTCGAATCTTTATTCTTTTGGAAATAAGAAAGAATCACAAAGTTGTTGAGGTTAATTCACTTAGATGTTAGTGGCACTTGTCCACAACATAATACTACTCATGTTGTATGACATTCACCGAAGATCACTCTCGGTTGGATTATAATATATTTTGAATAAACACAAGTCCGAATACTTTGCAAAAGGTTTCAAAGAATTCAAGAAATGTAAGTAGATGAGTAAGACGTCTAAAGTATTTACCTCCTTAGATTTGATCCAAGGAAAAAGTAACATTTTAGATTAATTTCCTTGAAAAATATCAAGGAAAGTAGCATCGTAAAATAATGAATTTCTCCATTAGGAGAAGAATGAACATAAATAAGATTTAGTTTGTTGGACATTATCAATTACCCATATATATATGATATATACTTCTAAGACATGTTAGTTGTAGAGATCCATCCATCATGGATCTTAGCAAGATAGTGGGAGCTATAAGCGTCTTATGAGAAAAGATCAATTGTTTGATTTCTCATAAAGATGTAAATGAATCTTTTGTTTACTAGGTTTACAAAAGATTAGTGGGAGTTGATCATATTCCTAAATTTGAATATATATACATGATATATATTAATTTTGAAAATGAAAGGAATTCTTCATCGTTAAAGTTATGACTTTAAACATTCTATAATGATAGAATGTATATGGGAGACATAGTCTATATACATGGGATGGAAATCTATAATGATAGATTTCAAGATATAATTGGATTATATCAATCCCTAAAATAGACAATGAGATGCTAGGAAGTTTCTCATATGATGATAAACTTCAATTAGAATGACAATTCTAGTAAGACTAGGAAGTTGTTCTTCTCAAAGGGAATGTACCCTTTGACTCCCAAAGAAATAATGCGTAAATAGAATCCTTTATGCATACGCAGAAAGGTGATTTATGTATTACATATTGTATGAAAACATTGATATAAGTTGTACCTAGAACGGTACAAGATGATATCAGTGCAAGCCCAGGATCAGAACCATGGCAACTGTCAAGTGAATCCTTAGGTATTTAAGAAATACTAAGGATGGATTCCTCAAGAATGAGGAAGAATTAGAGTAACGTAATGGAAGCGTAAATGTATTAGATTATGAATCTAATCCATCATAGAATATCTCGTCATTATGAATGAAGTGATAATGAGATATCTCTTTATTATGACTAAAGAGATATTTGGGTGGAAACGTTAAAAGTAAATGACTTTAATGTGTTCCATCATGTATGCAAAATATATTGCCATATAGAAGCTTACAACATTGTTGTTTGGATGGGAAAGTTCATTCATGAACTCTCCATTCGGTTCCAACCAGAAAGTGTATGACACTAATGGGGCGATAGATCAAGCCAGGGAATCAAGGTCTCATCAAGGTCCGAACTCAAATGAGAGACTGAACCACATGATTGAGAATCATGTATAATGGTGACGTCATTATTCTCAAGGTTGCTTCTATGGATAACATATAGATATCCATTGTTTAGGCCTACTACTCAACTATTTATGAAATGAATTACAGAAGAGGTATCATCAATGATGACTAAGCTGATTGGCTCTAGTGCAAGTGGGAGATTGTTGGAAATGTGCCTCAAAACCAATCATATGATGATACTTTACGGACATTTCAGACTAATGTAGTTTAAATGTAAAGGGCAAAGATTATTGTTTGAACCGTCTCATATAAATGTTATATGCTTAAACGATAAGTCCAAGGAATATGTGATTGGAAGAATGCGATCTAAAGAAGTTAGATTCATGAGACCATTCTTTCGTTGACACATCCTAAACGTTCCTGATCATAGGATTGTCAATTGGGCATTGACAGTCCGTTAAGATCAGTACGTGCTATGTCTTCTCTCAGGGAGAGTGACTAGTCTCGAGTCATTGGTGTGTGTGACATCAAGACAAGTACGTAGGTGCTCAATAGAGAATGAGTTCACTGAACACGATCAACGAAGAGTTCTCATATTCATGTCACATGAGAACTCATGGTTGGGATAATGCAAATTAGTCTTTTGACCTGAGGCATCACAGTTGTCTTGTGGTTAGGTCCTTAATCTTTGATTATGTCAAAGTCACTCCATCAGAAGGGTGTCCACGGCATCGTTGGGGTTAAGCCACTTAGCCATGGAGGCAAGTGAATGTGCAACAAGGGATCTCTAACCTTCAAACTGTTTGAGGGAGAATACTATATGATATGATTAAGAATCTTTGGCCAAAGTATGAATGAGATTTAGGAATGTGTTCCAAATCACATTCAAGGTAATCATATAAGCACAAGACTCACATTGGATAGTAGACATGAATAAACTATCAAACCAAACAATGTGGTCAAGAGTATTGTATTAGAGAAAGACCGTATTGCATTTGTAATCCTAAAACTGAATAGGTTCTTCACCTCTTCTGATTAGCTTGGGTAACCATGACATGCTGCTAGGCGTCAACCATGGTTTGTGAAAGCCCTAAAAGTGTATTATCACTAACGGGAGAATTGAAAGTAAGTTTCAATTCACAATCGATTTGAAAGAGTTTGAATCGCCCACTGCCTCGCTAAAAGGAACCTAATGGATCGTACACCGTGTAAGGTAGAGATTGAAGATTCAACGGAGATGAGTAAGAATAATTAAATGGTTTAATTATTTATGGCAAGGATTAATTAATATGATTATTAATCAAACGAATAAGTTCGTTAAAAGACTTCGGGATAGTTTTGGACCTTAAGGCCCAATGGGCTTCGAACGTCAAGTCCATTGACTTAAGTTGTGTGACAACTTAATGAATAATGATTTACAAATGCCCAAATAGCCCAATGAATACCTTAAGGCCGGCCATTTAGAGAAAGAGTGGGTTTTGGACTTATTTACAAGTTTGCCACTCAAATGAATTAAGGTATAAGTGTGACTTTATAGCCAAAATTCATTGAGGGGTTTTTTTGGGGAAATTGGAGAAACACAAACTCTCCTTTCTTTCTAGAAATGGCCGGCCACCCTTGAGGAAAACATCTAGCAATCTTACTTCCTCAAGGTCACTCATTTCTTCTCCAATCTTACCTTGGTGTGGAGACTTAGAGGTTCTCAATTTTGGGAACTTGGAGAAACCTTTTCATCCATCCAAATCCATGGATCTAAGATGCAAGGAATGAAGGCCCTCTCTTTGGGTGATTAGCCTTTGCTTATGCAAAGAGGAATCTACAAAGGTATTGATTTCTCAACTCACTTTGTTTTGAGTTGAGTCTTGGTTCACCTATCTACTAGGCTTTGAAGTTCATGGGTTAAGTTTTGTTTTTGAGTGCATAGAAACATGATTCCGCCTTTTAATTGTTAATTGCATGTTGTTGATGTTGCTCAAATGAACTTGTTTTTTCACAAATCTTCCTTCACCCAGCCCACATTCTGGCTAGTACCTAACGTCTTTTAGAACCTTCATTATTAGAGCATATCCTTGAACATTAAAAGTATCTCCCATTGAACGAGAAATTAAGTCGTTAAGGCTCTTCCACTCAGATGTGAAGTTAAATGATTACATTTTAAATTAACGTACAATTAAAGCAGATTATTTATACAAACATATGTCTAGTTAAGAGCATCTCTAAAGGAAATGTCAAAATCCTAGGTGGAATGTCACTGTGCCTATTTGACATTCAAAAGTTTATTCAACCTAGGGATGACAATTCTAACCGTTAAACCCGGTAACCGTGGATAACCGTCCGAATGAATTAGATTTGGATATGAAAATTTGGGTATATTTTGGGTATGGGGAAAAACCATAAATATTATTCGGTTATGGTTTTGGATATGGTTATAGGGGTTCCCAATCCATATCCGTACCTGAATCTGAAACAAATAATATATAATATAATTATTTAATATTAAAGTATTATATAATATATATGTGTGTGTGTATATGTCTATATATATATATATGTAAATTCATTATTCACCGAATCTTACATTGAGAATACAAAAATTGCATTGTGTGAGTTGCATTTTGTGGCAAAGTTCAAAAGTTTTGATATGAATCAAAATCTATGAGAATTCAATTGTACTTATGGGAGATATCAAAGATTAACCAACATTATCAATGTTTAGCTTTAATTTTTATGCTCCACAAGATCCATTAATTAAATCATTTTATACATGAAATATTTTGATGACGAAATTAATATTTACTAAATTATCATGCATCAATTGGGCAAATATATTTTTTGTATTGACGAAGATGGATATAACCGTTAATCGATGGGGAATCCGTTATCTGGTGGGTATGGTCATAGATAATACCCGATGGTTAATTTTCGTGGTTATGGGGATGGATATAACATTTCCGTCTCCAAACCGATCCATTGTCATCCCTCGTCCAACCGAAGTGTTATTTGCTGACTGGATTTGAAGGCCTTGTGATTTGGAGTCAAATTTATTTTTAAGTCATTTTAATGGTGGATCCCTTATTCCATTAACATTTCAACCAATAAAAATTTTGTTTTAACATTTTTTTAATAATTATAACCATTTAAAACTCTATTTAAATAATAAAATACAATTTAACAATTCGGTTGGAAAAGTACAAAATTTAACGTAAGACTTCAGATTATCACATCAATTATCAATTATAATTTGCTTCTTATAATTTGATATCTCCTTTGGAGATAGTCTAAGTTTGCTAGAAAGATATAAACTTTAAATAATAAAAAGTCAAATAATTTTTTACCGCACGATGTTAAGATGTGACCCTAGGATCCCACCGTTTTCGTATTGTAATTTTTTTCTTATATTAATGAGCTATTCACAATTTGGGGCAGAAGTTTCAGGAGGGAGGATTTTGAACTCGGTTATTTTGCAGCATTAGCAGCAGAGTCAGACAAAAACATGTAGAGAAGGAGAAAGGGACAGAGACAGAGACAGAGAGCGAAATAAAAAATGGGGTCGAGAGCGAAAGCAGTCGGAGCATTACCAAACTCATTTGGGCCCATCCGGAAAGAAGCCCACGGAAGCCCACAAACCAACAGGAAAGAAGCCCATTCTAAGCCCACAACCCAACAGTCACTTCGGTCACTCAGACGCGCCTTCGGTCACTCCTTGATTAATTTTGATTAATCCCTACATGATTTTACTTTTACACAGAAAATGGATTCACAGTGAATGGTGTGGACTACGAAGGAAGCTTACTTTGTGTTGGCAATATGTTAATGTATTGGGCTCCCACCAAATTCTCTGACGTCACTCCTCATAGGTATTTGCTCTTTCTTTCCCTTTTTTCTTTCATTATACATGAAAACTTTGCGATATCATAGATAGTGTGTCGAAATAATTATCCCAACACAATGTACCGCCATTAGTTCGATGCAATTTCGGTTTTAGACAGTAATGGTTAAGATAAGGGAATGATGTGGTCCAAGATTGCTCTTAATTTTATTTTTTCCTGTGGAAATTGTACCGAATAACAAATTGGCATAAGACATTGGGTTGCCTACTCGCCTTTGTGGTACATATTATGTTATTGAATGACAAATGAGCCCGACTGTTGCAACTTTGTTCTTGCCCGAAAGCACTTTGAAGGGTGGTGAGTCATTAGCTTTTTACTTGTAATGCCACTAGAAAGTGTTCTTTGGCCGATAGTAGGTTAGTCTCCATCACTTGTCACTTCAGTGGCAAGCACATGGCTTGCATTTTGGCTGAGAATGCCTCAATTTCCTTCTGGGTTTTGGGCAAGTCTCCTTTTATTAAGTATTCTTGGGTTTTTCTTCATCCAAGTCCAATGTTCAAATATTAGCCCAAACACATATTGTGTTATCGATATGTATGTAAATATATTTAGTAATTGAGTTGAGCAGTGAGCTAGCAGTTTTATCTGAATTTCATCTACATTGCTGTTGTGATGCAGCTTATCAATCTTCCAACTTGTGCGGCCTATACCTGTTAAATTTCAAACTTCGGTTTTAGGTTGGCCTTAGTCAATTACTTGAGGTAGACACATAGGTGGAATTCAGAAGAACAAATTTCCTTTCTCTAAGAAGCAGCAAGTCAATACGTGACCAGTTCCTTTGTACAAAACATGGGCAGAAGCTTATAATACCTCTAACATTCTAGCACTAATAATCCAACATTCTCACGACAACACCCAAAGCAAATCAAAAAGGTCTTGGATCTTTAAGTAACTGAACCGAAAACCTTTTTATAACTATAGGCTACAGGGAATAGTGTTCTTCACGTAGCATGTGACTTAGATGGCACTTATGAAAATCCCATGAGAGGCCGACCGAGAATAAGAATATAAATATACATCCTTGTATTGTTAACTTGAAGTATTGTGATCGTGTTTCATCTTTTGCATCCAAATCTCAAACAGTAATGACCTACTAGTACATGTCATTCTGATGGGAAAATTTAATGTCGACTAAATTGATATGTATAACCTTGGCTTCAATCATGGGGTTCTTTTAATTTGCTTTCCAAACCGATTTTCTTTTCCTCATCTCCCTTGCTATTTCTGGCCGTCCTTACTTGATGACAAGCTTGACTTAAACTGCTATTTATATGGCTCATAAATTGATTCTACTAAAAACAATGCAGAAAATTGTAAGAAATTCTGGTGCGCAGAATGATAAATATGTAGAATGCCTCAAAAGTTTTTGGCTCTTACAGATTTTGTTGATTTCTGTGATGAGTTTTGGGCAATGAAAATTAGAAGATGAAGGGGGTATCACTTTTTCATTAATTTTTGGGTCTCTTTACAAGGTTAAGAAAAAGCAGATGTAATTCCTTTTTTCTTTTCATGTTTGTTGGTATCTGTTACATCTTGTCAGAATACTGGAAACAATAAGTTACTCTGTTTATAAATTACTTCTTGTTATTTCTGTAGTGATATTAGTTGATAATTTATTTTAGAGATTTTGATTCTCGTATGTGGGAGAAACATTGAACCCGTAGATCTTGAACTATGACGCTACATTCGTTTTACAGGAATGAAGTTAGAAGCCAGTATACTTCATCCGTATGTCTATTTTATTTCTGTTTTTTTGCACATTATTCTTTTGTGGTCGCTTAATGTTCTGATTGATATGACAAATGAATACGTAATGTTCTTTTGTAAGAAAATTTGATGATGCCACATTACTAAAAGCTCCTTTCCTATAGTTATATATAGGAAGTCTAACAAAGCATTCTCCAGCCTTGATGTTTTCTTGTAGGCACAGATTTGGGTTACCATTTAGATTCAAATAGATTGCAGTAACTTCTTCCTGTGTAATTAGGAATGTTATTGGGAATTGGTTTACCAATTACACTACTCCAAACTTGATTCGGTTTCACCTACAAATTCTTGGTCACGAGCTGTACACACGAAGGTAAGCTATTCTAGGTTTTGGTCGATATTCGGATTATCTCCAATTTCAAAATTTAGGGAATTGATTTGTTTCCATGTTGGATGTTTAAGATTTGCCTTCATGATGGTCATTTGAGGCTGTGCGAACTAGAATTGCTGTTGGCAGGCACGAGTTTGGGAAAGAACACTAATCCTAATTTAGCTCTCTTTCCAAATTTAAGAGCAGTAATTGTAATCTCTAATCTTAAAATATTATTTTTGGGGTAGCGAGAACGAAGAAGAAGGCACTCAAATTACTTTTATTCCAGTCCTTTTCAACAATTATATTAGAGGAGACCAGACTAAACATGATAATACGATCAAACTAAAAAAATAACTATGAAAGAATATTAGAGGAGACCAGGAGGGAGAGTGGCTAATAAAATTCTTGATTCCTTACCAGCAAATCACAAACTGAACCATATATTGACGTAATGTGAAGTAACTTGTTAAGAAAAACTTATCAACCTATGTCGAATTGTGATCTGTTTGTAAGGAGGCTGGCAATACTACGTATGAAGAAAATTTTTAGTTTTGACATTGTCATTGTCACATGTAGTTATTAATCCATGTGCTACATTAGTGACCAACGCTGCTTAACTCCTTACATGCAAATAAAAAACTGAAACTTATAATAACGTGAAATAACTTGTATAAAAAACAGAAACAATTATGTAAAAATGTCAACCAAATAGTTCTAGGAAGCTTCGTGTTTTTCGTGTCTCGGCAACATCAGTCATTAGTCACATAATACATATAACATTTCATCTTTACAAACACTTAACCTTAGTTTGCGGTTTTTTGATTTCGAAGTAGCAGTAGTTGGTGATATTCTTGTGATCGTTGTCACTAATCTATGTGGTAAACTAAACATAGATTTGTGTAAAGAAGACCATGAACCTGTTCCCCAATTCTCTGAAAAAAATGACCTACCTGCACAATGCCCGTTACTATGAACAAAAAAAAAAAAAAAAAATCTAATCAACTAAGTTTCGTGAAGTTCTACCATTACTCTTATCTCCCCCGAAGCTTACCAAATGCGTGTCACGACCACACAGGTAAGATTATATTCGGACAATGATATAACGAATGTGTGATTAAAAACGTAAGTTCCAATGCTGAGAGTCAATGAAAAGCATGTGCACTGAAGTGCAATACATGTTTTGATACCATAAACAGCAAAATCTATGCCTGCATACTTACGTGTTGATACAATACTGATTGTATCAATCTGAAAATACTGAAAGCTCGTAAGATTCAACGCTATAGATTCCCTTTATACAAGTTCAAGAACCGAAAAATGTGTTGGAAGTTCTAGGGGGCTGCTCTAAGCAGTCAATTCACTCAGAAACCTTTTCAAGTAAATTCTCAAGCTCGGGGCTGATTTCAGTATGCTCTTCCTTCAATCTCTGACGCATCGCAGGATCCGATTTTCCAGCAGCTATGTAAGTCTTAAGCAACAAACAATACTCATTGTAACTGAGACAACCTAGACGCTTCAGAATCTTGCAAAATTTCTCAGCACCATCAACATCTTTCTCGTCCTCAAAATACTTGAGAAATGCAATTCTGGTATCTGGGGATGGATGCCACTCCCCATCCTTGCTTTCCGAAACAGCAGCTCCCAAATGGCTATCAGCCAAATCCACCCTACGGGTGTTCAAGGCGTGAACCATGAGCATTTCCCGAGCCTCGAGGAAAGACCCCTTACCTTTCGTCTTCTTACAGGCATTTGCAAAGATCAATTCTGCTTCTTCGTGCATGCCCTGACTGAGGTACCCACGTATAGCAACATTTGCCAAACTCATATCATATTTGAAGCAAATGGACTCCCATTCCTCAAACATTTCTTTCAATCCCTCAATGTCATTTAGCTTACAAAGGGCCTGAAGCATTACAAGATAGCTTTCATTGTTTTTTGTGGGGAAAGATTTCCTGAGTGTTTTCCATACCCTTTTGACTCCACTTAGATTAGAAATGCAGGCATAGAGGCTAATTAAAAAATAGTAATGCCACTGCTTCAAAATCTTCTAAGGCGGCGTAGCTCTGCATCCATGTTTTATAAGTACGTTTGTCCAGAGGGATGTTTCTCTTCTTCATTTCTTGCATTAAAGGATCCACTTTCTCCGGGTTCTGCTTTCTCATATGCAGAGACATGAGACTGTTAAAGATAAAAGTAGACGAAGCACATCCCAACTCATCCATCGTTGCAAAAAGCGCCAGTACCTTTTCTTCCATCAGTTCCTTGCAGTAACAGTGCATAAGTGCACTGTAAGTGAATAGGTCCTTTGACGATTCCGGTAGGCCGCTGACATAATCCTCAGCGGCTTCTATCCCTTTGACTTTGGACGTAAGATCCACGCGTACGGCATAGTCTGATTTCGAGTACTCCATTTTCATAAAATCCATCCATTCCATTATCTGCACTAACAACCGAATCAACAACAGAACATATTACTGATAGAATTTCTGATCTCTATTGATAATTCACACACATCCAAGGCCTTATGGGAAGGCTCTGTTATATACATTACAATATACAAACTTTACACTTTAAAAATACAAAGGCTGCACGCCACACATGCAGCAGCACAGCAACAACACATCACTGCACTCGGAGCAATAGCACAGCAATAATAAACTGTCCTTCCTGCTGTCCATGAGTCAGCAACCACATGTCCACTATAGTTGTAATGATGGCAGGCACTTTAGAGTTTAAACATGAGCTGGATGACTTGGTCTTACAGCCCCCCGCAAGCTGACAGGCCGAGAAACAACTGGAAGCTTGGACACCAAAAGCTTGAAACGCGAGGAAGACAAGCCCTTTGTAAACAAATCAGCGAGTTGATCTTGAGAACAAATAAAATGTATCAGAAGCTGCTTTCGAACCACCTTCTCACGGACATAGTGATAATCGACCTCTAAGTGTTTTGTTCGCGAATGAAAAACTGGATTGGAAGCTAAGGCTATGGAAGAGACATTATCGCACCATATGTGGGGAAGAAGAAGATGCAGATGAAGGTCTTTGAATAATGACCTGAACCAAGATAGCTCAGCAGCCGTGTAGGCTAGTTGCCTATATTCAGCTTCTGTACTTGACCGAGAGACAGTCTTCTGTTTCTTTGAGCTCCAAGACACCAGATTGGACCCCAAATAAATACAAAAACCTCCTGTAGAGTGACGGGTATCAGGATTGCCCGCATAGTCGGCATCCGAAAAAGCATGCAGTTGCATATCTCCAGGTTTATAAACAAGACCATGATCATACGTGGCCTTTAAATATCGCAGGATACGTTTCACTGCCATCCAATGAGTGTCCTTGGGGGAGTGCATAAATTGGCACACCTGGTTAACAGCATATGAGAGATCCGGTCTCGTGATGGTTAAATATTGCAACGCACCAACGACACTACGATATTGCTCAGGATGTTTGTAGGGTTCACCAACATAAGCACTCAATTTTTGGCCTGTAGAAACTGGAGTGGAGATTGGCTTGGCATCTTTAAACTTCGTTCGCTCAAGCAAGTCCAGAGCATACTTGGATTGAGTCAAATGCAGGTTGTGACCAACGTGAGTGGCTTCAACGCCCAAGAAATAACTAAGGGGACCCAAGTCTTTCATGGAAAACAAAGTGCTAAGCTTTGTGATCAACCATGCCATTTGAGTAGTGTTGTTTCCTGTGAGCAATATGTCATCCACATAAATAAGCAAAATCAAATAAACTCCTCTTTGATTAAAAACAAACAAGGAGTAGTCACACATGGATTCTTGGAACCCTAACTGAAGGAGAAACTCAGAAAATCGTTGAAACCAGGCCCTAGGCGCCTGTTTTAAACCATATAAACTACGTTGCAGTTTACAAACATAGTTAGGATACTGGTTATCAACAAAACCTGGTGGTTGCTTCATGTACACATCCTCATTCAAATACCCATGCAAAAATGCATTCTGAACGTCCAATTGTCGAACATGCCACCTCTGTGAAACTGCCAGACTCAACACAAGTCTAATGGTACTATGCTTGACAACTGGACTAAAGGTCTCCGTATAGTCGATCCCGGATTGTTGATGAAAGCCATTAGCCACAAGCCTAGCCTTATGACGCTCAATCGAGCCATCTGCATGCCGTTTAATCTTGAAAACCCACTTGTTTGGCAATAAGTTCATGGCACGATGGTAAGGCACAAGAGTCCACGTACCACAGCGCTGCAAGGCACTGAATTCTTGAGCCATTGCATTCCTTCATTCTTTATGCTTTATGGCCTGACTAAAACATGTTGGTTCTGCCACCAGAGTGTCAGTATTAACATACAAAGCATATTTCGGGTTTGGCTTTTGTATTCCAGCTTTAGACCGAGTGGTCATAGGATGGATGAGAGGGGGGTCAGGAATCAGCACGGGATCACAGGATTGTGACGGAGTCGGGTTCACAGGGACATCAGCAACTATTTCTTGCTCATCTTGGTTTGGGAGAGGTTCACGAGAACTGGAAATGGGGGCAAGATTGGGAGTAGGAGCAGGTGGTTCATTTAGTGGTGGAGTATCTGGGAAACTAGTTGTAGTGGCGGGTTGGACATTAGGTGGGGCTAGACTGTGGTTAGTTGGTGTACCAGGGAGAGGATCTGAAAAATGAAAAAGAAGCTCAGAGGGTGGAGAGATACCTTTTATGCAGACGTTTTCCTTGAGAGATGTGAGTTCCTGGAAGGGAAAGGAATCCTCATCGAATAATACATGGCGAGACAAATACACTCGTCTCGTGGATAAATCCAAACACTTGTATCCTTGGTGATTCAACGAATATCCTAAGAAAACACATGACTTAGACTTGGGTTGAAGTTTATGTTTGGCATAGGGTGTCAACCAAGGAAAACATTTACACCCAAACACTTTAAAGGATACATAAATCGGTGTTCGATGAAATAACTTTTCATATGGAGATTTGTTTGACAAAACCTTAGTTGGTAACCTATTAATTAGATATGTGGCTGTCAAACAGGCATCAAACCAATATTTGTCAGGAATGTGGGCATGGGAAAGCATGACAACACTAGTTTCGACTATGTGGCGATGTTTTCGTTCCGCCATTCCATTTTGCTCAGGATGTTTAGGGCATGAAAACCGTTGGGAAATACCTTGAGTCGAAAGAAACTGTTGAAAGGCTTGACTCTTATACTCACCACCTTCATCACATTGAAGGGTTTTAATGAATGTGTTAAACATTTTTTCAACCTGCGCCTTAAATGTGACAAAAATACCAAATACTTCAGATTTGTGTTTCATGGGAAAAATCCAAGAATAGCGAGAATAATCATCGACAAACAAAACATAATAACGAAAACCTTCAATTGATATAACTGGTGAACACCACACGTCAGAATGCAAAAGTTCCAAAGGAGAGTGAGACACAGACTCGGACTTGCTAAAGGGAAGTTTGGTACTCTTGCCCAAAGGACAAGAATCACAAAACGTTACATCGGCAGTACCATGACTTGGTACTTGATTATTTGAAATTAAAAACTTAATAATTGAAGACGCAGGATGACCAAGACGAGAATGCCATTTTTTGGCTGGGACTCTAGCACCTAAGAAAGTTGAAATAGGATACTTGGTTAATCCACCGCCACCTGGAAATGGGTATAACCCATTCTCACATCTCCCTCGGAAAAGCGTCTTCTGGGTCTTGAGGTCCTTGACAAGGAAAAAATGAGGAAATATTAGTAGGTAGCAATGGTTATCAAGAGTGAATTTATGGGCAGAGATAAGGCTAGTGGAGGCGGATGGACAATGAAGGATATTGTTTAGTTCAAATGAGCAAGCCTTAGTACTGATTTTATTCGAACCATAATGTTTAATGGAAAGGCCAGTATCATTACCTACACCACCGATATTCTCATTACCATTGTACTCCTTCGGATTTACCAGATTTTGAATATCAGGAGTGACATGGGCATTAGCTCCTGTGTCTAGTAACCAGGTGGCATTTTGTTGTCGATTCAAAGTAATTGGTGAAGAGGCCATAGCAGTAAGACGTTTGGTTGGAATACGTCCTTCATACGCACCATTCATGCGCTGATAACAATCTAAAGCAGGATGGCCAGGCTTACCACAAATTTGACAAGTGATTCGCTCTCCACTTGTATTGAAGCGTTCCCCATTAACGGCAGGATTACGCTGATTAGTGTTGCGAGGAAAGAAACCGCGCTGGTTGATAGGGGAAGCACCACCTCGATTGGACGGAAAGCCACCACGTCCATTTCCACGAGAACGTCCACCACGTCCTCTTGCAGCTACAAAAGCATTGACTGGAGTAGCTTCCAGCACAGGTACAGTTTGTTCCATCATGCGCCTCTCCGTGGTCAAAAGGAGGGCTTCAAGGGTTGGGTACGTGATCGGAGTATCACGTGCCTGAGCTGCATTGACAGTCATCTCGAATGCAGGTCCAAGGTTATTAAGAATAATTTGAACCAGTTCATTATCACTTACTGGTTGTCCGGCGAGGGCAAGATTATCGGAAATAGCATTGACACGATCCAAGTAATCAGCTACTGAGAGATCACCTTTTTTGGTCAGGAGCAATTCATTTCGCAGAAAGAGAATGCGATTCTGAGAAGTGGATGCGTAACGCTGCTCAAGAGCCTCCCATGTCACACGAGATGTGCGTTTGCTGGCAACAGTTGCTAGAACGGAAGCAGTCAGCGAGCCATTGATCCAACTCAGAACCATTTGATCGCGTTGCACCCATGTAACATACTCTGGATTGACAGCAGTGTTTCCAGCCAATTGTTTCGGAGGACAGTCCAGAGAGCCGTCGACGTAACTCATCAGGTCACGACTCTTCAGTATTGGCAAAATCTGCGCCAACCATAGAGGATAGTTGGCACGATCAAGCTTAATATTCACTATGGTAGTCATGGAGGAGAAAAATGGATTGACGGATGAAGTTGCAGGAGGGGGAAGAATAGGGTTGACATTATTAGTTTCAGCCATGGAAACAGTGATGCGGAAGAAAAAAAAAACAAGGATCTTTTGTCTTTAGACAGAAAGGCTCAGTACCATGATAGAATTTCTGATCTCTATTGATAATTCACACACATCCAAGGCCTTATGGGAAGGCTCTGTTATATACATTACAATATACAAACTTTACACTTTAAAAATACAAAGGCTGCACGCCACACATGCAGCAGCACAGCAACAACACATCACTGCACTCGGAGCAATAGCACAGCAATAATAAACTGTCCTTCCTGCTGTCCATGAGTCAGCAACCACATGTCCACTATAGTTGTAATGATGGCAGGCACTTTAGAGTTTAAACATGAGCTGGATGACTTGGTCTTACAATTACTACTTACTACCTTGAAATCTATGAACCACTAAGCAATGTAATACAAATATTAGATCAAATTGTACTCGAAACACCTAAGTACCCGTTTGACAACCATTTCGTTTATAGTTTCTTTAAGATATTTCTTTTACATCTCTCCCACCATCCTTCTTCCGCTCTTCTATGTCTCCTATCTCTAAAACAAAAATGAAAACTAAAACCTAAAAACGAAATGATTATCAAACGGCCCTAAAATTCAAGAAATAGATTCACATTGCCTGCAATTGAAAATTTCGGGATAAAATGAAGCAAAAAATAAAGGGGGAGGGGTAGAAGTGGAAATGGGCGTAACCTCGAGGGCCTGCTGGTGCTTGCCGTGCTTGCGGAGCTCCTTGTTGCATTTCGCGAGCTGACTCTTCCTGAACATTTCGCCCTCCATAATGTACTGGTTTAACGTCTTCGCCAAGTTTTCTCCGGTCGCTCCCAAAGCCGATAGCCTCCGATAAAGCCTAATGGGGTTTCCAGGCTGACCCATTTTCGCCGCCGTCACAGCTTCCGCCACCGTCGCAGCCTCAACTGTCGTGCAGAGCTTCCTCGGCAGCCACATTCCGGTAAATATCGAACGGCTCAGATTCATTTTTGTGGGAGTCGATTCTCTCTATCTCTCTCTTTCTCAAAGCCAAAGGGGTTTTCTAGGGTTTAACGTGTTGGACAAGTTAGATTTCGGTTTCCACACGTTGCATTTAAATCACACTTTTTTTTATAATTAAACTGGGCCCGATAATGGGTCGAGGCCAGGCACCGGCCCAATTGATATATATATTTTTTTTTTCCGTCTGAAAATTGATTACTAAAATAATCCGTTTTTAGCATATATCGTCCTTTTATAATCGTTGTGTAGTTGACACGATGTCGTTATGTTGGTCAAAATTTAATTTCGATCATTTCATCAACCAAAAGGTCAAAAGTTGTTTATTTTAGTCAATTGTTCTATTTTATGACATTTTGAAATAGGTTGACCTAAAATTCATGTAGTTCACTCTAATTTTCACTTTTATTTTTGTGTCTTCATTTTTTTAGTTTAATCGTGTTATCACCGATACCTGACTAAACATGATAATATGATCAAACTACAAAAATAACTATGAAAGAATATTAGAGGAGACTAGGAGGGAGAGTGGCTAATAAAATTCTCGATTCCTCACCAGCAAATCGCAAACTGAACCATATGTTGACGTAATGTGAAGTAACTTGTTAAGAAAAACTTATCAACCTGTGTTGAATTATGACTTGTTTGTAAGGAGGTTGGCAATACTACGTATGGAGAAATTTTTAGTTTTGACAGTCATTGTCACAAGTAGTTATTAATCCATGTGCTACATTAGTCGACCAATGTTGCTTAACTCCTTACATGCAAATCAAAAACTAAAACTTATAGTAGCGTGAAATAACTTGTATAAAAAACAGAAACAATTATGTAGAAATGTCAAATTGTGACTTGTCTACAAGGAGGGAATACTATACAAATTGAGGATATTTTTATGTCGATGCTAACACTGTCACCTGTAGTTATTAATCACATGTTGAACTATAGGTGATTCGCATTGTTGATATGTCAGTTGCGATTCGCCCACCCAAAAATTATTCTCTTAGATGTAAAGAGCCATGTTTGTTTTGTTAATTGGGTAGATGATGCCCATAAGTGAGTGTTATGTATGTGCTTTGTGTTCAATTGGCAGGTAAGAATATTGAGATCCTTGTTTCCATCGTTGCTGCTAGACCTTTATAGGTTGCTGATACCACCTTTACAAGGTGGAAAAGTAGCTGCCATGGCCCATCATGGTTGCAAGGGTAATTGCAATTACTTGTCAATGGCTCAAGGGTCCTTACACAGTAAATTATGTCGACTTACCAAACGGTACCTCATGGAGTAGTGGGGTGAGCGAGTTTTGTTGACTTGTATTAGGATTCCTACAATTTTGGGATTCCTACCATATTTGGTTTCCTACTTTAGGATGTAATTATTCTTTCCTGTATTATGATTTGTATATATACCTTTGAATGGAGATGAATACAAATTATTATTGGAAAGCATTCTTTCTTCTTGGCACCAGAGCTGAGTTAGAAAAAAAAAGAAGGAAAAAATCGAACCCTAATTGAGTTTGTGTTTGATGTGCTCAGCACAATTTTGTTGTGCTTCTGATTCGCAGTTGTTTGTTTACTCGTCCTTGATCAATTGTAGCAAGCGACATCGAGTCGTTGCTGCCCGATTTCTGTCAATCTATTCTTCAACGCTGCCCAGGATTTTGTCCATCTGTTTGTTTTGTTCCAGATTCCCACCATAAAGCTGCAAGTTCTGTGGTATACCGACAGCAAGACAAATGGCTAAAGAAAAGGGGGCCGGTTCTGTGATGGTCCTGTTGCTGTTCTAATTATGGTGTAGTCTGAGAATTCAAGCTTTAATATTGGTATGGTATTGGATGAGAAGAACTATGATTTATGGGCTCCTCTAATTCAGATTCATATCGCTGGAAGGAAGAAGATGAGATATCTTCATGGGTCTATCAAGGCACCTAACGAAGACGATCCTAAATATGATGATTGGTTCTCTGAAGATCAAAAAATTAAGAGCTGGCTTCCATCTTCAATGAAGCCTGAGATTATGAAAAGGTACATTCGGTTGTTTGCTTCGAAGGAAATTTAGGACTCTCTTAAGGCAACCTACTTTGATGAGAATGGCGAGGCTAGAATTTATTCATTGAATCAGAAGGCATCACGTCTTCGTCAAAATGGCCGACCGTTGGCTACCTATTTTGGGGAGCTAACTGAGATTTTCCAAGAATTGGATCACTTTAATAAAGTATCCATGGAGTGTGAAAACGACATCAAAGTATTTCATAAATCCATTGAGAGACAACGAGTCTATATGTTTCTTGGTGGTCTCAATGATGTGTTTGATCAGGTTCATGGAGAAGTGCTGAGGAAGGATCCCCCGTTTGGGCTTCAAGCTTCTTATGCATATGTTCGTAGAGAAGCCAATTGGAATTAAGCAATGAAGATTGAGGTTGACAAGAGTGAACCTGCTGCCATGGCAGTAAAGGCCCATGGATCATCCTCTTGGTCGAACCAGGACGGGTCACAAAATCGGTCAGGACAAACTCGCCCTAACCAGACAAGTTGGGATCGTCCAAGGTAAATGCCCATACTGTGGCATGACATGACACTCCAAAAGTCATTGTTTTGAGTTGATTGGATATCCCGAGAGTTGGAATAAGACCCGTGGTCCTCGGTGTAACAAATCTCAAGGTTTCGTTGCAGAAATGAAGAATGATTCTGACTAGATAGCGGACAAGGCATCTGCCATGATTGCTGCGGCAGAGAGTGATGGTAAAGCACTAATTAGCTCTACTTCTGTTATGAATAATACATAGATAATTGATTCTGGAGCAACTGAACATATGACTTGTGATTCTACACAGGTTCCATCACTAAAAACCTCCACACAAACAGTGGCACTGTTTCCCTTTCTGATACCATGAAACTTGACACTGTTCTTGTGGTTCCCTCTCTGAATTATAATTTGTTATCCATTGCCCAAATAACCATTACCTTACATTGTTTGGTTTTTTTTGGCCTTATTTTTGTGTTTTTAAAGACATTCGAACGTGGAAAACGATTGGTTATGGTATTAGACGAGGGAAGCTGTATTACTTGGAGTTGACAACTAGTAGTTCTGGCTTACTAACTCAAGCTCTTTTCGTTGATGATTCTCAAGGGGATACTAATAAAGTGTTGGACATTTGGATGTGGCACCAGCGTCTTGGGCATGCATCTTTTGGTTATTTGCATAAGTTATTTCCTAGTTTGTTTGTCAAGAATGATGTTTCTCAGTTTAAGTGTGATGTTTGTGAAATGGCTAAGAGCCATCGAACTTCATTTCCTTCCTGTTTAAATAAAAGTTATGTTCCTTTTATGATTGTGCATTCTGATGTGTGGGGTCCGTCGAAAATAGCTACTCTTGGTGGTGCTCACTGGTTTGTCACTCTTATTGACGATTGTACAAGAATGACTTTGGGTTAGTTTGTTAAAGTGGAAAAGTGAAGTTAGTTGGCCTTTCAAAAGTTCCATAAAATGGTTGTTATGCAGTACAACAAGAATATCCAGGTTCTTAGGAGTGACAATGGTGGGAAATATGTTAATATGGAACTTCGTTCCTTCCTTGAACTACATGGTATTGTTCATCAGACCACATGCCCATGTACTCCTCAACAGAATGGGGTTGCCGAACGCAAAAATAGACACTTGTCAGAGATGGTTCGTGCTTTGCTCATTAAAGCACATCTGCCTCTACATTATTAGGGTGAAGCACTTACATTTGCGGCCTATCTTATTAATCGTCTTCCTTCTCGTACCATCAACTTCCATACGCCATTTCAGGCTTCATGTCTCAAACAAGCTGTCCACCAACTCCAAATCTTCTCCCGCAGGTCTTCGGGTGTGCTGCATTTGTTCACCTTCATCCTCCTCAACGGAGTAATAAACTTGAGCCTTGAGCCCTCCATTGTGTTTTTTTTGGGTTATGCTACTACCCAGAAAGAATCTCGATGTTATCATCCTTCGAGTAAGAAAATGTTTATCACTCAGGATGTGATTTTCCATGAGCATGACATGTTTTTTTGGATCCTCCGCGTCCTCACTTCAAGAGGAGTACAAAGATGGTGAAGTTCTGACCCAAGATAGTGATGTTTTGACATTTGATTACTTTCCCGTAGTTAGAAATGAGCTGCACGAATAGCAGCCTTTGCAGCCTTCACGGTTGGAGTCCACGGAGTAGCCCTTGCAGCCCACAGAGCAACCTTTGCAGTCTACGGAGCAGCAGCACATGTTTGGTGATCAGCAGGACAACGGACAATGGCCCAAGCCCACTCAATCGCAGCCAACACTTCAAGAGGAGGACCAGCCCACAGGTCCCACAGGTTTTGGTCTTGAAAATGAGTTGCAGCCCACTGTTTTTAATAGATCCGAGCAGCAATTGTCATGGGATCCTTCTCTAGATGTTATACCAGGTCAAAGCATGAACTTGTCTTCTGTTAATTCTTATAACCAATCGTCTTCTACACCGAAGGCACCTCCACTTCGCCGTCTTCCAGAGTGTGTTATCCGAGGTATTCCCAAACCTACTTATGAGGCAAATCCTAAGTGTAAACACAAGTACTCCGTGAGTGAACCAAATTCAGATTCAAGAGTGAGATATCCATTAAGCAATTATGTGTCTACCTGTCAACTGTCAGAATCAAATAAGTCATTTGTATATCAATTATCTACTGTATCTATTCCTAACAATGTGCAGGAAGCCTTAACAGATTCCTGCTGGAAAGATGCAATGAACGAGGAATTGAGATCAATAACTGACTTACCAGCTAGAAAGAAATATGTGGGATGCAAATGGGTCTATACTGTAAAATACAAAATAGATGGAACGGTGGATCACTTTAAAGCAAGATTGGTGGCAAAGAGGTATACATAGAAATATGGCGTCGACTATACTGATACGTTTGCACCAGTGGCGAAGATCAATACAGTCCGTGTTCTATTGTCCATAGCAGCAAACCTAGATTGGCCCTTGCAATAGTTCGACGTAAAAAATGCATTCCTCAATGGAGATCTAACAGAGGAGATTTACATGGACCTTCTACCAGGGTGTAATGATCCGAACATACGGAAACAAAAGGTATGTAAGCTCAGGAAATCATTGTATGGGTTGAAGTAGTCTTCGAGAGCTTTGTTTGGTAAATTTACCAATCCATGAGAGCATTCGGTTATAGGCAAAGTAATTAGGATCACACGTTATTCCTGAAATGCCAGAACGGAAAGGTTACAGCTCTCATTGTATATGTGGATGACATGGTGGTTACTGGTAACAACTCAGTTGAGCAAGCAACCTTGAAAAAGTATTTGTCCTCGAAATTTGAAATGAAAGATCTGGGTTCTTTAAAATATTTCCTTGGGATTGAAGTGTTGAGATGCAAGTCAGGAATATTTCTATCACAAAGGAAGTATGTTCTTAACCTTTTAGAAGAAACCGGCATGTTGGCGTGTAAGCCGGTAGTTACTCCGTTGGCCGAATGAATGAAGTTGGGTATCGATTAGAACCAAGTACCGGTCGAAAAAGGGAGGTACCAAAGGTTAGTAGGAAGATTAATGTACTTGGCCTATACTAGGTCGAATCTTGCTCATGCATCAAGTGTAGTTAGTCAATATATGCATAATCCCGGAGAATAACACATGAGTGCTGTTATGAGAATATTGAGTTACTTGAAAGGAAGCCCTGGTAAAGGAATTTTGTTTCAAAAAAATGGACATTTCAGAATTGAGTGCTATACAGATGCTGACTGGGCAGGATCGACGGATGATAGGCGCTCGACATGTGGGTATTTCACCTTTGTTGGGGGAAATCTAGTAACGTGGAGAAGTAAGAAGCAGAATGTCGTAGCAAGGTCAAGCGTAGAAGCCGAATTTAGAGGTATGACACTTGGTATTTGTGAAATCTTATGGCTTAAGTCTTTGTTACAAGACTTGGGGGTCAAACATGGTCAGCCGATAAAGTTATTTTGTGACAATAAAGTTACTCGTGATATTGCTCATAATCCAGTGCAACATGATAGGACCAAACATGTAGAGGTTGACAAGTTCTTTATTAAAGAGAAGCTAGAAAATGAAGTAATTGAGGTTCTTTCAATAGGAACTGAAGACCAAGTAGCATATATTCTCACTAAGGCGGTTTTTAGTGACAAGTTCTCGAGGTTTCTAGACAAGTTGGGCATGTCTAACATCTATGCACCAACTTGAGGGGGAATGTTGACTTGTATTAGGATTCCTACAATTATGGGATTCCTACCATATTTGGTTTCCTAGTTTAGGATGTAATTATTCTTTGCTGTATTATGATATGATTGTATATATACCTTTGAATGGAGATGAATACAAATTATTATTGGAAAGCATTCTTTCTTCTAGTTCGGTCCGCCGTTCTTCGTTTGCATTTTCATTTTTAAGGTCCGGTTCATGGAATGGGAGGGTTCACCATTGATGCAGGTGTTTGTAGAGAAATGCAAGTACTTAGAAGAAAGCAAATCCGTCGGTATATGTTTGAATACTTGTAAGCTTCCCACTCAGGTCAGTAACTCTTTTGAGTAACACTCGACTGTCGGGATAGACATTAACAGCCTGTTCAGGACCGTTTCTACGAAAAATTCATGTTCATAGAAACTGTTTTGAGTAACATGAATGTAAGCCAATAGATTCTTACATGTTTACCTAGAGGTGTAGGTGTTTTTATCCTAAAACATGTTTAGGCTGCTTCTCCATAAAACACTAAAGCTGCTTTTGTAACCTCTCTAAAAGCGATTTTCTTTATATTTTTATGTTATCTGGAAGCGCTTTTGTTTTGGCTATCCAGAACAAGACGAAAATAATAACAACTCCATAAAAACTGTTTGATGCAGGCTTTCTTCAAAAGATTACATGGGCGTTGCTTTAGCGATGGTTCCAATTCGTCGATCATAGCTGTCAGGTAAAACCCCAAGATCTCTACAGCTCTACTCATTTCCACATATTGATTGTCCAACAATTGACTCTCTCAATTGAACTCGAATACGGGAGTTTAAATTCGGGGTTCTCCCTCCGCTCCACTCCTCAAGGAACCATGTCTGGAGATCTGCACTAACGCCTTTCGACCGAGAGAAATGGCCAAAAAACATTAACGTAGAGAAATGTCCGAAGGCATGAAAGACTGTAGCATTGGTTTGCTACTGGAGATATCGGAAAACTAGATATGGATGGATTAGTTACAGGGAATGAATTATAAACTTTTGGGCATACATCGAATACCGTTTGATCTGCAACAAGCATGAAAAAGAGAAGAGGCATAAATAATCTTAACACGGAGTTTAATCGAAGCCATTTTATTTGAAATCAAGATTTTGGCAAACAAAAAAAGCAGAGGATTCCTGCACAGAAGTAAAAGCTGGGGGCCATGCATGGTATTATAGTGAGAAAAACCGGACATCGGAAAACCGAAAAAAATCGGATAAATAACGAACTGAAATCGTAAAAATCTTATTGATTAAAACCAAACCAAACTAAATTGGATAAGATATAACTTGATTATTTTTTATTTATTTATATTGGGTATTTATTTTTCAAGCCCAATTTTAAGTCAACTATTAGCCTAATTTCAATCCAAAATTAGGTAGACCGTAGACCCAACTTTAGGTCCAAAATATGTTGAAGGCCTTATTCTCTATATATTCTTTTTCATTTTCTCTCCAATCTCTTCAACGGGACAAACCCATAGTTTAAGGAGGAAAATGTGAGGTAAAGCAATGTCAATACTTGATATCTTAAGGATGATCATAAGCATACACAAGGGTTCGACTAACCCAGAGTAGATGCCTCATCAAAACCTCGTCACGTTAGCAAAAACCAAATGAATAAAATGCAGAATAAGAGTACACTAGGGTGTAGTTGGTTTTCATGTTTCTAGCCCCAACTTGAGGAAACTTCGAGTTCTAGGGTTTTGTAATCCCATTTCCAAATTCTTATTAATTTCACACACATCATTCATATCAAGCAATTCGAACATAGTCGAATCATAAAGAATAGGTTTTAGGGTTACTTGGCTGGTGTGACAAAACTCTGGTTTAAAATGACCTTTTCCAAATCTGGATTTCAATCTTTAATACGCTGCATTTCAATAAACATAAACTGACACACCCCGATTGGGATCAGGGCATGCTGGCTGTCACGTGGGAGTGACGTAACCATGTACACTGTGCGAAAGTTAATAAAATAATAATAAAAGTAGTACGAATAAATAAAAACCAGCTTTACACAAAGTAAGAGCATACAAGTGCAAGCGTAAGTGTGAAAACAAGTTCAGAGCACGAAGACCTAATGCAGTCCGGGAGAAAATAACGCTACAAAAGCACACCCGAAGGTGGTCCTACACTGGTAATAATCTGTCAGATATGCCGAAGAAATCCTCAGGGAAGCCACCAAAAGTGCTAGCCAACTAGAACCTGGAGGGGCGCAAAACAAAAAGTGTGAGTGGGCAAAAACAAAGCTTTTCGAAAACTGTTTCATAACAAAGTTCTAACCCCTCGCCGTAAAACCTGTATACTTCCCAGAAAAATAGAATATACATATATATAAATCATGCTCCGAAATATGCCATGTCAAATGTCTCTAAATAGAAAGCAAGTGCTCAGGAATGTCAAATCAATGTCACATAATCTGTCAGTCGGAGTCACCTAACGTGACCTGTACAGCTGAATCTAGAGCTCAAATCTCTATCTCACTAACTATACCTGCACCCGAGTCGGAACCACCTAAAGTGGTCTGTACGACAGGACTGGGTGTAATATAAGTACGATCAAGTGTTACGATCACGTGAAGACTGGGCGAATAATCGCGGGTCACCTACGAGTGGGAACCACCTAAAGTGGTCTGTACGACAGGACTGTGCACCTAACTTGGATCCAAGATGAGCGTGTGGTGCGGGAGGTGAACATCACGTGAAGGACTGTGCCCAACTCTGGGCGGGAGCACTAACACCGGGGGTGCAGGTTATGATCTCTCTATGCATCTCAAATCACTACTGAACGTAAACATAAATCATAACTCACCTGACACTTACGTGTGCGTCCGCAGCACCAAACATATATAAACATATGCGACTCATAATGCGTAAATAAATGGCAAGCTATAGGCATGGCATATAAACGTATAATGTTTCAAATAAATTTCTGGGAAAAACATAAGTATATAGGTATATACGGAAAACCAAAAGCCCATTCACTGGTATGTAGAAGGGTCGTAACCCCCTTGCCTCGAGTGACCGCGCTAGTCGGGATAGGTCTCACCTATATGCGAAACAACTATAAAAACGTTAATTTTAAAACACATAACCAACTTTATGAATAACTTCTCATACAATGCTCGAATGGGGTGTATGAATACACCAACGTGATCTACTCAACCTCAGGAACATCCCCATATTTTTAGAAAAATTTTCCACCGTTGCACGCACCGGCCAAGGCACGGCCACACCCGCCGGCCACACGCAGGCACGTGCCTGGCACACTGACGGCATCAGTTAATGCCGTCAGGAATATTCCGTTAACTTTAACGGATTTCGTTAACGCCGTTAGGAATATTCTGTCGTCTTCTCCGGCGAGGCTCCGGCGCCGTCGCCGCCGCCGGAAAATCGTGAAAATTTCAAAACTTTGTAACTTCTTTGTTTTTCAACCAAATTTCACAAAATTGGTACTAAAATGAAGCTTACAACGAGAGAAACAAATCCATACCACTTTCAAGTGCTAAAACACACGGAATCTCGCCGGGAAAACACCACCAACTCCGGCCAACCTTGTAACTCACGATCCCGACGTCCAAAATCTTCAAACGAACCACCCTGAGCCTCCTAAGGACCTCACCAAGCTTCCTACAAGCTTGAAATTCCCAAAAACACAAGAATTAACGTGTGCATGAACAGTGATAAAATCGGGGTATCCCGAGTTCGACGTGAAAACGAAGGTACCCTTACCTAAAATGGGTATGGTTGAACTTCTACGGACCTCACGAGCAAGAATATATACTTTGTTTCCTCGATCTGTGAAGATTTGGAGGGTTTCTGGGTGTGTCCGTACAAATGGAATAGGAAATGGGGGAGAGAGGGAACTCGGGACAAGGGTGCAGGGCAGGGAAAGGGTGAGGGAGGTGGGGGGGGAATGTGTGTGTGGTCCACAACCTGCCAACAACAATCCAAAAACAACCACACCACAAAAGATTACAATAGGGGCAAAATCGTCATTTCACCCTTACGGTTCGAAAATTCTGGAACGGGCTGTCACATAAACACAAGAGGAGAAATTGAATCAATTAACAACTAGATCACTTCAATAAAAAGTAATGGTTTAATCGAAATAAGAATGATATGAAACTAATACTTTCCCTTAATTGAAGATGGCGAAACTCCAAGATAGTTCTTCTTTAGAACTTCAAGTAAAGCATTGAAAGCTTTTTGTGCTAATAACTTGTTCAAAAACTAACTATATACAACATTATATTCCTTTTATTAAATGTGAAAACTGCACACTTACCTAGATGAACATGTATTTTACCGTATGATTGACAAGTGTATACAAATCAATTTTTTCTAAATACATATATAACTGTATTATACATGTATTATAAGCGAATTTAGTAAAAAAGAAAAAGTGTGTGGAACAGTTGGCCTGTTTTGCAAATACAGCAAAGTCGGATAAAATAACAAGAAGTAGAAAAATGAAAAACATACGACGAAAGGGTTTATTGGGGGTTCCGTCCTCTTCACTCCCTCTCCGTTTCCAATCTCCGCAGACAGCACAACCTCCTTCTCCCTGCTGCCCTTCTCTTACCAGGTAATCTTAACCCTACCTTCTACCCCTTATACATAAATATACATATACATATTTCGATATAGCTTAGTTTGTGTCTTTGAAGCTAGCGACTTCACTTATCTGAAAACTCAAAGAAGTTCACTTTTTTTTCCCTTTAATTTGTGTTTTTCGACTGTTAATTTCTGAGAATTTATGAAAACAGACGAAATCAGTTAAATTGTTAGCTAAAGTTTTGAACTTCTTGTTGGGAAGGAAATGTACTGCGTGAATTAAATTGTTTCTGCTTTTTTGTTTGTTTGTTTTCTTGTTATCAGATATGAAGTTTTTTACTTTCTTTGGTACTGCTTAGAGCAAAAAGGACCTCTGTTACAATTATTATTGTGCAACTTGACGAAGCGAGCTGTAAAATCAGCCATTTTTGTTCATTTTTTCGATTGGAAAAACCTTTTATTCAACTAATAGTTAAGGGTTAGGTGTGACTATTGGGAATTTGTTTAAAATTCAAACTAGAACAATGATTTTTTTGAATTTAGATATGAAAATGACGGTAAAAAGCACTTAAGAACTTGATATGAAAATGATGGTAATAAGCACTAAAGCAATTTGATATCAAAATGACTGTAATAAGCACTTAAGCACATGTTCAAGTTGGGAAGGTCTATTCAACATGAGTTGTGCATAGGATTTGAACAACAAATTTGTAGAAGCTTGAACATGTCGTCTTACTTCAGTTTAGCTGAATTCAAAAGACAAGGCCTAAGTAGTAGCTTATTATAAACTAGGACTATCGAGGTTAATGTCTGGATTTTGGTCTTGAGTGTTCATTTCCGTTTTATTCATTGTAGATGGCTAGATGGGATGAGATTATGTCCCTTCCTGTGTAGAGTCCACCTGCACCAGAGTTTTCTTCTTCTGATCTTGTGTGGTCAAAGGTGGAAGGTTGGTGGGATAAGAAAGATAGAGTTGCTCTAATTCAGTTTCCTAGAGTTGACAATTTTCTGAGGGGTGAATGCTCTAATAAAGAATGTCCAACAAGATTTCATGTTGAAGCGAGGTGACAACGGCAGCCATAGACGCCTTACAAACCAAAGGTTGATGGTATTCTTGAGTATATTCTGTAAGTTCCAGTTTTTCCCCGTGTCCATTTTAGTCAGCAGTCCTGTATCCTAATCAGCTTAAACAATCCTTTTTCAAATGTCTCAAAGAAGAAAAATGCTAGTCGACCAAATACCAAGAGAGGCTGTACTTGCCACTTTATTGTGAAACAATTAATTGCAGAACCCTCAGTGGCGCTTATCATATATAATCATGATAAGCATGTAGATGGGAAAGGAGCGCAATGCATGGTCCACAAGATAAGATGGCTGCTGGAACACGTGCTATGTTTGCCTCTTGTATCTCTGAGGATCTGCTTCTTTGTGTGCAATCTTTGTTATATGCGGGGGTCTCTGTGGAGACTATAATGCAGAGACACAATGAATCTGTAGAGAAACAGGGTGGTCCATCTAATCGTGATGACCTTTTAACCATAGGTATGTTCGGAGGCAGGAGAGGGTTATTTGATGCTCTATATATGAATTGGATGCTGATGATGCGGTTAGCATTAGCATGTGGGTAGAAAACCATCAGAGTCATGTTTTCTTCTATGAGGATTTCTCTGATGTGGACCCTTTCACTTTGGGCATTCAAACAGAGTGGCAGTTGCAACAGATGATTCGCTTCGGCAATCGCAGCCTTATAGCTTTTGATTCAAGGTTCGGAACAACCAAATTGAAGGTCCGTTTAGTTTGTTTAACCTTTTATTATTAACTACAATTGTTAATAATAATGAGAAACTGAATATGTTCATGCTACAACATTATTAGTATTCTGTTCATAGTCTCCTTGTATTTAATGAAGACAAGAAGGCCATTCCGGTGGCGTGGATAGTGGCTTCAAAGTTTGGAACAATGCCCATAAAATGGATGAAAGCTCCTTACAATAGAGTTCAAACGAAAGATCATTTTTGGAAGTTGGCTGGTTTCATAGTGGATGATCCTCTAGCTGATGTGCTCACCATCAGGTTGGTTGCTCAGTCCTCATCCAAACTTCATACTGACAATTTTATTCATTAATGTTTTTTTCATTATACTCGGGGATGTATTTCTGTGTTCAGTGTTGATAAGCTTTTGGCGGGTTCGCTATGCATGGCATAAAAACTTAGTAAAGAAATGTGTGGACAATGAGATGCGAGCTACAATGTCAAGAAGGCTTCATCAGGCAGTGGATCACATCTGTCACCAACGAGGAGCCGAGCGTTTGTTTGAGGACTTCATAGAAGATTTTCTTGATGAATCAGATTTTATGAATTACTTTAAGGCAACCTGGTATCCTAGAATTGGTTAGTCACTATAATCTTTAGTTGAGTTATATTTTGCCTACGAAGTAACAAGAGTGTTTTTTAATGCATTGACCCCCTTCTCTTTAAATAGGAACCTTTTTTCTTTTGCTTTATCTTGACTTGTATAAGAAAAATGTCTTTTGACTCAGGGATGTGGATTTCTGCACTACAAAATCTTCCTCTTGCTAGCCAGGAAACCTCTGCGGCAATGGAGTTCTATCACAGCCAACTAAAGCTTAGGTTATTGAATGAGAAGAAACCTACCGTGTACAAACGAGTTGATTGGTTGGTTGATAAGCTGGTTACAAAAGTGCATTCCTACTTCTGGCCTGATGAATATTCCGAGAAGGATGATTTTGCACGATATTGGAAAGATGAGTGGGCGAGTGGTTTAACATCTTGGTGTAAAGCTTTGAAGATTCCTGACTGCAATATTGTCATGGGAGGTACACGTGCAAAAGTTATTGACGAGCTCGACCAAGACAACACTTATGTTGTTTGGAACCCTGGTTTGCAGTTCGGTATTTGCAATTGCCGTTGGGCAGAAATGGGCAACCTGTGTGAACATATACTCATAGTTATTAATATCTGCCAGAAAAGGTTATCTACGCCATTTATCAGCCTATTGCAGTACCACAAGGCCTTGATTGATATGCTGCACTGCCCACCTCATGATTCCTTGATTCGTGATCATGCCTTTTCTTCAGTCTTTGTACAGAAGCAATTAAGTGGACTAGTTAATTTGGAAAGCAACAATACCACAATGGATGTGGCGTCTTTTGCCAATCGAGATCAAGAATTGGTAAATCAGGATCCAATAAATGAGGAAGTATTATCTCTACATAAGAATAACTGTGGGGATGAAGATGTAGCTGCTGAGAGAACCAAGGGTGAAGTGACTACTGAACTGAGTAATTTGGTAGTACGTGGAAATGACGTATGTAATGAGAGTTCTGGAGAAGAAATTACTGGCGATGAGATGGATATCGACCCGTCGTCTATGTGCATTTCCCCACCCGGGTTGCATTCTGTTGACGAGGATGTGTGTAGCTGTGTTTACTTTGAAAATAGACAGAGGTCATTGTTTAACAGAGAGATTGAAGACCTGTGTCCTGTAGATGATGCTCGCACTAATCCAACCGGATTTTAGGATGACTTCTTAAATAGAAATAGCCAAGAAAATACGATGGATGAGGACATGAATATCCCTTCCTCAACAATGGAGTTTGTGGAGCAATGCACAGTAACTCATCCTAATGATTACCACAGCCATAATATTGAACCCACTGTTATTTGCAAGACATCTGATGACAATACTGTGTATACGAAGGTTGCCCCATCTGCATCTATGCCTGTTGAATCGCAAGTGGTTGAAGTAGCTGAAACTCCAGGTGTCATTACAGAAATGATAGAATGGAAACTGAAAACAAGAACGGAAGCACGAGAATCACCCTTCCTCCGCGGATGATGCTGCCAGTATTGACGGGCCGCGTGACGACTTGGTAAATGCTTCTGATTGTAGTCGGGACTTAAAAGCGGTTGGCAGTATGATGGTTGTACTATTGAGAAATAATGTTTTCATTAATCTTTGAATAAAGTTACAACCTGTATATATACAAGTATAACCACCAATGAAAGTAGCACCACTACATTCTAACTAACAAAACTAACTATCCAATATCTAAGTAGGATCTTTTATATCTGCATTTACATTTCTACCCTCAATATCCCCCTTTAAACTGATATGAGGTTGCCAAAGAGCAAGTTTGGACCTGAGAAACAGAAAACGAGATTTGGACATAGCCTTTGTACAAATATCAACTACTTGATCTTGTGAACAAACAAAATGCAGAGAAATTGCATGAGCCAAAACTTTTTTCCCAGATATAATGATAATCCAATTCAACATGCTTAGTACGAGCATGGAAAATGGGATTCTTGGCAAGAGAGATAGTTGATATATCGTCACACCACAGCTTTAGTAGACAGGGTAATTGAAAACCAATATCACCAAGAAGCTTGCAAACCCAAGTTAATTCTGCAGCAGTGTTAGCCAAAGATCTATATTCAGCCTCTGTAGATGACCATGCCATTGTGGATTGCTTTTTAGCACTCCAACTTATGATAGAATTGCCCACAAAATACAAAAACCACCAGATGATATACGATCAATAGAACAACCCGCCCAATTAGCATCAGAATAAGTAGTGATACCCGGTGGTGAGGAACTTCTAGAAAACCAGAGACCACACTCAATGGAACCTTTAAGATACCTCAGAATGCGTTTGACAGCTTGAAGATGAGAAAGTCGAAGATAATGCATAAACTGACAAACAAGGTTCACTGCAAAAGAGAGATCGAGCCTGGTCCATGTGAGATATTGAAGGACTCCAACAAGGGATCTATATTCAGTAGGGTCATCCAAGAGAGGAGAAAAGTGATCAAGTTTTGATGTACTAAGGGGAATAATGCAGGGTTTGGCACCATCCATTTTGGCCTTGTGCAACAAATCTAGGATGTATTTAGGCTGAGAAATGAAAATGCCCTTGGAGGATCGCTTAACTTCAAATCCAAGAAAATAATGCAAAGAACCAAGATCCTTGATAGGAAAGAGAGCACTGAGTTGATCAATAACATGCTTGCAGGCTTGAGGAGAAGGACATGTGACACGAATGTCATCAACGTAGACAAGGATAAACACCGAGTGAGGATCTTTCTTAACAAACAAGGAATGATCAGATTTTGAGCCAACGAATCCCAAGGAGAGTAATGCACCATGTAGTTTATCATACCAAGCTCTAGGAGCTTGTTTGAAACCATACAAAGATTTATGGAGTCTGCAAACAGAATTAGGCTGTGTAGAATCCTGAAATCCTGGAAGTTGTTGCATGAACACAGTTTCTATAAGAGTACCATGCAGAAAAGTATTGTTGACATCAAGTTGGTTGAGAAACCAATCATATTGAGCAGCCAAAGTAAGTAAAAGTCGAATGGTGACATGTTTGGCAACAGGGCTGAAAGTCTCAGTGTAGTCTAACCTTTTCTGTTGATGAAACCCCTTTGCAACAAGCTGTGCCTTATACCGATCTATGGAACCATCAGGCTTGCATTTGATTCAAAATACCTACTTGCAACCTACTAGATTTTGAGAAGGAGAATAGGTAACCAAGGACCAGGTGCCATTGTTCATAAGAGTATTGAACTCTTCTTGCATTGCCTTCCTTCAGTGAGAATATTTGGATGCCTGATGATAGGTGGAAGGAACAAAGTCAACACTAAGATGAGATAGAAGGGTATGTTTAGTGGCAAGCAAGGCTTTAGGTTTAAAGATGCCAGACTTGGAACGAGTCTGCATTGGATGAATGTTGAGATGAGGAAATGGTAGTGATAGAGAAGAGGTATTTAGGTGTTAGAAGTAGATGGATTTGGTGCAGTAGATGTATTTGGTGAAAGAGATGAATTTTGTGAAGAAGATGTATTTAGGTGTTGGGAAGTAGATGGATGTGGGGGATGAGATGTATGTGGTGAAGGAGATGTATGGGGTAATGATGGCTGGGAAGAATGAAAGGAATTAAATGTGAGATTATATGGTATAGTATATAAGGGTGAAGAAGATATAGGCTAAGAAGATGAGGACGATAATGAATTATGAAAAGGGAAATTATGCTCATAAAATACGACATGCCGAGAAATATAGATGCAGTGAGATAAGGGATCCATACATTTGTACCTTTTGTGATTTAAACTGTACCCCAAGAAAACACAATGCTTGTTTTTTAGTTCTAACTTAAAGGTAGTGTAAGGCTTTAGCCAAGGAAAGCAACTACAACCAAATACTTTGAGAGAAATATACTCTGGAGCTTTCTTGAATAAGGATTCCCAAGGAGATACATTTATTGTAGTATGCATTATGTTGATGAGGTAAATTGTTATGGAGAATGCATGAACTCAATATTGATATGGAACCTTAGAGACTGTCAAGAAAGTACAGGCAGTTTCAACAAGGTATCTGTGCTTGCACTCAGCACACCCATTTTGCTCTGGAGTGTAAAGGCAGTTGAGTTGATGTGTAATACCATGTTCAATTAAGAATTGAGAAAATTGAGAGCTCAAGAATTCACCACCAGAATCTGAACGAATAGAAAAAACTTTAACACCCAACTTATTTTCAATAAGAGACTTGAATTGAACAAATGTAGAAAGAACATCAGACTTGAACTTTAGAGGATAAATCCAAGAATACTTTGTATAGTCATCAACAATTATTATATAGTATCGAAAACCATGTACAGAGGAAATAAGAGTTAGTCCCCAAACATCCATGTGAAGAAGCTCTAATGGCTTGCTTATAGTACAAGAACAAGAAACAAAATGAAGTTTAGAGCTTTTGCTTACAGCACAATTTAAACAGAAAGTGTTATTCATAGTACTAGACACAGAAATGCACGAAGTAGAGACCAATTTATTTAAAATTTTGGTAGAGGGATGGCCAAGTCTCTTGTGCTAAAGATCCCGAGAAGCTTTGGTAGTAACAGCAAACAAGTGTTGAGAACCAACAGCAGGATACAATGCATGAAAAGGGTAGAAGCCATCACGAACTGGTCCTCTAAAAGGCATCTTCCTCGAAGAAATATCCTTCACAGTGAAGTGAAAAGGATAAAGATGCATGGAACACCAGTTGTCAAGAAGATATTGATTCGCAGATAACAAATTTTGCTTTAAATCAGGCACATGAAGAACATTTTTCAACTGAAAACAATGGTTATGAGTATTTAAAGAAGAAGAACCAGAGTGGTGAATGGGCAAACCTTTGCCATCACCAATGTAGACCTGGTCAGGAGCATGATGAGTCTTAGGATTGTGCAGATTGGTGTAGTTATTGGTCATATGTGAACTTGCGCCAGAATCAACAAGCCAAGTAGGGGCAGAGGAAGTAGAACCAGTGTTAGCAACCATAGCAGAGTGAGATGAATATCCAATGTAGTTGGGATTTATGCACTGTGGATAATCAAAGGCTTCATGATCATAATGACGACAAATTTGGCAAGGAATACGTTTGCCAGAGAAAGAACGACCACCACGAGAAGAACGTTGATTATTCGACCGATAATTGTTGCGTTGAAAATTGCCTCTGAAATTGCCCCTGCCTTGAAAATTTCTAGGGTTTGAAGAACTGCCACGATTTTGAGAGTAATTAGAATAACGACCTTGAGAGAAATTCTGTAAGGAATGAACCTGAGCATTGTAAGCCTGAAGAGCCATAGATGGTGTGGGAAGAAGACCCATAGAAGAATTAAACGCCTGGAAAGGAGCAGTGAGAGGCGATTTCTTATGATTATTCAACTGAATTTCTTTGCTCAGAAGAAGGCTATGCAATTCATCAATGATAGTCGATCCGATGCGAAATTGAACAGCATCAACAAAAGAATCATAGTCTGATGGCAGTCCATGAAGTGTGATAGAAATGAGTTCGGAATCAGCCATTGGAGCTCCGACACTCACAAGAGCATCTGCGATTTCCTTAATTTGTTGGGTAAATAGAGCTGTTGTAGATTCATCTTTTTTAATGTTACGCAGACGCGATCGAAGATCATGAATGTGAGATTGAGAAGCAGCAGCCAATCGTGACTCTAATTTCGCCCAAAGTTCGCAAGAAGAATGAACTCCAATAATGTAAGGAATTAGGGTTTCGAACAATGTAGAAAATTATCTAGTAGCATTTGAGGCGGCGGAGGTGTTGAGCCATCAACAATGCCGGTGAGATTGTAGCGGCGAAAAATAGGAGCAAACAGAGCGCTCCAGGTGAGATAATTGGTAGTGGTGAGCTTAATTGGTACCATAGATCCAATATTCTGAATTGTGATGGAGGAGGTCACTGGAGGAGGGACCATGACAGAGGAGTTCGATGGAGGAGGCGGATGAACATGAGCAGTAGAGTCAAAAGAAGAAGAAGCAGGAGCCGCCATTGATGCGTAAGGCTAGGGTTTTGGAGGTCAAGATGGCGATCGCAATCAGAAAGAAGGAAGAAGAAAGGTCATAGGCGGTGAAGCGTGTTTGGATCAGGTCGTGAGACAAAAGGCGGTTGATACCATATTGAGAAATAATCTTTTCATTAATCTTTGAATAAAGTTACAACCTATATATATACAAGTATAACCACCAATGAAAGTAGCACCTCTACATTCTAACTAACAGAACTAACTATCCAATATCTATCCAATATCTAAGTGGGATCTTTTATATCTGCATTTACATTTATATCCTCAATATGTAGTAATCAAGATCGGATTACAACAAGGAACAACTGTGCAGTTGAATTGAGATACCGGAACTTGATCTTCGGAGAACCCATCTTCATCTCATCTTACAAAGAGTGAAATGTAAAAATGGCGCCGGCAGCATTAACAGCAGCGATGAGGTGATCGACGAGCTAGTTGTCAATGGCATCAATATATACTTGTGCTTAGGGAAGCATTTCAGAGGAGACTTTTGTAGCCTTCTGATAAGTACAGCATCCAACAAAGGGGCTAAAATATCGGCGATTCAAGTGACGGTAAGGTTTTTGTTTGTGTACATACAGATCCATTGTAGAAATTTTGTTCATTCACCTGATTTATTGAGCCAATGTAAGCAGTACGGCCTCTCACTATTTTGTTTTGGTTTGCAAAAAATGTAATGTCTCGTTTGGTATTGTACTTAAAAGTTGGAATCTAAAACTTATTTTTCTTAAAAAAAAAAAAGGGTTTTAAATTCATATATTATACGGCCAAGAACTTGTTTGGTATGAAATTTTATATATCAAATTTATTGAAAACAATTTTTTAGGGAAAATTTGAAAATAAATAGAAACGAAGCTTAACAACCAGTACACATCTGAATCTAGTGATTTGTGCATCACCAACATCAATTTGAATTAAACTGGGTAATAGTTTAGAGCACTCGTTGTTACTATGGGGTCATGCGGGATTCATTCTCAAGATCGATCACTTTAGGGTTACAGAAAAGGTATTGAGCCGCGCACACGAAAGTTGAAATAACTTTCTTCTCACTGTTACGGATGCATTCCACCCCGGTCTCACTCCCAGTACGCACCCCTCCACCGAAAAGTGTGCTCCACTTCCAAGGCGATTTGCGATGTTGGATCATTGCATCTTCACTGCTTGATGGGACATCCTCCTTATCCTTATTTTGCTGCTCGTACACAAACTGGACTCCAATCTCCTTTGTGAGGAAACCGTCTTGCTCTTTGATTTTAAAACACACTTCTTCCCCGCATTCCAATTCATTGTTCCCCATAATCCAATGGCTTAGCCATAACATATCTTCGTTCATCACTTTCCATTCAACCTCATTAAACATACTTAATTTCCATTTAAGGCCCTTTGTCTCATTCCTAAGTTCAAGTGAATGGCGATCATGGCCACGTGCAATCTCAGGGCTTCGATCCGATTGCCGGGCATACAATATACATGCATTTAAACCTACGATCTTGATATTAAGATGTGAAGGAACAATAATAGAGACCACAGTGTTACCCATGCTCCTGTAATTGAACCGATCTGGAATCTTGCTCTCATGAACAAAAATGCTATATATGCCGCATTCATAAAATCCCTGCAGTTTCATGGTGATATTGTAATTACAATCTAATCGTTTACGCCATAGAGATCATATTATAAGCACGTGTACATAACACAGAGAGAGAGAGAGAGAGAGCGAACCTCGTGTTGCCTTCTCCTGCCAAAACTTGCACAATAGTTGTTCCTTTGGACCTCAACGCCACCTTTGGGTATCAAATCGAATAGATCGATATCTTTGAGGAGTTTTATGTCAAAGCTGCTCAATGGTAGTGTATTGAACAAGCTTGCAACATCAACTAGTTTCCCACAATACCATAATCGTGAGTCCAATAATATTTCGTAAGTCAAGGAATCTGGGGCCGGTGATATGTCCAAGTTCGGTAAATTTGTTATTCTTTTCAATGATCTGCAAAAGAAAGCAGACAATCTCTTCAAACTATGTGGGAGCTCTGGAAGCATTGTGAGGTTTCTGCAAACATTTACTTCAAGAGTACGGAGCTTAACAAGATTGTTCATGCTTTCTGGTAGGCTTGTAATCAGAGTATGACTCAGATCCAAGTGCTCTAATGAGGGCAGCATAGTAAGGGCACTTGGAATCTCTGATAGATTGCAGTAGTGCAAACGTAAAGTTGTTAAAGAATGTGGTAAACTTGCCAACGAGAAACTGCTTGATTCAATATTTTTTCTTAGCGACACCCACGACCAGATGGAACACCATGATTTAGCTGATAACAGATTGAGTTTCTTCATTTCACAAGCTGTAGCTTGCGAGTGATCAGTTGTGGCAGTCGTACTGGCACCAAGCACAAGCTTTGAGCAACCAGAAAGATTAAGATCCCGCATAGATCTTAATATTGGAAGCTTCATGAGATTTTTGCAACCTTCTAGATTCAAAACAACAAGTTTCTCTAGGTATCTGATGGACTCATTAACCTCAACCAGATTTATGCAATGTTTAAGAATCAATCTCTCAAGGTTAGGGAGTCCTGAGAAGTCCGGGGTTGTCCTAAGGCCATGCGAATGACTGAGAATAAGAATTTTCAGCCTCGGAAGAAACTGTTCCAATAATAAGTATTAATTAATTTCTATGAAGATATAAAGGACAAGTTTGAGAGAGAGAATGAGAGAGAGAGAGAGAGAGTTTTACATACCCTGATCCCATTCCAAACATGTTGTAGGCTACTATTTCGCATGTCAAGAACAACCAGGTTTTCCAAATAAAAATTTTCTGGTATTGATTTTAAGTGGAATCCTCGCCAAGACAAACATACTAAATTTTTTGAAAATTCTTCGTAGCTTCCCCTGATGTTGATATTGTTGAGCATGAGAATTTTAAGATTGTGCATCCTTCTAAACGCCTCAGCTTTGAAATCTATCTCATTTGATGCAGAAGCTGAGTTTATGGATGAAAAGCTAACTGGCTTCCAAGAGAAGAAACCAAGCCGACGTCGTCTTGAACAATTTCCATCATAATCTTCATCATGGCATCGTTTTTTATGACATCCAACAAACGTTCCTTTGCTAGCAAGGTTGAGCATGAGGCCCTTAATATTTTCCGTACCCTGCTAACAAATCAGAGCATTGAGTAAGTATATAACTAGTACTGGACACCAAATCATAACAAAAAATACATACACATGAAAAACATAGTTCTTACACTTAATTTTCTCAAAATATTAGAGGCATCTATCTGCAACACTCTACTACGTTTTCCAGGGTCATCAGGTGATTCTTCGCGAATAATTTCCATTGCCATGTTTCTCACCAACTGATGCATGACCAACCTGTTCCATTGAATTTTCACTAGGCATCTGTCAACTAGATTTTCAATCCCAATCCTTGTGTAAAACTCTAAGCTGTCCACCATTGTACTTGTATAATCCATCGTCTTTCCTGTGAAAAAACTGGCTATATGAAGGAATAAATTTTTGTCATGATCATCTTGTAAAGAATCAAAACTTATCCTCAGAACTTTTTGAATTTTGTCATTAGGGATCACGTCTAACTTCTGCAATGCACTTTGCCATACTTCTACACTTTTTCCGGATAGAGAAGATCCCAGAACTTCAAGAGCTAATGGAAGCCCTCCACAGTGCTGTACCACATGTCTTGAAAGCTCCATGTAACCTTCTTCTGGATGGGATTGTCTGAAGGCATGCCAACTGAAAAGCTCAAGTGATGCATCCTCATCCAGTTCTTGAACCATGAACTTTTCAAAAACATCATGAGCATTTAACAAATGTTCATGTCGAGTTGTTATGATAATTTTACTTCCTGGATGAAGCCACTCTCGCATTCCAAGAATTGCATTGAGTTGATCCCGGTTGCTCACATCATCAAGAACAATAAGAACCTTTTTATAGCCCACGGCTTGTTTGATCCTGATTGTTCCTTCATCCATATTGTATACTTTCTTTGCTTTCCCCTTTTGGATATCTAAAAGAAGTTTTCTTTGCAAGCGAGCAAAACCATTAGGTTGTTCTGAAGATTCTCGTATATCTGCAAGAAAGCTGCTACCTTGAAATCTACCAAAGTTACGGTTATAAGCGGCCTTCGCGATAGTGCTCTTGCCAATTCCACCCATCCCACAGATGACAGCTACACCAACATCATTTGATCCATCTTGTAACCACATGTTTAGGTGTCTCACACGATAATCCATTCCAACTGAAAAGGGAGCGACGTCTAAAGCTGCATGATCCAGTTTATTTCTAATTTCTTCAACAATATCTTGGATGAACTGCCCCTCATACCTATAATTCATTTAATTGAAATATATGACGCAGAAATAAGCATGAGAACAAATAAAACCAAAATCGATAGGAAAATATAAACCAAAATTGAACAACTTCAAGCTTCACTGCCATCTACAATTTTACTTGAGGTTTTTTAGCCAAAATACACAACTCCTTACTTTGGTCCCAACATTTGAAATCGATAGAATTGGTCCCGAGTTTGTCCATATTTTGATCATTTAGTGAAAAATCTCCATAAAATAAGGATAAAATGATAAAAATACCCTCAATTTGGTCAAATCGTTTTGGCCTATTGTTTATTAAATTGAGGATAATTTTATTATTTTGATCCTTATTTAACTTACTTTTTCACCCATGGATCAAAATGATTGATGGTAGACAATCTCAGCGACTCCTTATATTGATTTTAAATCTCATGGACTAAAGTGATGAGTTATGCAAATCTCAAGATCATTTTGGCTAAACAAAACCTTTTACTTAATTTAAAAAGGGGTTTTTTTAACTCTAATCTTCAAGAAGATTGAAATTTAAAATAAACCTGATGTTAGATTACATATTGATTATAATCCCTTAATGTATCCTTAATTCAAAATAGTTAATGTGCATTTTATTTAATGTCTCCTATTAAATATTTAAATTTATTATTATACAAAATTTTAATTTATTTTTTGACCAAAAAAGGGTTTTTTTTTAATTTATTAATTTTATTTAGCATTCTTAAAACTTGAAAGACTCAATTAATGTAACTAAATGTTAGTACCGAAATGTGTGTATCGAAATGTATTATATTTAACTAATGTATTTAAATATTAGTACTGAAATGTATGTACCGAAATATATGCACCAAAATGTATTATATTAATTAATGTACCTAAATGTGTGTACCGAAATATTAGCACCGAAATGTATGATATTTAACTAATGTGTTTAAATGTTAGAACTGAAATATATTATATTAAATTAATGTACCTAAATGTGTGTACCAAAATGTATGCATCGAAATGTTAGTACCGAAATGTTTTATATTGAATTATTGTACCTAAATGTTTGTATCGAAATGTATGTATTGAAATATGTGAATCTAAATGTATGCATTGAAATGTATTATAATAAATTTAATGCACCTAAATGAAGAAGACAAAGTACATCGAAATATATTGTATAACAAAAATTAATTTATCTAAATGTTTACAACAAAATATATTACGATAAATGAAATGAAAATGAAAATTATAGTGAAATAAATTAATACATTAAAAATTAGGAAGAAAAAGAGAAATAATTAAAAAAATAAAATATAATTAATAAATGAGGTTATTAATGTTTCGAGTGACAAAAATTAGATTTTGATCTTATTCATGGTTTTAGTCTAAAAATCATCTTTGCCAAGGATTAAAATCTAGTTTTCTATAGGGGTCTTTGAACTTTAATCCTTCAAGAAGATTAAAATTTAATAAAAACCTGGTGTTAGATTGAATATTGATTTTAGTATGTACTGAATTCAAATTCATATTATATTTTTGTTTTTATATTTAATAGATAACTTATTTAATGTTATTACATTAAATTTTAAATTCATTATTATACACATTTTAATTCACTAATTTTATTTAACTTAATGAATTTTATTTAACTTTATTTGATTAATGTACCTAAACTTTTGTATCATAATATATTTTACTAAATTAATGTACCGAAATGTTTGTACCTAAATATATTGTAGTGAATTAGTGACACATAAGAAAATATGTAAAAACATAAGTAAATCAAAAATTCCGTACCTAACTATATGATGCTAAACTAGTGTACCGAAATGTTGGTACTTAAATATATTATACTAAACTAGTTTACCGAAAGGTCCGTACCTAAACATATTATACTAATCCAATGTACCTTTGTACCTAAATATATTGTAATGAATTAGTGGCACATAAGAAAATATGCAAAAACATAAGTGTGACAAAAAATCTCTACAAAAATATTTTCTTATATAAGATGTTACCATAATGAGAATTAAAATTTATAATATTTTCATAAAATTTAAATTCATAAAATTATAAATAAAACAAGAGACATTGAATATATGCTGGCATTAAATAGAGTCTAAGAACTAAAATCAATTTTTAATCTTGTATAAGACACTTTTCTAAACTTCATCTTATTTAGAGATTAAAATCTAGTTTTCTAATTTAAAAGACACTTTCAATTAGCTTGAGAACATTATGAGAATAGAAATTACCGATCTCCTAAAACCATTCCTCCCAAAGACGCAACATCTCTAAGAGCTCTTCTCCACAGCTCCACCTTGTCCATCTCCTCCGTACTGAATCGCTTCTCATGTCTGGCAAATGCTTCAGCAAAAGAACCACTCTGCTTCCTGACATCAGATGGATCCACATCATAGAAAACTGGCAGAACCACATGTCTACGATCAGTATTTCTACGTTCCACGATCTTCAAAAGTTCGTTCAAACACCACCTTGAGGAAGCATAGTCCTTGGAGAAGACAATTATCGATACTTGTGACTCCTGTATCGCCTTCTCTAACTCCGACTCAATCTTCTCCCCTCTCTTGATTTCATCATCGTCTCTAAACGTGTGGATTCCTGCTAGCTCCAAGGCTCTATAGAGGTGATCAGTAAAGCCCTTGCGCGTGTCCTGGCCTCTGAAACTCAAGAAGGCATGATAGGAACACCGGTAAGAGGACGAATAAGAATCTCGGAAAGCATCCATCTAGAGAAACTCTCTGCTTCTTGGTTCTTGCAATGACTGAATGCAGGGCACGAATATGCAAGGCCGAGGACAATTATATGCAGTTTCTGAGAGGGACATATATATGAAGAGGAAGGTTCCCATTAGCCACCAGGAATTCCACACTTACTGACGAGGAAGTTTCCTTGTAAGTGAATGGGATGTTGAGATACTGAATTTGAGAGGAGTTTGACTATCAGTTTTTGTGGAGAATCCCCCACTAGCACTGCTTTGATGAAACTAGGACAAAAAATGTTACGAGGTTGAGTGAAATTTTAAATACCATAAATTGTGAAGCATTCTACACGTAAATACCATAAATTGGGAGACCATAAATTGCCCTTGAAAAGTGGGAGACCTTAAATTGTGGAGCATTCTACATGTAAATACCATAAATTGCCCTTGAAAACTTCAAAATTTACAATTAAATTAAGTACATTACATTTTACACCCTCAAGTTTGAGTGAAATTGTAACCTCATACAACATATTTAGAGCATTTCAATCTCACACACAAACTTGTATTTTATAGCAATTTCAAACATTCGTTCGTTAAACCGTTAATTTAACATTTTTTTTTTCTTTTTTTTCAAACGTTAATTTGACTTTCGGGGTTAGGGTATTTTTGGGGGCATGTGGCTTGACGTGAAGGAGTCAAATTAGAAAGAAGATTGGTGTAGGGGACTAGTTCCACAAGACACGGTGGTTGTATGGAATGGGTGGTGCTGGTGGAGAATGTAGGAAAGAAGGTGGAAATGCATGTCGTGTGCTCGGGTGGGAGAAGAGTGGGTGGGTCCCTTTTTACTTTGTTTATTATTTAGTTTTGTATTTAAATTGTTTTTATAATTAATTATTTTTATATGCCTAGTCTTTAAAATATGTGGTTCATCACTTAACAGTAAATTGACGATTTGACTAACAAATATATAAAATTGCAATAAAATACAAATTTGTGTATAAAATTGAAATATTTTAAAGATATTTAAGGTTGCAATTGCATCCAAACTTCACGGTGTAAATTGTAAATTGGTAGGTGTTTTATGATTGACAAATATATAAACAAATCTTTCGACAATCCACGTTCAGAAAACAAGCATCCTCATTATTGTCAAGTGCAATAATTCACAGAATACAAATCTGTAAAAAAACATCCAACAAGGCTACAACCTTCAAAGCGAGTCTATGAAGAGGCTCAGTGCTCACAGCTCAGTGGAAAGGAACTACCAAAGAAAATGTCATACGGGAACGTATAATCTACATCAAGACGCGAAGTAACGAGATTAACTCTAACAGAGAAAAGTAATATGAACTCAGATTCTTCCCACTCGATGTGCAACAGCATGAAAAAGAAAAGAAGCTATGACTAATCTTGCAGGGTTTAATTTTGAAACCAAATGCGATAAACAAAAGAACCACAGGTTTGCTATAAATCACTACACAAGATATAAACGAACGGGACATGCTGGTCAAAAGAACCACAGGTTTACTATTTGTGCAGCAAGTTAATCAAGTTCAGAAAATTTTCTTCTATTTTTGGAACCTATAAAACATAGCGACAAAGAAAGAGACCAAAGTGAATGATCTAGCGGTTGAAGCCAATTTCAAGAAAGGTACAAGCATACATAATTAGGAACCCAACTAAAGATAAATAAGTAAACTTACCAAGATCAACAATACTACAGGCATATCAGGACTTGATCTATAACAAAAACAAAACTTGTCATTCATGATGTGAGAGTGGTGTAGTTCAACTGTACAATTAACAGTCCCAACCGGAAAGTTTCAGACAACACAACATCATCACTGAAGCATGAGAGCACGTGAAATGTAAAGATCCAGCGAAATCCGACACCGAAAAAGATTAAGAAATAATACCTTGTCATATACGGTAATGAAGTAGTAACCATTGGGAGCACATTGAGTGCTATCCTTCAACAACCCATCAACTGTCCGAAGCTCAACCTAAAATCCCAAAATCAATTTGTTACTTGTTCGATATCCCGTATCTGGTTTAGATTAGTGACGAAAATGCAGTGAAATTTCAGGCACTAATTCCAAAAATTGTTTTACCGTGATCTGAGAATAATCCAATTTAGCATCGGTCGGCTTCCTGGCCTTGATCAGAGAAGAACTAGCCTGAGAGTTTACAGTGGCGATTACAGACTCGATCAGGTAAAAGGGTAGAATTCATTAACTCTAACAGTGAAAAAGATGAAATCTTTTACCTCGACGAAGCCGCCGCAGCCGTGGATTGAGTCGGCGAAAGTGGTAGAGAGAGAAGAGATTACGAGAAAGAAGAAGAAGAAGGCGGAGGCGTGGTCTTTGATGCCTCCCTCGTGTGAGTGTTTTTAGAGTTGCGAGACCTGATCTTCTTGGATGCAGACGGGGTTTAGTTTCAGCCATTGAGATTGATCCAACGGTATTCAATTAAATTGCTCCAGGTATCAAATAGGCAGCCGCTTGCTGGGTACCCCTTTTCCCTCCTTTCTTTCTCCACTCTTCTGCTGCAAAATCTCTCCTCATCCCTCTCACCTCTCCCCCTCTCTCTCACCTGTTCTTCTTCTCTCAGTCGTCAGGTACTCTCTCTCTATTTCTTCTCGCTCTCGTTGGCTGATATATAATTTTGTGACGTCTACCTCTAGATAACCACAACCTGAAACGCAAATCCTTGTTCTTATTTTCCTTCTGTTTCTGTTTTTAAAATAATTATTAGTATGAACTTGTGAGCATATCTGGTGAGTTTCGAAACGCAACTGGTGATTGATGTGAGGAGTTTCTTATGTTAAATTCCTGTGGCAGTGCCAAGTAATTGATTTTGTTGCTCACATTGCATTCAGATTTCTATCTTGTAGTTTCCTTTGTTTCAATCTTTATATATTTATCGGATACCGCAGTTGCTCATTTAGCTTTGTGTCTTTACATATTGGTTTTCGAAAGTTAAGTTCAAGTTTTTGTATCATTGATGTTAGTTAGACTGAATTTCGTATCTCATGTCTCCTATTGTTTCCAACTTTATATTTAATTGGAATTGGAACCACAGTTGCGATTGCCAAAGCCTTGAAGAATCTTACAAACTGTTTTTGGACATTTGAGAGTAATAGACTAGTACTGCGAATAGAGATCAATGATGTCCGAAGAGTGAAGAGTCGATTATAATTTTGTGTGCCGGACTTGTATAATATCGTTCTTCATCTGAGGGGTTTAATTGTGTCTAATGGCTACCGATGGTTTCAGACGGCAACAGGCTTCATCAACTCCGCCTCGAAAAATCAATGTCCAAAAGTTTGCAGAATCACGGGGTTCAGAGCTTGAGACACTCCATTCAATTGTATCTAACAGATTGAACAATGACTTCCGGTCTCCCTCGTGTGTCTGTGTGTTTTTAGAGTTGCGAGGAAGAAGAAGAAGGCTGAGGCGTGGTTTTTGATGCCCATTTGGCCTCCCTCGTGTGTCTGTGTGTTTTTAGAGTTGCGAGATTGGCGAGGTCGGAGAAGATGTGTTTCTCCGAAAACAACGCAGATCGAGTGAGCGCGCTGATGAATCAGTCCGAGTCCTGCGTGGATTTTTCAGTCCGATGCCTTGTTTTTCTTGGATACAGAAAGTGTTTAGTTTCAGCCGTTGAGATTGATCCAACGGTGATCAATTAACTTGCTCCAGGTATCAAATAGGCAGCCGCTTGCTCGGGTACTCTTTTTCCTCCTTTCTTCTCTACTCTTCCGCTGCAAAATCTCTCTCTCCCTCCTCTCCCTCATTCTCTCGCCAGTTCTTCTTCTCTCAGTAGTCAGGTCGTCAGGTATTCTCTCTCTCTATCTCTGCTTGCATATTCCCATGGTAAAGTTTTATTCTTTATTTTTCAATATTTGGATTGAAATTAATTAACTTTACTCTTGCTGCTCACTCTCGTTGGCAGATATATAATTTTGTGACGTCTACCTCTAGATAACCAGAACCTGAAACGCAAATCTGAAGCCATTCAGTTCCGATAATCCCGCAACCTCACATAATTTTCAGGTGAGTCTGCACTGCACTGGACTGCATCCTTGTTCTTATTTTGCTTCTGTTTCTGTTTTTAAAATCATTATTACTATGAATTTGTGAGCATATCTGGTGAGTTTCGATACACGAAACGCAACTGGTGGTTGATGTGAGGAGTTTCTTTTGTTAAATTCCTGCAGTGGCAGTGCCAAGTAATTGATTTTGTTGCTCACATTGCATTCAGAATTTCTTATCTTATTGCTTTCTTTGTCTCAATCTTTATTTATCTATCGGATACCGCTGTTGCTCATTTAGCTTTGTGTTTTTACATATTGGTTTTCAAAGGTTAAGTTGACGTTGTTGTATCATTGATGTTAGTTAGACTGAATTTCGTATCTCATGTCTTCTATTGTTTCCAACTTTATATTTAATTGGAATTGGAACCACAGTTGTGATTACTAAGCTTTGAAGAATCTTACAAATTGTTTTTGGACATTTCAGAGTAATAGACTAGTACTTCGAATAGAGACCAATGATGTCCGAAGAGTGAAGAGGCAATTATAATTTTGTGTGGCAGACTGGTATAATATCATTCTTCATCTGAGGGGTTTAATTGTATCTAATGGCTACCGATGGTTTCAGACGGCAACAGGTTTCATCAGCTCCACCTTGAAAAATCAATGTCCAAAAGTTTGCAGAATCACGGGGTTCAGAGCTTGAGACACTCCATTCAATTGTATATAACAGATTGAACAATGATTTCCGGTCTCGGAGAAGCAAGAGAAGAAGAACCACTGCTTACGACAATCAAGCCGCCAAAAAAAGATGTAGAAAGAAGCAAAAACTTGATCGGAGTAATGCTTTGACATTGCCTCCAGAGAAAGATGACAAGAAGAATGTTCCTCGTTGCATTCGTCGGAAAGCTGAGCTTAAAATGAACCTTGAAAAGGGTTTCTGCACATCAGGGGATGGTACAAAGAGGCTTAGAACACATGTTTGGCATACAAAGCGGTTCACAATGACAAAGCTTTGGGGTTACTACCTTCCCTTGGGTGTGCAGGGCATGTAAAGCGCATTATTAATTTAGCAGTGCTATTCCTTACTTTTCGCTTATTATTTGTTCTATTTCTCGATAAATAACTGATTCGCTTGTAAATCTATTTTATCAAACAAAAAAACAATAAAATGTAGAGGAAGGGGGTCCAGAGATGTCTTGAAGTGGTTCAGGGATGGAGTGCTTGTTCATGATGCAAGCTATCATGTAGCTATCCAATTGGAGGGCCCGGAGGCAGGCATTTACTTTCTATCTTATGAATTTATTCCTAAGAAATTGTTTACCTTTTAATTTATTTTTCTTCAAAAGGAAAAGTGTTGCAATATGTTATTTTCTGCTACTAAATTATGATGTTACACCCTACTTCATATGCATCCAGGATTCGTTACTATCAGTGTTAGGCATGGTAATGGTGTCTCCTCAGTCAACTCATTCTGAAAATGTTTCCCATTCTGTTATTTCTGGTGTCATATATGATAATGCTATGGTAAGTTATCCTTTTACACTTTTCTTTGTGAATGTGGATGACTTGAGGTATTGACTTGATGACTGATTTTTCGCAGCTTCATCATTTGGGAGCACCTCTTTCAAAACCAATTGCTCCTGTGAACTGTATGTGGCGGCCTTCTGGCCAACCAAATAGAGATAATAATGCAGCTGACTGTGAAGGCGATGAATTCAATGGACTAGAGGGTACAAAGCACTCTTCTACTGATCGGCAGCTTTGGGTGTGGATACATGCTTCTGCTCTCACTGAAGCTTATGACACTTTGAAATTAGCTTGCCAAAAAGAGGTACCCATTCTTTCTTTTTGTTCACACAAACATCAATATCTAGTGTATAGAGGCTTGATCTCATCTGACTTCACGCCAGAAGGAAGGAAATGATGATTTATGGATCTTAAGATAGAATGCAACAGTCCTGGTTTGGTATTTAATACTTTGAGTGAATGATGATTTATGGCAATACTGAAACTCGTCTACTTTTATGCTTTGTACTTGATTCTCTGATAAGCCAACATTTTTTTCAAATGCTACCCTCAAGTGGTTTTTGTGCTGTGCTTATGTGTCAAAGTTCGCCTCTAGTCTAGACTTGGTAGATGTCAGAATAAAGAACTATTAATGTTAGATTATACTACATGTTCTCAGTAGATTATTTGCTGTTATTCATATAATGCTTTATTATCTTAGATGGAGGGCAGGGGCATCGTGATTAATTGTTCCTCACTTGAGGGTCAACTTGCAAAATTAGAATGTGTGGGATCAAAAGCATTTCAACTCCTTCAAGGGACATTAATCCCTGCTACCAGGTGAGTTACGGAGAGGATTTCATTGACTTAACCAAGTATTGAGGTTAAAGATGGCTAATTTTGTTGTCTGGCTGAATAGGACTAGAGATACTTCTTGGAAGTTGATGAGACATTCAGCTGCCGAGGCAGATGAGGATTCCCAATCTACAATTCATCTTAAAAGCGAGGAGAAATTCCTTCTCATGCAATTTTGTCCCTTAATGTCAAGGATCCTCGCACATTAACAGAGAAGGGAAACACTGCAGATGCTCAAGATTTAGGTTCAGCTAGTATACTAGGTGATGTACTAGGAACTGAAGACAAAAAGCATGTTATCTTTGGACGATTTTCAGATAAACCTGCAGGTAGTGGCAAGATCAGCGCAAACAATTTGTGGGATGTTAGCAGTGGAGTAAGCCCTCCAGTGGAAGAGGCTGTTCTTTGCAAGGAAAAACATGACAAGAATAGGAGTTTCTTCTGCCTTGATAACGTTTCAAAGGCTGGGCATCCAGTTCTCTCATGTGGCTCCCGTTGGATCCAGTATGCTTTTGCTGCTGCCAATCTACAGGTAAAGCTTAAATTTACATACAATTTTTTTTTATTTTTCTTGATTGGAATTTGAGCTTTTGTTCCTCCTTAATCCCAAAGTTCTGTAATTTATGCAACTTCGATCGAAAGACATGTTTTTTATTGCAGAAAATTGTTAACCCCAGTTGAGGTATTCATTTGCTCATTAAAATGGCGTTTTGGATTCCATAACTGAACCTCCTTGCTCCTCTTTTTAACTCTAGAATCTTCAGAATATATGTGGGTTCTGCTTTGAATTTGATAAACCTCTCTGTGTTTGTGAGCTGGTACAGTTTTTGGGTACCAAGTCAAAATTTTGTTGGATAGGAACCCATAAACAAGTATGAGGAAGTGTGTGAATCATCACTCAGCAAGGGTGATTGGCGATAGAAATTGGGTTATTCCATTCATTACTGGCTTTATCATATTCATTACCCTCTTTTTCTTAAAAGGGTTTTGGCTTTGGGAGGAGATGGAGATCGGTGACAATGATCGGAGTTCGTCGCTGTGTGGATGATCCCAGTGTAGCGCTGGTTTTCAACTCTGGTGATTTGTAGGGTTTTGGGGGCATGAATTTTGGGGAATTTCGTTTGGATTTCTGGGTAAGCAATTGTCACCTCTATTCAACTTAAATTTAGTTCCCTTTTTTTGTTTCTCAAATTTGTTTGATGGAAAGATTGTTTTATCCTTTACTAAACAGTTGTTTAGGATTAATAATTTTGATTTCTTTTGAATTTATTTTTTATTTTATTTTGAAGCCCTGAATTTTGCAAGGACTGTCTACCCTGTAGTACACCAGATGCTCCTGAAATTTCAAATAAGGTAACTTTCCAAACACTGATGTTTCGCTTTTTTACTGGTATATGTAATCCATTGAGTTCTGTAACTTTACTAATATTCGTTTACTATGCAAGTTAAATTGTTATTTTTTGGTTTGTCAATAATTTTGCTTTTCTACTCTACATCCTGGATTAAGAGGTTGCCATGTCAAGGAGTGGAGTTCAAGTATTGCTTAATAGATAACAGTTGTTTTTAATCTTAGTCTGTAATCTGTATGGTCTTGATCATGTCTGTAATGTGTATGCAAAAGAAATCAGATTGTACAAGATCGTACTTGTAAAAGTCCCCGTAGCGGAGCGCAGGCATTTTTGCTCGTTCATACTCTTATCTAGGCAAGAACTTGTTTGGTATGGAATTTTATTAAATTCTTGAAAACAATTTTTTAGGAGGAAACAGAAAATAGATAGAAACGAAAGCTTAACAACCAATGCACATCTGAATCTAGTGATTTGGGCATCACCAACATCAATTAAACTGGGTTATTTTGGCTAAAAAGGCGACAATTTTGGCTAAAAGTCCGAAAGCCGACAACCCACTGCAGTAGAGCCTCTCGGAAGATCTATCCTGCCACTGTTACAGAAATAGTATTCAGCCGCGCACATGACAGTTGAAATTACTTTCTTGTCGCAGCTATGGATGCATTGAACCCCCGTCTCCACACCCCCCGGAACACGGGTTCTTGTGGTTGCATCTTCACTACTTGATGGGACATCCTCCTTATCCTTATTTCGCTGCTCGTACACAAACTGGACTCCAATCTCCTTTGTGAGGAAACCGTCTTGCTCGTCGATTATTTCAAAACACACTTCTTCCCCGCATTCCAATTCATTGTTCCCCATGATCCAACGGCTAAGCCATAACATATCTTCATTCATCAATTTCCATCCAACCTTACGCCACACACGCCATTTCCACTTAAGGCCCTTTGTCTCATTCCTAAGTTCAAGCGAATGGTGATCATGGCCACGTGGAACCTCAAGGCTCCGATTCGACTGCCGTGCATATACTACACATGCGTTTAAACCTACGATCTTGAGATTAAGATGTGAAGGAACAATCATAGAGAACACAGTGTTACCCATGCTCCTGTAATTGAACCCCTCTGGAATCTTGCTCCCATGAACAAATATGCTCAATATGCAGCAGCTAAAAGTTCCCTGCAGTTTCATGGTGATGTTGTCATTACAATCTAATCGTTTACGCCATAGAGATCTTATTCACCATGTTATAAGCACTTGTACATAAGAGAGAGAGAGAGAGAGAGAGAGAGAGAGAGAGAGAGAGAGAGAGAGAGAGAACCTGGACGCCTAAACTCTCACAACAGTTCCCTTGGACCTCAATGCCACCTTTGGGTTCCAAATCGAATAGATATGAGAGATATGAGTCCAATGCTAGTGTATCCAACAAGGTTCCAAAATCAACAAGTTTCCCACAATACCATAGCCTTGGGTCCACTACTATGCTAGAAGACCCGTAATCTAAGTCCGGTGACCTTGGTGAATTTGTTATTCTTTTCAATGATGTGCAACCTAGACCATACAATTGTGTCACACTACGTGGGAGCTCTGGAAGCATTGAAAGGTTTCTGCAACCAGATACTTCAAGAGTCTGGAGCTTAACAAGATTGTTCATGCTTTCTGGTAGGCTTGTAATCGGATTCTTATGCAGAGACAAGTACTCTAACGAGGACAGCATAGTTAGGGCACTTGGAATCTCTGATATATTGCAGCAAGCCAGCCTTAAACTTGTCAAAGAACGTGGGAGCTCTGCAAGTGTTGTGAGGTTTCTGCAACCAGATACATTAAGAGTCCGGAGCTTAACAAGATTGTTCATGCTTTCTGGTAGGCTTGTAATCGGATTACCATACAGATTCAAGTACTCTAACGAGGACAGCATAGTTAGGGCACTTGGAATCTCTGATATATTGCAGCAATCCAGACTTAAACTTGTCAAAGAACGTGGTAAACTTGCCAATGAGAAACTGCTTAATTCAGTATTTTTTCTTGGCGACACCCATGACCAGACTGAATACCATGATTTAGCTGATACCAGATTGAGTTTCTTCATTTCAAGCTTTGAGCAACCAGAAAGAATAAGATCCTGAATAGATCTCAATATTGGAAGCTTCATGAGATTTTTGCAGCCTTTTAGATTCAAAACAACAAGTTTTTCTAGGTGTCCGATGGACTCATGAACCTCAACCAAATTTATGCAATGTTTAAGAATCAACCTCTCAAGGTTATAGAGTCCTGAGAAGTCGGGGATTGTCCTAAGGCCATGCGAATGACTGAAATTAAGAATCTTCAGCCTCGGAATAACCTGTTTCAATAATAATACAAATTAATTAGCTTCTAAGAAGATATAATGGCCCCTATTAATACAAATTAATTAGCTTCTAAGAAGATATAATGGCCCCTATTCATTTGTGTGTGTGTGTGTGTGTGTGTGAGAGAGAGAGAGAGAGAGAGAGAGAGAGTTACATACCCTGGTCCCATTCCAAACATGTTGTAGGCTACTATTTCGCATGTCAAGAACAACCAGGTTTTCCAAACAAAAATTTTCTGGTATTGATTTTAACTGGAATCCTCGCCAAGATAAACATACTAAATTTTTTGAAAATTCTTCGTAGCTTCCCCTGATGTTGACGTTGTTGAGAATGAGAATTTCAAGATTGTTCATCCTTCTAAACGCCTCAGATTTGAAATCTATCTCATTTGATGCAGAAGCTGAGTTTGTGGAGGAAAAGCTAATTGGCTTCCAAGAGAAGAAACCAAGCCGACGTCGTCTTGAACAATTTCCATCATAATCTTCAACATGGCATCGTTTTTCATCACTTCCAACAAACGTTGTTTTGCTAGCAAGGTTGAGCATGAGGCCCTTAATATTTTCCGTACCCTGCTAACAAATCAGAGAATTGGGTAAGTATATAACTAGTACTGCACATGCAAATCATAACGAAAAATACATAAACATGAAAAACATAGTTCTTACACTTAATTTTCTCAAAATATTAGAGGCATCTTTCTGCAACACTCTACTACGTTTTCCAGGGTCATGAGGTGATTCTTCGCGAATAATTGCCATTGCCATGTTTCTCACCGATTGATGCATGACCAACCTGTTCCACCCCCATTCCATTTTCAGTAGACATCTATCAACTAGATTTTCAATCCCAATCCTTGTGCAAAACTCTAAGTTGTCCAGTATTGTAATTGTATAATCCATCGTCTTTCCTGTGAAGAAACTGGCTATATGAAGGAATAAATTTTTGTCATGATCATCTTGTAAAGAATCAAAACTTATCCTCAGAACTTTTTGAATTTTGTCATTAGGGATCACGTCTAACTTCTGCAATGCACTTTGCCATACTTCTACACTTTTTCCAGATAGAGAAGATCCCAGAACTTGAAGAGCTAATGGAAGTCCTCCACAGTGCTGCACCACATGTCTTGAAAGCTCCTTGTAACCTTCTTCTGGATGGGATTGTCTGAAGGCATGCCAACTGAAAAGCTCAAGTGATTCATACTCATTCAGTTCTCGAACCATAAACTTTTCAAAAACATCATGAGCATTTAACAAATGTTCATGTCGAGTTGTTACGATAATTTTACTTCCTGGATGAAGCCACTCTCGCATTCCAAGAATTGCATTGAGTTGATCCCGGTTGCTCACATCATCAAGAACAATAAGAACCTTTTTATAACCTACGGCTTGTTTGATCATGATTGTTCCTTCATCCATATTGTATACTTTCTTTGCTTTCCCCTTTTGGATATCTGAAAGAAGTTTTCTTTGCAAGAGAGCAAAACCATTGGGTTGTTCTGAAGATTCTCGTATATCTGCAAGAAAGCTGCCACCCTGAAATCTATCATAGTTGCGGTTATAAGCGGCTTTCGCGATGGTGCTCTTGCCAATTCCACCCATCCCACAGATGACAGCTAAACCAACATCATTTGATCCATCTTGTAACCACATGTTTAGGCGTCTCACACGATTATCCATTCCAACTGCAAAGGGAGCAACGTCTAAAGCTGCGTGATCCACTCTATTTCTAATCTCTCCAACGATATCTTGGATGAACTGCCCCTCATACCTGTAATTCATTTGAATCAAAATACATGACGCGGAAATAAGCGTGAGAACATATAACCAAAATCGATAGGAACATATAAACCAAAATCGCAGTATATATAGGAGCATATAAACCAAAATCGAACAACTTCAAGCTTCACTGCCATCTACAATTTTTCTTAATTTAAAACTCAAGACACTTTCAATTAGCGTGAGAACATAATGAGAATAGAAATTACCGATCTCCTAAAACCATTCCTCCCAAAGATGCAACATCTCTAAGAGCTCTTCTCCACAGCTCCACCTTGTCCATCTCCTCCGTACTGAATCGCTCCTCATGTCTGGCAAATGCTTCAACAAAAGAACCACTCTGCTTCCTGACATCGGATGGATCCACATCATAGAACACTGGCAGAACCACATGTCTACGATCAGTATTTCTACGTTCCACGATCTTCAGAAGTTCGTTCAAACACCACCTTGAGGAAGCGTAGTCCTTGGAGAAGACAATTATCGATACTTGTGACTCCTGTATCGCCTTCTCTAACTCCGACTCAATATTCTCCCCTCTCTTGATTTCATCATCGTCTCTAAACGTGTGGATTCCTGCTAGCTCCAAGGCTCTACAGAGGTGATCAGTAAAGCCCTTGCGCGTGTCCTGCCCTCTGAAACTCAAGAAGGCATGATAGGAACACCGGTATGTGGAGGAAGAAGAATCTCGGGAACTTTTAGCAACCATCGAGAGAAAACTCCAGATCTTAAGAACGTACTATGGGAAGAAGATAATGGTGCTCAAAGTCAAGTAGTCAACCTCCTTATCTCTTATCCCACCCGACTTCACACGAATTCGACACGTAACATAAGATGAGGAGATAAAAATTAAAAGTACCAATTGACGTATAGGTGTAATAATTACGTTAATATTTGTCATAATTGTCTTTTTGTTTTTCTCTTCCATCTTCATTTGGACAAAGTAAACAATCTGTATTTTTATTCAACGTTCACTGAATTTAGTGATTTCTTCAAGCTAAGCAAATCAAACCCAATCCAATCTTCGAAATCGCACAAGGCCATTTTGTATCATATTAACAGTAATATTGTTATTTTTTTTTTAACAAATGATATTACTTACGCTAAGGAAAAAATGTTTGAACAATAGTAATTGTTAAGTTATGAAGTAATTCGGAATGATCAATATAAATAACATATGAAGCAGAGATGTGAAACACCATATTTTTTTAACACACATTTTTGTAAGACCCACTTTATAATGTATTTAATGATCCAAGCCGTCTATCTTTTAAATTATCAACTATTTGTGCAGCAAGTCGATCCAGTTTACAAAATCTTATATTTCTTTTAACTTAAAAACACAGGGACAAAGAAAGTGACCAAGATCAACAATAATACAAGCATATCAAGACTTGATCTACAACAGAAACAAAACTTGTCATTCACATTGTGAGAGTGGTGGAGTTCAACTGGACGGTTAACAGTCCCAACCGGAGCGCCGCCGCCTTTCTCTAGGTTTATCTCTACAACTGCAATAGACAAATGAAACTGATCAGCACCAATCAGATACGTAAAGACATTGAAAATTCTAACCGAGCATCAGTTTTATAAACCTTTCGGAGGGTTTCTGACCTGAATTTTCTCCAGTGTTCTGAGCAGCAGTTTTATTTGCCACTGATGTAGGAGGAGCAGGAGTAATTGTACTGGCTGTCTGAGTTCTATATACATCACCACCTATTGAACCACCGGATACAAATCCTCGTAATGCCGGTCTGTTGGGCACACTAGAGTTGTTACCTGAACCTTCACTTGGAGAGTTAGATGAAGCAGCAACAAATTTAGTCTTGAACTGAGACATCATTCCTGTCCTCTGAGGAGTTACTGCAGCAGATCGACTAGGAACAGTATTCGATGAAGAACTATTGGACTCCGTATTATATCCAATACCCAGACCAAAATCCACCCCACGCACACCTCGACCACCGCCGCCCCTCCCTCTACCTTTCTTTCCACCTGCAGAATCCATATAATATCATCGTTTGAGTTATAGAAAAAGGCTAATTTAATATGAAATTGCAAAAGAATCTTAAGAAAATTGAAATTTTAATATGATTAAAGTTTGTACCTCCTTTTCTTGAATCACGTTTTGACCTGAATCTACCATCCTGATAATAGACAAGGTAAATCCCATTAAAATAGAGAATGTAAGATCTGAAATCTAACATCTCATGCTAACATCTAAAGCTATCAAACAAGAAACATAGTAAGGGAAAGCAACAAAAGTTCCACAGACGAGGTGCACCCAAAATAACTATAAAGATGCACATCCATGTAGGAGATGGAAACCAGTGTATTTATGAGGGATGTGAAATACAAAGCTACAAGCAGCAAGCAAGAATTAAAAGTCACAAGACTGAAGAAATGATGCATGAGTGGGTCTCATAGTGTAAAACTCCTAAAACCGATGCAGGTGCAGCCACCTATCATGATAAGCTGTGCATTTATGTATATGAGATATATTGGCACAAGGGAAAATAAGTGACAATTTACTAAGAGTCCATGTGGTAATTAAGATTTAGTACTTAAAATGCGATTTTTCTCTTTGTTCTTTAGTGCAAATTGGTTGGCCTCAACCGATGTATTGGTAGCCCAGAATGCAAGCGAGTACTTAATAATACATAAAAAGCTAATAAGTCCCCAGATTGAGCTTCATCTTCAATTCATCTCTATGCTTCAATACACAACCCAACAAGCCAACATACACCCCCCAACAACCCCTTTTCTATGCAGAGCATGGTACGAACTAAAGATGGGACTACTAAAGACTGTCTAATTACTCTCTCTCTAAACTAAGCAATTCGATGGACGTGCATGTCCATGTCTTTTGCAATATCAAAGTTCACAAATGACTTAATTGACTTGATGTCAAGACCACGAGCAGCAACATCAGTTGCAACAAGAACATGGTAAATGCCAGAATTAAATTTTTGCAAAATATCCATCCGAGATGCCTGCTCATTGTCACCATGCAGAGCTGTGACTTTAAAACCTTTCTGAGCAAGCTGTGACTCGATCTCATCCACCGCAGCTTTTTTTGAAGCAAATACTAGAACATCACCCTCATCAATCATTCCAGGTAACTTCTCAAGAAGCCAGGGCAGCTTCTCATCATCAGAAGGAATTACATGAACAACCTGAGTGATATCCTCATTGGCCATTCCCACCTCACCCACTGCAACTCTTATAGGATCTGAGAGAATCTCCCTAGCCAAAATTTCAACTTTACGGGGCATTGTCGCAGAAAAGAGCAATGTCTGTCGGTCTGGCCGAATCTGACCAACAATAGATCTAATTTGAGGCTCAAACCCAAGGTCAAACATCCGATCAGCCTCATCAAGTACTAGGTAAGTTGCCCTTTGCATTGTCAGTGCCGTCATTTTAAGCATGTCTATCAATCTCCCAGGAGTAGCAACAACTATTTCACGTCCTGCCTTAAGTTCTTTGAACTGATCAAGCTTAGACATTCCACCATATACAGCAGAGACATGTATGCCATGTGATTTCGCAAATTTTTTGGACTCTTAAGTATATTTGGTGTGCCAGCTCTCTAGTAGGAGCGCATATCACTCCAATGGGACCTTCCTCTTTTTGAAGTTCTGGCTGATCCATAATGTGGACAATCATTGGAAGGACAAAAGCGGCAAGTCTATCCAGAACCAGTTTTCTCAATTCCAATTATCTCTCCCGGAAAGAACTATGGGTAGAGCTGCGCATTGTATTGGTGTCGGCTTTTGGTAATCTTGTTTTTTTATGGTAGCCATGAGTTGTGAAGAAAATCCACAATCTTCAAATGTCTTAACTGGCCTCGGTACATCAAAACCCAACTTACGGATGGCCAAGCTCTTCTTGTACTCAAAAACATCCTCCTCACTCTTCCCTAAACAAGGAAAACAAAACACCAGTTAACTCTAGTCTTCCATTTCAAATGTCTCCTTGAGAACTTCTGCCGGTCTATATTCTCTCTCACTCAAATTTAAATACTTTGCTACGCATTTCGACTAAATTCACAAAAAATAAAAACAAAAATGTGGATGGAAAGAAAAAAAGAAAGAAACAAAATTCTCAGTTCGGTTGGAATTTACCTGAAATCGACTATTTCTCCTCGTAAAAATCCTTATTAAACGGCTCGTAGTCGATTGAACTATGATCGAGAGCTGGAAACGGCTCGATCTTCCTCTTGTCCAGAACAATGGGATTATCATCTGAATCGTACTCCAACAACCCAGCATCGACCGCCTTGGCGGTCGCATCGGAGTCATATCGGAGGGCTTCTGACTTGTATTTTCAGTATACATCACCACCGATTGAACCACCAGATGTAGGAGGCGCAGGAGTATTTGTACTGGTTGCCTGAGTTCTATATACATCACCACCGATTGAACCACCGGATACAAATCCTCGTAATGCTGGTATGTTGGGCACACTAGAGTTGTTACTTGAACCTTGACTTGGAGAGTTAGATGAAGCGGCAACAAATTTCGTGTTGAACTGAGACATCATTCCTGTCCACTGAGGAGTTACTGCAGCAGATCGACTGGGAACAGTATTCGGCAAAGAATTATTGGACTCTGTATTATATCTAATACCTAGACCAAAATCCACCCCACGCACACCTTGACCACCGCCGCCCCTTCCTCTACCTTTCTTTCCACCTGCAAACTCCATATAATATCATCATTTGAAATTCTAGAAAAAGGCTAATTTAATATGTAATTGCAAAAGAATCTTAAGAAAATTGAAATTTTAATATTTTTAAAGTTTATACCTCATTTTCTTGAATCCGTTTTGACATGAATCTACCATCCTGATCGTAAACAAGGTAAATCCCATTAAAACAAAGCATGTAAGATCGGAAAATCTAACATCTCATGCTAACATCTAAAGCTATCAAACAAGAAACATAGTAAGGGAAAGCAACAAAAGTTCCACAGACGAGGTACTTGCACCCTAATAACCATAAAGATGCACATACATGTAGGAGATGGAAACCAATTGAAGAGTGTTGAATAAGAAGAGTATCCAAGATAACTCTAATGATCCCAAGAAGAAGAAAATAGAGCACACTCTTAAAGAAAGCTCACAAAACAAACTAATTAGCAAAGCTTTTCTTATTTAGCTCTAGGCTTTGTTTTTCCTTGGATGATATACAATGCTTGGGGATTTGGGTATTTATAGCAAACCAAATGAAAGCTACACCACACACTTAATTAAACTAAGATTATTTAGTACCACACAAAACCCATTAGTTGCACCTAATTTTTTCCACTCAACCATACCTAACATTGCAATTGTAAGCAATTACATCATCAAACTAGATATGGACTTGGACTTTAGATTGGGTTGTGGATTACTTATGGTTTTGGGCTTGACATTGATTCTCAACACTCCCCCTCAATGTCAGCTCTCATTCTTTGCACTGTGCTGAGCAGACAGCGAAAATTTTCGAGCTTGCCTGTACTTAAACTTTTTGTGAACAAGTCCGCAACTTGATCATTCGTCTTGACCTGTCTCATCTCAATCTCTTCTTGTAGAACCTTTTCTCTGATAAAGTGGTAGTGCACTTCCACATGTTTAGTTCTTGCATGAAAGACTGGATTTTCCGCCAAACGAATGGCCGATTGGTTATCACAGTACAATGGTACTGGATAATCTACTGGTTGATGTAGATCACTCATCAACTGTACCAGCCATACATTCTCTTGAGCTGCCATTGCTGCTGCTCTATACTCTGCTTCTGTGGTTGACAAAGATATCGTTGGCTGTCTCTTGCTACACCAAGAGATGGTTCCAGAACCAAACTTAAACACATACCCAGTTGTTGATCTCCTGGTGTCATGATTTCCC